>NC_053161.1:45581141-45902391 GCF_016835505.1 Polypterus senegalus
TTCCTGATGAGAAGGAGCATGCATATTTGTTGGCAATAACAAAAAATTATAGCTTGGAGGTATGGTGTATAACTGATGTTCAAAGAAAATTTGTTTGATGTTTCACCACAAATTTAAACAATTATATTAGATTATAACCTTGAAATTTTCTTGTAATATAAAATAGAAGAATGTAAACAGATATTAACCTTTGTCATATATGTAATTATTTTCTTCAGCATATTTAAGACAGCTGTTTTGTGAAGCCTTTGATCCCATAATAGGATTAACTGGGATTTAACATACAGTAAATGGGTGTTTTGTGAGAAAATGGCACAATGATTAGTAGAGCTTCCTTAAACATTCAGAGTCCTGGACTCATTGGCCCTGTCTGGTTGGAATTTTCATGTTACCTTGTGTGAATTTATTCCATGTATTCATATTTTCTCCTGCATTCCAAAAATATACAGTGCAGTTTGACCAGCAAATCCAGAACTGGTACATTGCAGATGTGTGCTGTATTTTGGATCAAGAATTGTTCCTGTCCTGCAAATGATGCATTCATGATAGGCTCTAGAGCTAGGTGGAATGGACTAAACATGTTCAGATGATGTGTGGATGAATGGTTTTGTGGGATATACTGTATGTATTATGCAAACTTTTGTTAATTTCAACAAAAGAGACAAAATCACAGCTGTATACTGTAACATGTTTATTGTTTTGTTCATCATACTATTTTATGGTTATCCGCCTGGATGGAAATCTAGACAAGGCTACCAACAAAGCAGCCATACACCAAAAGTGAGCCACTCCAGTCTTTATGTGGATCAGGCCCTTTATAGTGGATGAAACATTTCTGTAAAGGTTCTGATAATCTATGATTGCAAGATTCATTGTTTTAACATTGTCTCCTCTAGCCAGAGCTTTTATGATTCCCCTCCCTACAGAAGCAATTTTGTAGGGATGGGCAGATCGATACCACAGTAATCGATATTTCAAAACTCAAACTGTACTCATTTGGTATCAAACACCATTCAAAAATATCAATTACTACTTTTTTTGTAAAATACAGTAGCAAGTTTCTTGCAAAGGCATAGAATGTATTAACACACTTTCTGTGCTCACGTACTGAAATGAGCAGATGTGCTGTGACGCAACTGCGCCATAAACCCATGCCCTTGCGCAAGTGCAGACTGTATGCCAATGTCAGACCGAGAGAACACTGGGAGAATACAGCAGCTTGATGCAATATTTGTGAGAAGAATTAGTAGTCCAGTGGCAAAATAAACAGTCCATTTAAACATTTAAAAAGCACACATGCTGTTCAATAGACAGACGTTTGTAAAACATGAAAGTGATGCAAATCTGAAACCCAGCGATTTAGCTGCAATCAGTGCCAGATAAAAGATGTTGCAGGAGAGTTTTCAAAGAGGCACGAGACGTTATTCAGGTAACACTGCCACTGCAGGGTTATGTAGAAGTTGGTTTATTGAAGACTTTTTAGTTGAGTAAAACATTTTATCGTATACCACTCATTGAATTTATGATATGTATGTTGTTAGCATAACGGAGGACACATGATAGTGAACCATAACTGTCAGAGCATTTTGACCGTTTTGTTTTTTCTGCTGATTAAAATGAAGGATACAGTACAACCATCCATCCATCCATCCATTATCCAACCCGCTATATCCTAACTACAGGGTCACAGGGGTCTGCTGGAGCCAATCCCAGCCAACACAGGGTGCAAGGCAGGAAACAATCCCCGGGCAGGGTGCCAGCCCACCACAGACAGCACAACCAATATACATAAATAAGAATGTTAAATAGTCTCACCACTATGCAAAATACTTAATAGCTGTGCCTAAAATGAAGATGAAAACTTTCACCGAAAGTAGTTTTTCTTTCTGAAAAATAAGTGCTTAAGTAAATGTATTGTAATGTAAATGTAACTAAAAATGTAAATTATTTTGCAAGTTAAGTGGATTTAAAAATACTTTAATTGCATTAGTAACAGCACCTGGTGTCATGATATATCATTTTCTGCTTAATTTTGTATTGTTAAATTTGTATTGTGCTCCTGTTTCATCCCACAGTCCAAAGACATGCAGGTTAGGTGGACTGAGAATTTTAAATTGGCCTCTGATGTGTGTACGTGTGTGTATGCGTGTGTGTGTGTGTTTATTCCTGCCTTACACCAGTTGCAAAATAAGACTAAGTATAAAAATGTCAGCATTATTTTTTCTAAATACAAATTTGAAACTTAACTAAATGTAAAGCTAATATGACAAAATCTCTCTCGATAAAACAGTAGGGCAGAATCTATATATATAATTCACTACGGCAAGACAACCATGGAAAGCACGCCGACAAGTAAGATACCTATGGCGCACCCCCGAGCCACGTTGACTGTTCATAGAGGCAAGTTTCTCACAGAGGTGAATCGCCATAGGCAGCGTGCAAAACGGTTTGCGAGGGGTATCCCATGGGATCCTTAAAACAATCTTTTCCAACTGAGGTTAAAACACAATGAAGAAAGCAGTCTTTAAAATCTGAGTTTTCGGTTACGATGCACGACCGCATGCACCGTAGCAAACTGTTTTACATGCTACATACAGCAAATCGCATCCGCGACAAACATGCGTCTTCTTCACTCACGGACAATTATATGTTGCTCTCTCCAGAGTTCCATCTTTTCATTCACTTTCTGTTGTTTCCTCAAACCCTCCCTTTTTAGACAACTGTGTCTTTCCAGAAGTGTTCAACCATCAATAAATAATTATGCAGTGTTTGTTATGCCGCGGGTTCACTATTGTGTTGTATTTTGCTCTCTCCAGAGTTCCATCTTTTCATTCACTTACTGTTGTATTCTCACACCAACCCGTTTCAGACAACCGTGTCTTTCCAGAAGTGTTTAGCTTTCAATAAATAATTATGCATGAGATTGAGCGTGTGTCTACCAGGCGCAGAGAGGCATGGGTAAGCCGTTGAACCCCATTCGGGCTGCAAACCGTGGAATTCCCACTAAGTGCCACTGGTTGTGTCCCTACCCTTTGTGCACACCCCCCTCCCACCTCGCGATTACTGTGGTCGGGTGTCTTGGTGAATTATATATAGAAAAGCAGCCAAAACTGCACAGAGCCATGAAACGTCTACGTGAGTCACAGATGCATCTGGACTGTGTAAAGACGACAGCGACTCCAGTGACGAGTTGGAGGTGGGCACATGAGCGGGCAGTGCATACTGATCAGCAGACTAGCATGACGGAGGGAGCTGAGTGGACGTCCTTCTCCTCTCCTGCTGTTCCACACTCTGCGCCTGAGCGCAGTGCACTCGCATCCCTCCGTCTGGCAGCAGAAGTCACGATGAGGGTCCGCCAGTTTTCAGTCATGGATAATTGTGTGTTGGTTCGTTCCGTGCATTGTTACAATGTTGTTTTTCTTGCTGATTTATTACATTACCGATTTTTCAAATGTTAATTTTCTCCCTGTGCTTAAAAATCATTAAAAATCGGCCTGATTATGCGGCGTATGGTACGCCGCGGGTTGGCTAGTATAATATAACATGCAAATGTGGGAATACTTTTTTTTTGTAAATATTAGTGTTCTAAGGGGATCAGTTTAAGTACATTCGTGAAGTGATTGCCTGTTTTACATGTATTAGGGTTATTACTACATACATTAGGTACATTCTTATGCTTTTTTAAAAATACTCAGTATCGGTATCTGAAATCTGACATATAAAATATTTGTATCTGTATCAATTTCAAAAACAGTGGTATCGCCCATCCCTACAATTTTGTGTACTTTGAACATTTAAAGAATATTTCAATTTTAATTTAAAGTCAGTGCCCCATTTCTGGGCCTGTGTAGGTTGCAGCCTGTCTATTGTAGTTGGAGGTTGTATGCTAGGGGTAAGACCATTTCTTGTGAGGCCAGGCTCACAACACTTTTACCATGTCTGTGACTAATTTTCACAATACTAATATTAATCAATGGACTTCTTCTCAGACAACAAACAGTCAGTTGAACAAGAAATGATTCCTAAGAAAAATGTTTTTTTCTTTCACTCTGCCAGCTTCTCCTCACCTCCTTTCTTAGTAAATGGAAAGCAACAGAAGAATAATTGAAGCAAGTTTGACAATAAAAATTGTATTCAAATATAATGTTAGCTTTATGTTTTTGTAATTACTTTGGCTGCATTGCTAAATTATTACTTAATATTTTTTATATTTTCACAACTCCAGTTTTTATTTTAATGAAAATATTCAGTTCAAAAAAGAAATTGAAACTATTTGGTCGTGAATCTGATGTGATTTAAGCCATAAACACTGAGATCATTTAAAGCTTTATTTCAGAACAATAATTGTGTGAAATAATTGCATCTGGGCTTGTGTAACTCAACAAAATATGTGATTTCCACCCATATCTGACTATTAAAACAAACCACAAGACAAGCTCTAAGAAACATAACTTAAATAAATAAATTTCTTTACCTTGAAATTCCAAGTAGTATTTAAACTAAATATGGATTTTCAACCACTTGAAACCTTAAACCAAGAGGCAAGTCTGAGTAAACAATCTTTTTCTATAGCACATCACCTTCTATTATATTATAGCATATATGTTAGTACATTTATACAGTATTGTTTTCACATAATACTCATAATCTGATTTACAGGACTGAATGACAGATGCAAGAGTTCATAAACATCTATATATAATTCACTAAGGCAAGACTCCCATGGAAAGGCAAGACAACCATAAAAAGCACACTGGAAGGGGCGTGGATTCACTAAGCTGCCAACAAGTGAGATACCTATGGGGCACTCAGGAAGGAGCCACGCCCACCAACTCCAAGACCATTGGATACGACGACAACTCACAGGGCCACGCCCACCAACTCGGACGCGAGGACACAGAAAAAATGGCGTCATTTATATTCGTCTGTCGTAGAGGCCACATGCAGTGCAGGTCAGGTTAATGTCATGTGCATGTCATGCACCTCCGAGCTACGTTGACTGTTCATAGAGGCATGTTTCTTGTGGGGGTGTATCGCCATATGCAGCGTGTGAAACGTTTTGCGAGGGGTATCCCATGGGATCTTTAAAACAATCCTTTACAACTGAGGTTAAAGCACAATGAAGTAAGCAGTCTTTAAAAACCAAGTTTTCGGTTACGACGCACAGCCGCGTGCACCATAGCAAACTGTTTTACACTCTACATACAGAAATTCGCATCCGCGACAAACATGCGTCTTCTTAGATGCTCCTGCAGGAACACGGAAGACTTTCCCTGCTCACCAACAGTCCTTTTTCACTGGCCGGTGTCTACCCTCGCTCTCTAGGCATTCACAATGCCTGCCCATTTGCCCAGACGCAAAAACTCACCGAGCACCCAGTTAGTCACTTTCGTCTGTGGTAAGAGTCCACATGCACGTCTGAGCCACGCGGCGTTTGTTATGCCGCGGGTTCACTATTGTATTGTATTTTGCTCTCTCAAGAGTTCCATCTTTTCATTCACTTACTGTTGTATTCTCACACCAACCCGTTTTAGATATCCGTGTCTTTCCAGAAGTGTTTAGCATTCAATAAATAATTATGCATGAGATTGACCACGTGTCTACCCAGTGCAGAGAGGCGTGGGTAAGCCGTTGAACCCCATTCAGGCTGCAAGCCGTGGAATTCCCACTAAGTGTGACTCATACGCTCCCACTCATTATGTCCTTACCCTTTGTACAAACCCCCCTCCCACCTCGCTAATACAGTGGTCGTGTGTCTTGGTGGATTACATATAGAAAAGCAGCCAAAACCGAGGGGTATCCCATGGGATCCTTAAAACATTCCTTTACAACTGAGGTTAAAACACAATGAAGTAAGCAGTCTTTAAAAACCGAGCATTCGGTTACGACGCACGACCGCATGCACCATAGCAAACTGTTATACACGCTACAAACAGCAATTCGCATCTGCGACAAATATGCGTCTTCTTCTGTCTTCTTCTGTGCACTTTGTACTCACCCCCCTCCCACCTCGCTACTACCATGGTCAGGTGTCTTGGTGGATTATATATAGAAAGGCAGCCAAAACCGCACAGAGCAATGAAAAGTCTAGAGTTCCATCTTTTCATTCACTTTCTGTTGTATCCTCAAACCCTCCCTTTTAGACAACTGTGTCTTTCCAGAAGTGTTCAACCATCAATAATAATTATGCGCGTTTGTTACGCCGCGGGTTCACTATTGTGTTGTATTTTGCTCTCTCCAGAGTTCCATCTTTTCATTCGCTTACTGTTGTATTCTCACACCAACCCGTTTTAGACAACCGTGTCTTTCCAGAAGTGTTTAGCATTTAATAAATAATTATTTATGATATAATAATAATTATATTTTATTTTTTAACAATAATAATAATGTTGTTGACATTAAACTTGTGTCTACCCAGCGCAGAGAGGCGTAGGTAAGCCGTTGAACCCCATTCGGGCTGCAAACCGTGGGATTCCCACTGTGCGACTCATACGTTGCCACTGCTTGTGTCCCTACCCTTTGTGCACACCCCCCTCCCACCTCGCTACGATCGTGGTCGGGTGTCTTGGTGGATTATATTTAGAAAAGCAGCCAACAACTCAAGTGACGAGTTGGATGTGGGCACATGAGCAGGCAGTACATACTGAACGAGAATTCAGCAGACTAGCATGACGGAGGGAGCTGAATGGACGTCCTTCTGCTCTCCTCCTGTTCCACACTCCGCGCCGTGCACCCCCATCCCTCCGTCTGGCAAGAGAAGGCGCGATTGCGGTCTGCCAGTTTTCAGTCACGGACGATTGTGTGTTGGTTCGTTCCGTGCATTGTTACAATGTTGCTTTTCTTGCTGATTTATTACAATACCGATTTTTCAAATGTTAATTTTCTCCCAGTGCTTAAAAATTATTAAAAAACCGGCCTGATTATGCGGCGTATGGTACGCCGTGGGTTGGCTAGTGTACTATATAATAAAGTGATGATGTCTGTGTGTGTGATCAGTTCCTACATGCAATCTGATTAGACAATTTTGCTTTGATGTGATTGAACAGTTTGGCTTTACGTTGTGATCAGACAAGGAAATGCAAGTGTGAGACACACAAAGAGGATCAAATACAGTACATAAAGGACACACTGAGAGTCGCCTTTAAAGATAGAAAGTATAAAAGCGGACAGGAGGTGAGTGAGGCGCCTTGAAATGAAAAAGTCTGAGAAGCAGCCTACACGAGACACAAAAGATACGGAAAGGTGCTGAAGGTACGCATAGGACTAGAAATATCAAATATTTTAAAGTTTTTCTATCTTCCATCTTTGGCAGGCTGTGTTGGGCTGGCCTTGTGCCGTGTGTTGGCTGGGATTGGCTCCAGCAGACCCCCGTGACCCTGTAGTTAGGATATAGCGGGTTGGATAATGGATGGATGGATGGATCTTTGGCAGGTAATGTGGCTAGTGATCTATAAAAAACTAGAGGAGCTGAATGTTTTATGATGACACTTTATTACTCACTAGAGTCAGGCTGTGGTTGATAGCTCTTTGCTAACTGTGAGTAGAGGGTTTCAAGAGTGGGAGTTCAAATTATGTCAATTGTAAAATGATTCATCCAAAAAGCAAACACTTCAGCATTTATCTAAAACGGAAATGCGTTTGAAATGCCAACATTAAACTAAACAGCTGCAATAATTATGTATAGGGATTACCAGGTCAATATAAACGAGGATAACTGTTGACTTTCTGAGCTCTTTGAAATTTGCACTTTCAACTTCCCTGCAGGGTGATTAATGGGTGCACAAAGCACACTTGATTAAATGAAACAATGATGTGACATTATCAAAGGCGATCATTTTAAAATGCGATTCAACATTCTAAACCAGTGCAACTGGTTTAAAATTAGCATGTCTGGTAACACACATCGTGCATTAAACCAGGATCTCCAACCACAGTCTAGTCTATTTTTCTCTAGTGGTAGTATCTGATGGACAATAAAGAATGACAGCATAAAGACAAAAAATGGCGATTCTAGTTGAATACATTTGTACTAAAGGCCTTTTAAAATGTTAAGTAAACTATGTTGTATACTTTTATCCACTACCCCATTTGACTGAGCAAAAATATAACAAAATTGGCATTTGTCATATTTTTTTCAACAAATAGGCTTCTATTTTAATTAGGATCATGGTATCATTTATTTTACAAAGGGCAGATGTAAAACTTTATGATCTGGAAATAGTTTGATATTTTTATTAACATTCTCAACTTCCCTGTCATTTGTAAATTAGTAACTACATGAATTTGAAGTCATTACTAGTTCATGGTGTCACGCACGTGTAATTGGGAGACAGCTAAAGGGCCTGAATGATAGTAATTCCACGCCAGACCAGGAGGCGATCAGGTGCACTGACTTTCTCAGTCCCTTGCAGGCCATCCATGGTAAATCCCGTAGGGACCGACACCACTGATGATGTCACTTCTGGGTCTGACGCCATTGAGGATGTCACTTCCGGCTCCAGTGTCACTGGTAATGTCACTAATTACGTCACTTCTTGTGCCACTGATGTCATCACTTCCGGCTCCTGTGCAACTGATGACGTCACTTCCAGTCTCGGTATATAAAGCTGCCATCTTTAGCAACCAAAAATAGTTCTGTTTTAGACTTGTACTTGTGAACATTTTGCAATTATTTAACCCTTTTGTAGCCAAGGCAAATTATATGGGTGGCTGCCCCAAACCTTTTTGATGACTTTGTGTTAGAACAATCTAGACGAGAACAGGCCATTCAGCCCAACAAAGCTCGCCAGTCCTATCCACTTGCTTCCTCCAAGAAAACATCAAGTCGAGTTTTGAAAGTCCCTAACGTCTTACTGTCTACCACACTACTTGGTAACTTATTCCAAGTGTCTATCGTTCTTTGTGTAAAGAAAAACTTCCTAATGTTTGTGCGAAATTTACCCTTAACAAGTTTCCAACTGTGTCCCCGTGTTCTTGATGAGCTCATTTTAAAATACAAGTCTCGATCCACTGTACTAATTCCCTTCATAATTTTAAACACTTCAATCATGTCACCTCTTAATCTTCTTTTGCTTAAACTGTAAAGGCCCAGCTCTTTTAATCTTTCCTCATAATTCAACCCCTGTAGACCTGGAATCAGCCTAGTCGCTCTTCTCTGGACCTTTTCTAGTGCTGCTATGTCCTTTTTGTAGCCTGGAGACCAAAACTGCACACAGTACTCAAGATGAGGCCTCACCAGTGCATTATAAAGGTTGAGCATAACCTCCTTGGACTTGTACTCCACAGATCGTGCTATATAACCTAACATTCTGTTAGCCTTCTTAATGGCTTCTGAACACTGTTTGGAAGTTGATAGCTTGGAGTCCACTATGACTCCTAAATCCTTCTCATAAGGTGTACTCTCGATTTTTCGACCGCCCATTGTGTATTCAAACCTAATATTTTTACTTCCTATGTGTAATACTTTACATTTACTGACATTAAATTTCATCTGCCACAAATCTGCCCAAGCCTGTATGCTATCCAAGTCCTTCTGTAATGATATAACGGATTCCAAATTATCTGCTAATCCACCTATCTTGGTATCATCTGCAAACTTAACCAGCTTGTTACTTATATTCCTATCTAAATCATTTATATATATTAAAAATAGCAGCGGCCCTAGCACTGACCCCTGTGGAACACCACTCTTAACATCGCCAGTTCTGATGAGGTTCCTCGCACCATCACCCTCTGCTTCCTGTGTCTGAGCCAATTCTGCACCCATCTAAAAACATCACCCTGAATTCCCACTTCTTTTAACTTGATGCCCAACCTCTCATGTGGCACCTTATCAAATGCTTTCTGAAAGTCCAGATAAATAATATCATAAGCTCCACTTTGATCGTATCCTTTTGTTGCCTCCTCATAGAATTCCAACATGTTAGTAAAACACGACCTCCCCTTCTGAACCCATGCTGACTGTTCAGAATAACTCCTGTCCTTGTCATGTGTTGCTCAATCTTATCCTTAATAATTCCTTCCATTAATTTTCCTGTGATGCTTGTTAAGCTTACTGGCCTATAGTTGCTTGGATCTGCCCTGTCACCCTTTTTATATAATGGGATGATATTTGCCATTTTCCAGTCCTTTGGAATCTCTCCAGTGCACAGTGACTTCCTAAAAATATGTGTCAAGGGTTTATATATGTACTCACTAGCCTCCTTAAGAACACGAGGATAAATATTATCTGGGCCTGGTGATTTGTTTGATTTCATCTTATTTAATCTGAGCAGCACTTCTCCCTCTACAATTTCCAAATCCCTCAGTACCTCCTTAGTAGTTGTGTTTACCTCTGGCAGGTTATCCACTTGCTCACTTGTAAACACCTCAGAAAAATGTAAGTTTAGGGCATCTGCTATTTCATTGTCTGTATCTTTTAATTCCCTTTACTATTCCTGATGAACTTGACCTCCTCCTTAACTGTTCTTTTACTACTAAAATACTGAAAGAATCTCTTGGGGTCTTCTTTCGCCTTATCTGCTATATTCCTCTCCAACTGTCTTTTAGCCTCTCTGATATCCTTCTTAATGGTTGCCCTCATTTTCTCATACGCTACGGTTCTCTTTGCAGTCATTAGTCTTATATGCCTTATACAGCAGTTTTTCCTTTGCAACTTCTTTTTAAATCTTTATTAATCCATCGTGGAGATTTTTTAGTTTCCTATTACTTCCAAATTTAGGTATGTATCTGTCCTGCATTACATGTAAAACATTTTAAACCTGTTCCACTGCTCCTCGACTGTCTCCACATTTAAAAGCTTATCCCAGTCTATCCTACTTAGACTTTGTCGCATCTGCTCAAAATTAGCCCTACTAAAGTTCAACTTAACAATTTTAGTCTTTGCATCTGTACTCTTACAAAATACTGAGAATTGTATTACATTATGGTCACTTGACCCTAGTGGTTCAATCACCTCTACACCCTCAATTCTATCCTGATTATTACAGAATACTAAATCCAGATAGGCTTCACCCCTTGTTGGTGCTTTAACATGCTGTGTTAAAAACAGTCGCGATTACTTCTAAAAACTCCTGCTCTTGTGCTCCTCCATCTGTAAGGTTATCCCAGTTAATATTTGGATAATTAAAGTCCCCATGACTATAATATCCCCTGTAAACTTGCCTTTTGATATTACTAAAAGATGTGTGTTGAAATTACTGTCTGAATTGGGTGGTCTATAACACACTCCTAAAATGAGACCTTTTCCCTAATATTTTCCAGGCGAAGCCACATGTCCTCACTAAGATGGGGCTCATCATCCAACTGAAGATGACTTACATTTAATTCCTGTTTGGCATAAACAGCAACCCCACCTCCTTTTCTGTTCTGTCTATCCTTCCTAAAAATGTGTATCCCTCTATGTTACACTCATCCCCATCTTTGTTATTTAGCCAGGTTTCCGTTATTGCTATAATATCATAATTGTGCTTTGCTACATACAACTCCATCTCACTTACCTTATTTTTGATACTTCTAGCATTAAGGCAAGCTATTTTTAATGTGTTAATCCTTCTATCTTTACGTGTATTGCTTAAAATTTACATTACTATGCATTTTTATTTCTATACCATTGTTTGTTCTTCCATGTATAGATCTAAATCTGGCCTGTCCTAAACTCCCTGCCCACCATTCCCTAGTTTAAACAATCCTCGACTAGCCTACACATACGCCTCCCCAATACATTGGTGCCCCTCCCAGGTTCAGATGTAACCCGTCCACGGCGAACAGGTCCCATCTGTTCCAAAAGGAGTCCCAATGCCCCATAAACCTATACCCTTCTACCCTGCACCAAGATTTGAGCCACGCGTTAAGCCTTCTAATCTCCTCAATCTTACCTGGACTGGCGTGGCACAGGCAGAACTTCGGAGAAGACTACCTTGTCAGTTCTGCTCCTCAGCTTGGTACCTAACTCTTTGAATTTGGATCGCAGAACTGACAGACTACCCTTATGTATGTCATTTGTTCCAACGTGGACAATGACAACTGGATCCACCCCCGCTCTGGCCAAGAGCCTATCCACCCTTCCAGGGAGGTCTCCCACCTGTGCTCCCGGAAGGCAACACACCGTGAGAGACTCTCTCTCTCTGGAGCACACCTGCGCTTCAATCCCCCTAATGATTGAGTCCCCAACTATCACTACCTCTCTTTTTGGGAACTGGTTTTGAGGTGGCCCGTTGGGGCTCCTCAACCCTGCCTACCACCTCAGAATTATCAGAGTCACCGTCCAGCTCCGCCAGGACATGATAACGGTTAGACACTTCTAATTCTGGGGTTGATGCCCCCGGACAGTGTGCACCCTTTACCTTACGCCTTGCGACCGTGACCCACCTATTCCTACCTGTCTGGTCTGGAATCTCCTCCCGCCCACCTTAGGGGTGCACACTATCTCTAAAGGACACCTGGGCCAAGTCCGCCAATTCTCTATTACAACGCAGGTCAGCCAACTCCTCCTCCAGTTCAGCGACCCTGAGCTCGAGGTGCTGGATCAGCTGGCATCTCTTGCAGATGTAGTCCTCATAGACAACTGGCTCTTCCAAACCATCATCTAAAAGTCCAACATCCAACAGGACTTGCATTGCACTGGCCTCATTATTAAAATTTGATTTGGGATTACTAAGCTGCCTTAACTATATATTTTTTTTTTCTTAAAATTAAATTTCTTCTTAACTTAAATGGTAACACTAAGATCTGCTACAGATATTTTACACCTTTTCCCCTTAAGCTCCTGTACTGTTCTCCCTCTCAGCTGCCTGCTGTTTGCCTTTCTATGAGGTTAACTTTACTTTTCTCTGTCTCTTCTAGCTTTGCGCTCTTCTTACTTATAAGCTCTTCACTCGCACTGTTTGTATTCCCCCGTATTAATGAACCAATACGCTGTCGCCCACTTAACTGTTCTGCCTCTGGACGCTAAGGACTGTTTATTCTAAAATAAACAAATAAATCAAACTTTACTACCTTATTTGTTCCTTGTGCCTGAACGGTGTCTTAACGCAGGCCGCTTACCTGCGCACTACTGAGTTTCCACCTTTTACTGCTTTGAAGTCAGCCGCGGCCTTTTTTCTTTCCTTTAAACTAAGGAATCGCTGTTACGACGACGCGGTTATTTATTTACAAATGCCGATATCAGTTACTGCTGCTTTCTACCCTGCCGCCTCGATGCTAATTCAAATACAGATAACAAGAAAAAGAACAAGTACAAATAACTTTTCCAAGCGCACTTCCAAACACCCAGCTACTTTTGCTCTTGTGCGGGCGAAAAAAGCAAAAAACCCTTCTAAAGGGAAAAAGCTTTAAAATTCCCACACGGTTCCTTAGAGGCAACCAAAACCCAAGTTTTTAAGAGCAAAATGTATTTTTTTAATGTAAATCTCACACCACAGAACAAACCAACACTCTCAACAGACTCTAGCGTTTGCAAAGCACACGTCAGCACACGTCGTGTTTGTGTTGTTTTTGTGACAATGGTATATATATATAATGTCTGTTTTTAACACAACCTCTAAAACTCATGAATTTTAAGTTCAACATAGATATAAACTCAAATAACTTTTAACTCATCTCTTTGTCAATCTGTCTGTACAACCCTTTGTGAAATATTTATTTGAATTACTTGCTATTTCCTCATCATTGTTTCCTTTTTCTTTCTAGGTTGTTTTTTTTATGACATATGTAGAGATACAGCACATTGTGAAGGGGTCCTGGCACAAAGCAATATGATGCAAACTGCATTAAGGAGCAGTGAGACATGGACCCACAAGGTGTTGCGCAAGATAAATCACTACGGGAAGCGTATTGCTTAAGGTATTATTAAAATGTTTATAACAATCCTCAACTTAGTTTCCCTGAGAATTTTTTCCCTGTTCTCTGTTAATGTAATTACTAAAATAATTTAAAAAAAATAATACTTTTTGTAGTATTAAAAATTATCTTTGTTCCAGGTGGTACAAGCCTGGTTTTCACTTAATGGCTGAACCAATTGGCTCTGCAGTGTTCTCTATACTTTTGGGGATGTGTGTGCTTATGAAAGCTGAACAGTTTGGTGATGGTGATGGTCTTTAAGGGCATCGTCCTTATTAAATTGAGGATCACCTGTTGTTATTTTTCTTGTCGATTTTAACCATGTCTTTGGTTCTGGTTTGAAGTCCTCCCACTATAGGTCTTGCTGCACAAATCAGCAAAGAGGTACAAAAAGTCTAGTACTATTTACTCCCTTAAATGTAGCCACAATAGTCTGGAAGAGGAAAAAAGGAAAAGAAATCTGTAATAGGTCCATCCATCCATCCATCCATCCTCTTCCGCTTATCCAAGGTCGGGTCGCGGGGGTAGCAACTTAAGCAGAGAAGCCCAGACTTCCCTCTGTAATAGGTCAATATCAGGAATACATCATTCACAAGGCATTATTCTGCATCCTTATTTTCACTAACATAGGAAGCCTACATGTGTTCCTTCCACTTTGTGGAAAAGAAGTGTGATATTCTCATCTCAGAGAAGTGCAGAATCCCGATGCTGAAATGTTTTTTCAAAACTGCTACCAAATGTACAGTTTGCAGTTTGAGTTGTGCAGTATATCGACTCAGCGCATTTTTCCCATGTTATTGTTGCTTATCCTTTTACACCTCAAACACCCTCGATTCTAAACTTAAGGTGTTGTTGCTTCAACTTAGAAAGTTCAAACCCAATATTGGTTGTGAGGTTTTCACTTGATTTAGAGTGTTTTGTCAGACAATAATGATGTCAGAAGATATGACAATGATCTAATGGCAGTAAAAACAGACCAGGCACTAGGAATGCCACTGTTTATTTATTTTTGACATGAAAGGTGCATGAACTTGCATGTTTCTCTAGTCAGATAGTGATTAGTAGGCTAAGTATTGGTTGGACTTTTTGAATTTAGCACTGTCTTGGTTTACCTTTTTGTTCTTTCCCTTTTTGCACATTTTCTGCTCTTGAGTAACGCAATTACATCCCACTGTATTTTAGATATGGCTGGAATGTCAAATAAAACTTGAGGTTTTATTTGTTGTTAATATTGTTAATATTACAGTAGTCCGCTTACATATTAAGGAAATTCCATTCCCAGAAGAATTTTAATGTCATAAATGCCAATGGAAACAAACAATGCACTTATGCAAGTCAGTTTGAGGCTTGTAGCTTCCATACAAGCTTCAAACTTTTTTTTTTCCCAGCCCCTGCATGGATATAAGAATTGATATCTTACCTGGAAAAGGAAGCTCCTTGCAAAGTTTTGATATTTATGATATTTAAAAAAAAACACTCCGGATCATTTTTGAAGGCAGAGATTACACTCAATTATAGTTGTATGTTTGCAAGATTTCAAATAATGCAGTATAACCTGTGTAATCAATATCAAGAAATTAAGACTTAGAAAGAAAATTGTTTTTGGCAGAATCATTCTATTTATCACTAAAAAAAACATGATATGTTTGCACATTTGGCTGCAGGTATACAATGTTTTAGGATTTATGACTTTTGGAAAAACTGACACGTATTGCTGCAATATACTTTTTGTGTGGTCATTGTTTATTGTGTTCACTTGGACTTTTGACCAGTGCTTGAAGAAGCAAAACGTCATCATGGGGCACTGCAATTTATCTGCACAACTTCCCTGCCTTGTTTCTTTTTTAGAGTGAAAGTTCTAAAAAACCTCAACCAATCATTATTGTAATGCCAGAAGCAAACAGAACAAAGTCAGATTCATAATACTTGTGTTTTATCATGGAGATTTGTTACAGCTTTTTTGCGTGTTTTTTGATTGTTTGCGAATATTTCTTAGTGACGTTTGCCGACTAGCTCAGGAGACTGTACAATTCTTCCATTCATTTGAAAGTCTTTGGCTTGTAGGTGGGCCGAGCGCATTCACTGATTAATATACTGTGTCTTAGTTTACCATTACAAACTACTAGCCAGTGATATTTTTAGAACTAAAACTGCTTCTTTATCCAGCATTTGGGTCAGTCATCCTGTTCAGATGTGGTGTTGTCTTTGCTGCTGCTTTCAGAATTTTCTACAACAATACTATGATGATGGTATGCAAGGTGACTGACCAGTAGGCCACATACCACTACAATAAGGGAACACATAAAGTAAAATTTTAGAAGTAGCAAAATTGTTTTTACAACTGTTCTGCCCACTTCAAACACTGCTTTTCACTACAAACGAAATCTGACCTTGGCTATAATTTATAGCACCTAATAATCACAATGTGAATCATTTAATAGCTAAACCGACCCAAGAGATATGAATCGAATCATAGCATAACATAACAATCTATAAAGCCATGTTTTTTTACCTTTAACAACTATTTTTAGGTCATAACTTATAATCAGGTTTCTTGTGTCATGAGGAATAAAAGCTATATAAATATTATATATTATTCAGCAATTATGAAATAAAAATACAGAATTACAGGATAGCATACTCATTAATTTGTTAAAAGCTATTTTATTAACATTATCATTACCATTACCAACTCTATGGGTGTAGTGGTAGTGCTGCTGCCTCGCAGTAAGGAGACCAGGTTTTGTGACCCTGGATCCTCTCTACCTGGAGTTTGCATGTTCACCTTGTGTCTGCATGGACTTCCTCCCCACTCTCTAAATAGATGCAGGTTAGGTGGACTGGCAATGCTAAACTAGCCCTCATTTGTGTTGGGTGTGTGTTCGCCCTGTGATGGACTGGCACCCTATCCAGGTTTGTTACTGCCTTGCACCCTATGCTACCTAGGAACGGCTCCAGCACCCCCATCACCTTGGTCTAGATAAAATGGGTTAGAAAATAACATGACTTTAGTACTTTTTAAACAAATTCTATTCACTGTTATAGTATATGTGTAAAATACATCCATCCATCCATTCATTATCCAAAATGCTATATCCTAATACAGAGTCATGGGGGTCTGCTGGAGCCAATCCCACCTAACACAGGGCACAAGGCAGGAACAAATCCCGGGCAGGGCGCCGGCCCAATGCAGGGCACACACACACACACAATTTAATAATAATTCATTGCATTTATATAGCGCTTTTCTCAGTACTCAAAGCGCTATCCACACAGGGAGGAACCGGGAAGCAAACCTACAATCTTCCACAGTCTCCTTATTACAAAGCAGCAGCACTACCACTGCGCCACCTGTGAGGACAAATCCATCAGATCCATCAGATGTTCTACATTTCCTACATTTTTACATTGCAAAAATGTATAAAATATTTCCTTGTGTGGGTATCATGTTTGTGAGCTTCCTAAATATTTTTTGTCTGTAAGTAACCTTCTTCTGATGCCATTAAAATATGCATGCACAATATTTATGAATAAATATGAGGCTTGTTTAGTCAAGAACTGTAGCAAAGTGGTCAGTAGATAGATAGATCTCTTTAAATGAATAAATTCATAAATAGATAAATAATTAAAGTTTTTTTAATCATCTAATTTAACCATCAGGAAGAATCTAGTAGTTTATGCAAAACGGATATGTACAAGTAAATTTATATTTTTTGAACCAAAATGTACTTGTCTGTGACACTTGTGCATGTTAAACTCTTTGCTTCTCAGTACAATTATGAGATGGCCAGCAGATTTTCAGAGAAAAGCTATTTGTGTTATATAAGGAGCTAAATATCTTTTAAGACAAACACAAAGCCTTTAGATAAAGCCTTTAAATGTATCTAATGTGCTAAGAAGGTGCTCAATCATACATACCTCCTCCCACATATGGAAGAATACGGCTAATGTGATATTTTGCTATACTCTGTGGCCATATCTATTACTGTACACTGTGTTGCCTTAAAAACATAAATAATGTTGCTCCTTAAATGCAGGATCATACATTGCATTCTAGGAAAGACGTTTTCTCTAATTACAGCGTTTACAATGACCTCACACCTCTAGAGTTTTGCGTTTGAATTCTAAGCTTGCCATTATTGGATGGTATTAGCCCATTCTCCCTATAACAAGCTAGTTAAGCCTGCAGATGATACCAAGCTAGGTGGATGGTAGATAGAATCTATTGAACCATTATGGAGGGACTTGGACAGCTAGGGCAGATTTGTGGTAGATAAAATTTATTGTAAATAATTGTAAAATATTAGATAGATACAAGATGTTATGCAAATGAATATGAATAATATGAATAATGTTGCATCCGTGCCACAATGTTTTCCAAAATGTACTATACAGGTCATAAAATATATAATTCCAAATATCATACATACCTGCTGTATGTCTCTGTTTTTTTTTGTCAGTGCAGCTTTGACATCATATACCATAAGATGCATACTAATTCAGTGTGAGCAGTAACAGTCAATAAAACTGAATAAAAAAAAAAATAAAGTGACAGTGAGATACAAAGAAGGCAGGTTCACCAGCGTTTGTGTGTCAGCTTTTATCCCTCCAGATCAGAGAATGTCCAGTTCCATTGACTCAAAACACCACTCACATCTACAGTTATTCCCAGTTTCAAATAAAAACTAACAGCGTCAGATCCCTGGGGGGGCGGTAGTATGTATCTTGATCGTGACTGAGACAATAAAAATGAAAAAAAAAAGCTAACTTTTTTTTTTTTTATTTTATTCGTTTTATTGGTATCATTCCATACAAATTGACCAATTTTTACAAAAAATAGGATTGAGAACATGTCGCCCCCCACCCCTGAGAGAGACAGCATGGCCAACGGAGTAAAACTTAAGGCTTGTAAACAAACCTAAATTGATGAGTTTAATAGGGCAATAGTGATGAATGGAGAAGAAAAAAAAAAAATGCGGAGATAATTGCTTCCTAGGTACATTAAGAGCTTATTCTAAAATATTATTGATTAGATCCTGCCAGGTTTTGAAAGAATTCTGTACAGATCCACTATATTTGATTTTTTTCAATTTCAAACAGTATAAAACATCGGTTTCCCACTGACATAAAAGAGGAGAGTTAGGATTCTTCCAGTTTAGCAAAATAAGTCTGCGTGCCAAAAGTGTAGTGGATGCAATCACAGTTTGTTTGTCCTTCTCCACTTTAAACCCATCTGGAAGAACCCCAAACACAGCTGTTAATGGGTTAGGAGGGATTGTGACACCAAGGCTGTCTGAAAGGCACTTAAAATTTTTGGTCTAGAATGATGTTAATTTGGTGCAGGCCCAGAACATGTGACCTAGTGAGGCTGGGACTTGATTGCAGCGTTCGCAGGTTGGATCATGCCCTGGAAACATTTTAGAGAGTTTTAGGCAAGACCGATGTGCTCGATATATAATTTTGAGTTGAATAATTGTATGCTTTGCTCATATGGAGCTCAAGGGAAGTCTCTGCATTGCTACTTTCCACTCCTTTTCTGATATATTGATTAAGAGATCTTTTTCCCCATTGTCCTCCTTTAAAAGAGAGGACTTCAAAATAATTTTATATATTGCAGAGATGGAGTCTAAGTCCTTGAAATTGAGCAATATTTTTTCCGGTATGGAGGAGGGTGCAAGATGAGGTAAATCGGGCAGGTTCTGTTTAACAAAGTTCCTAATTTGAAGATAGTGAAAGAAATGTGTAGCTGGAATGTTAAATTTGGAATGTAATCATTCATAGGATACAAAGATGTTGTCTATATAAAGATCTGTAAGCAATTTAATCCCAAAATTTTTCCAGATATTAAAAACTGTATATGTTTGCGAGGCTTGAAAGTGGTGGTTCTCTTGCAGAGGTACCACAGATAAAAGATTCTCCATCTTAAAATGCTTTCTACATTGATTCCATATTCTGAGTGAGTGGAGCACAATTGAGTTATTAGTATATTGCAGATAACTTGCATTTATTGTGGCACAAAGTAGGGAATATAAAGAAGTACTGCAGGATTTTACTTCTATTGTGGACCAAGCCTGTGTATGTTCATCTATTTGTGTCCAGGTTTTTATAGCTTGTATGTTTGCTGCCCAGTAATAAAAGTGAAAGTTGGGTAAAGCCATGCCACATTCTGCCTTAGGCCTTTGTAGGATCGCTCTTTGGATACATAGATGTTTTGAGTTCCAAATAAGTGAGGTTATTGTTGAATCTAATTGCTTAAAAAATGATTTATTGATGTTGTAATAAATAAAGAGTCTTTCAAAAATAGAAAAAGATTTGGGGATCGTCCCCATATATTGTCGTCCAGACAAAGTGAAAAATGGTTGATTCAGAATGACTTTTCAGTACAGAATGAATGAATACATGGTAACAAAATGGCGTTTAAATAACAGATGGGATGATGGGAGAGGAAATGGTTGGCAGGAAGTGACGATTGGAGGCGGGACCACGGAACCAACGTCATCGTGAGCAGACAGGAGTAGTTGAGTGTGGAACTGGAAGTGATGTCATTGGATGGGAACCGGAAGTGATGTCATCGCGGCCATTTTGGAACTGAAAATGGATGGGTTTATTTTTCTTCCAGTTTTCTGTAGGTAGAAAGAGATTCAGGTAAGTACCACGTGATAAATTCTTGTCTCGCGAGATTTCACTCACCTTTGGGCTCTTTGACTGCCTCCAACTCGCACGTGTGTGACATGACCCCCCCCTCAGCCCAGACCCATCCGGTCGGGCGACCTGCACCGAGAGGTCGTGAATCCGGAGAGAGCATCTGCGTTGGCCTGCAAGGAACCCTTACGATAAGTAACGCTAAAACGATATGGTTGGAGATCCAAAAACCACCTAGTGACACGAGGATTCGACTCCCGATGAAGGGACATCCACTGTAAAGCGGCATGGTCTGTCACCAGAGTGAATTCCCGCCCCAATAGGTAGTACCTCAACGATGTAATAGCCCACTTAATCGCCAGGGCCTCTCGCTCCACCGCAGCATACTTCATCTCACGGTCCAGCAGTTTCTGCTCAGATACATAACGGGGTGTTCAGCACCCTCGACACATTGGCTCAACACGGCACCCAATCCTGTGGCCGATGCATCGGTCTGGAGAATAAAAGGAAGAGAAAAATCAGGGGATTTTAATAAAGGTGCTGATGTAAGGGCCAATTTCAAGTCACAAAATGCTTTATCTACTGTATCATCCCATACCACTTTTATAGGTGCCCGTTTCTTTGTCAAATTAGATAAGGGCAGCAATTTCTGAGAAATGTGGCACAAAGCGCGATAGTAACCAGCTAATCCCAAAATGCCTGTACTTGCCGCTTATTTATCGGACGGGCCAATTTATGATGGCATCAATTTTAAGACATTGTGGTTTCACGACACCCCCACTAGGTAGCCCAAATATTTGGCTTCTCTTAATCCAAAGAAACATTTCTTTGGGTTAATACGAAGTCCTGCAGCTGCCAGTGTGGAAAGTACCGTTTTCACCTGCCATACATGATCCTTCCACGTGCTGGAATAGATGACAACGCTCATCTAGGTAGGCGCACAATAGGAATTGTGGGACCGTAGCAGTGGGTCTACCAGACGCTGAAAGTAGCTGGCCCTGCAAACCAAAAGGAAGGACCCGGTATTGCCAATGTCCGCTGGGAGTGCTAAATGCGGTTTTTTCTTTTGCAGAATCCGTTAAAGGAATTTGCCAATACCCTTTGTCATGTCAAGGGTAGTTAGAATTGAGCGCTTCCTAGCCGATCGAGCAGATCATCCACTCGCGCATCGGATAATGCATCAAATTTGGAGACCGATTGAGTCGTCGAAAGTCATTACAGAACCTCCAAGACCCATCGGGCTTAGAAACTAGAACAATTGGACTAGACCAAGGGCTATAGCTTTCTTCGATAACCCCTAAATCCAGCATTCGCCTAATTTCCAATTCCACTTCCGCTTTGCCTCCGGAGTCTGTAAGGTCTCTCCTGACAATCACTCCAGGGTCCGTAATAATATCGTGCAATCAACGCAGTACGCCCAGGTAATTCATCCACCACCTCGGTACAGACAAGATAGCCTTTTCGAGATCTTGTCGCTGTTCTGGAGTCAAATTGGAACCAAAATTAAGTTTGGCACAGGACATAAAAAGTGAACTAGGCTGTCCGGAGGAGGGATCGGGTTCCCTTTCCTTCCACGGTTTCAGCAAATTGATATGGTATACTCTTTCGGTCGGTCGACGATTAGGTTGTTTAACTAAATAGTCGACGAGACCTTTTCTTTCTTTAATTTCATACGGTCCTTGCCAATGAGCTAATAATTTATAATGAGAGGTTGGGACTAATACCATAACACGATCACCCGGGACAAATTCGAATGGTGGTGTTTCTATTATAATAACGTGACTGTGCTGCTTGTGCTTTTCTAAATTCTCTTTTAGGATAGGTCTGATCTTCTCTAGTCTATCGCGTAATTGCGATATATTCAAGAATATTTGAAGTAGGGAGTACCTCCTCCTCCCATCCTTCTTTTAACATGTCCAAAAGCCCCCTGGGTTGCCTTCCGTATAATAATTCAAAAGGAGAAAATCCTGTTGAGGTTTGAGGGACTTCCCGATAGGCAAACAAAACGAGAGGAAGCAACTGATCCCAGTTTCTTCCGTCCTCGTTAACTACCATGCGTAACATCTGTTTTAACGTCTGATTAAAACGTTCAACCAATCCATCAGTTTGGGGATGATAAACCGATGTTTTCAGATGTTTTATCCTGAGTAATTTGGCCACTTCCTGAACGTTTCTGAAGTGAAAGGAGTCCCTTGATCTGTTAAGACCTCCTTGGGGATCCCAACACGCGCGAATATCCCTACTAATTCCCGTGCGATATTTTTTGAATTAGCTGAGCGCAACGGAACAGCTTCTGGAAAGCGAGTGGCATAATCTACTAGAACTAGAATATATTTAAAACCTTTTAACGAGGGTTCTAATGGACCAACGAGATCAATACCAACTCGCTCAAACGGGATGTCAATCAGGGAAGGGGAATAAGAGGAGCTTTAGACCTTCTGGGTATCTGGCGAAGTTGACACCGGCATGAAGTGCAAAATCGCCTGACCTCCTCATTAACTCCCGGCCAATAAAATCGGAGTTTTATCCTCTCCAAAGTTTTTTCGGAGCCTAAATGGGCTCCTAGAAGGTGGGCATGTGCTAATTCACATACCTTTACAAAAGTACGTGGAATTAACAACAAAGCCCGCACTTCACCCTCGTGTTCTGCCACTCTATATAATAAATCATTTTTAATTACAAAGAACGGCATCGGTGGCATGGGATCTAGGTTTGTATAACCGTCAGTAGATACTACTGCATTTCTAGCATTTTTTAATGAATCGTCATTCCATTGTTCTCTTTAAATGACGATGGAGTTAATAGGAACTGGGACGTTAAGTTTTGTATAGGATCTCTTTCGAGTTCAATGGGAGGGGCTATTGTCTCTACGCCTTCTGCGTCGACTGTATCAGCTCCCGCAGAGGACGATGGGACATCAAAACTTTCGCACTGGGTACCCGTATGGATCCGTGCTACTGAGGGACACGGCGTGGAGGCAGTCGGAGCATTATTCTCCATCACTAAGCCCAAATTCTTATTAGATGCAGTTACGTTATTACCGCTGTTAATTTTATTCCAATCTCTTCCTAATATGACTGGAAAAGGGGGATCGGGTAATACAGCCATAGCCATACTGGTTAATTTATGAGCTACTGATATTACACACCTGGCTGTATTATAATATTTAATATCCCCATGTATACATTTTAGACTGGTTTTCCCTTGAGTCCACTGTTGCGTAATACGATCGGGTAGCAACAATCGAAATGTTACTCCCGGAATCAAACATTGCCCTTACCTTTCTGCCATTTATAATAACTGCACCTGTATATGGAAGAGACAGAGGATTAATCACTGTGGCACAGTACCTTTCTCCCCTTACTACCGAAAGCAATCCATAGGCTCGAGGCACAGTTCGGGACAGATGTCCGATCTCCCCACACTTGAAACAGCGAGGGGACCGGCTAGTCTGTCCCTTCTACGAACGGCAGGTTCGGGAGTTTGTCGAGGGGGCTCAGGAGCTGCCCCACGTATCTGTTGGGTTCGGCGAGAGGACCTTTCCGACCGCCCTGATTTACAGGCTGCCCAATGACGTTCCGCTATTTGGATTAAGGTGTCCATATCTTCGTAACTGTGCTTTCTTACTTGTTGGGCGATGTGGTCAGGGAGGGCATGTACAAATGTCTCGCAGGCAAGGAGCTCAGCCATTTTGTGGGAGGAGTTGATGTCGGGCCGTAGCCAGCACACACCTTGCCCCAGGCTTCAAAGCCCTGCGATCTTAACGGCCTTTCTGGATCGAATTGCCACTCCCTCCACTCTCGCCTGTTGTTCTGGTGAAACGCCGTAGCGCTTGAACACCTCCAATTTTAGCGCATCATAATTGGCCGCCTGCTCCTCAGTTAAGTCGTAGTAAGCCCTCTGCGCGTTCCTTCAAATAGGGAGCCAGTAGGTACGCCCACTCCGACCGCCACGCTGCTCCGCTTAGCGTACGCTCAAAAATCAAAAATAAGACTCAATGTCATCAGATTCAGTCAAGGGGGTTAACTGAATTGGCTGTGACCAAGCTACCTCCGTCCGTACACCAGCACGGGAACGAGCCTCGGCTTCCGCCAATTGGGTCCTGGTTTCCCCCATCTGAATTTTCAGAGTTTGTAGATCTCCCACAATTGTACTTAGTACAGCGTTGAGGTCCTGTTCTTCTGTCATGTTGAACAAGTATCCTGCCGGCTACGCCAATGTAATAAAGAGTCTTTCAAAAATAGAAAAAGATTTGGGGATCGTCCCCATATATTGTCGTCCAGACAAAGTGAAAAATGGTTGATTCAGAATGACTTTTCAGTACAGAATGAATGAATACATGGTAACAAAATGGCGTTTAAATAACAGATGGGATGATGGGAGAGGAAATGGTTGGCAGGAAGTGACGATTGGAGGCAGGACCACGGAACCAACGTCATCGTGAGCAGACAGGAGTAGTTGAGTGTGGAACCGGAAGTGATGTCATTGGATGGGAACCGGAAGTGATGTCATCGTGGCCATTTTGGAACTGAAAATGGATGGGTTTATTTTTCTTCCAGTTTTCTGTAGGTAGAAAGAGATTCAGGTAAGTACCACGTGATAAATTCTTGTCTCGCGAGATTTCACTCACCTTTGGGCTCTTTGACTGCCTCCAACTCGCACGTGTGTGACAATGTATATTGGAATGTTTTGAAATAAAAAAGCTTAGGAAGAATATTCATCCTAATAACGTTAATTCTGAGATGAAGGGTTGACCATCTATGCAAGTCTTGCTTAATTTTTTTCTATACAGACGGCGAAACTTTATTGATAAAGATCTTTATGCTTACTTGTGATGTTAACCCCTAGGAATTTAAACTGATCTGCAATGATAAAAGGGAAGGTGTCCAATCTAATATTGTGTGCTTGAGAATTCACTGGAAAGAGTACACTTTTATTCTAATTAATTCTGAGGCGAGAGATCTTTTGAAATTCTGTAAGTGCTGTTAAGACTGTAGGCACAGAATTTTGTGGGTCTGATATATACAGTACCATATCATCTGCATATAGAGAAATTTTCTGTTCCAGTCCTTTTCTTAAAAACCCCTTTATCTGATAAGAATTTCGATAGTGAACCACCAGTGGTTCAATGGCGATTGCAAATAGCAGTGGTGACAAGGGACATCCTTGTCTGGAACCACATTCTAGTTTAAAGTAGTCTGAACAAATGTTGTTAATACAAACTGAAGCTTCTGGATTGGTATACAGTAGTTTGATCCATTCACAAATGTTTGGGCCAAATCCAAATTTCTCTAATGTAGTGAAAAGTTATTTCCATTCAATCATGTCAAATGCTTTTTCTGCATTCAATGATAATAATATTTCTGGGATGTTTGACTTTGTTGTATATTACATTAAATAGGCATCGAAGATTGGAAGATAAGTGTCAACCCTTGATAAATCCAGTTTGATCTTGTGATATTACCGAAGACACTTTCTCCATCCTTCTAGCTATGATTTTTGAGAGTATCTTAACATCATTATTCAGAAGTGAAATTGATCTACAGTGGTGTGAAAAACTATTTGCCCCCTTCCTGATTTCTTATTCTTTTGCATGTTTGTCACACAAAATGTTTCTGATCATCAAACACATTTAACCATTAGTCAAATATAACACAAGTAAACACAAAATGCAGTTTTTAAATGATGGTTTTTATTAATTATTGAGAAAAAAAATCCAAACCTACATGGCCCTGTGTGAAAAAGTAATTGCCCCCTTGTTCAAAAATCACCTAACTGTGGTGTATCACACCTGAGTTCAATTTCCGTAGCCACCCCCAGGCCTGATTACTGCCACACCTGTTTCAATCAAGAAATCACTTAAATAGGAGCTGCCTGACACAGAGAAGTAGACCAAAAGCACCTCAAAAGCTAGACATCATGCCAAGATCCAAAGAAATTCAGGAACAAATGAGAACAGAAGTAATTAAGATCTATCAGTCTGGTAAAGGTTATAAAGCCATTTCTAAAGCTTTGGGACTCCAGCGAACCACAGTGAGAGCCATTATCCACAAATGGCAAAAACATGGAACAGTGGTGAACCTTCCCAGGAGTGGCCGGCCGACCAAAATTACCCCAAGAGCGCAGAGACGACTCATCCGAGAGGTCACAAAAGACCCCAGGACAACGTATAAAGAACTGCAGGCCTCACTTGCCTCAATTAAGGTCAGTGTTCACGACTCCACCATAAGAAAGAGACTGGGTAAAAACGGCCTGCATGGCAGATTTCCAAGACGCAAACCACTGTTAAGCAAAAAGAACATTAGGACTCGTCTCAATTTTGCTAAGAAACATCTCAATGATTGCCAAGACTTTTGGGAAAATACTTTTGTGGACTGATGAGACAAAAGTTGAACTTTTTGGAAGGCAAATGTCCCGTTACATCTGGCGTAAAAGGAACACAGCATTTCAGAAAAAGAACATCATACCAACAGTAAAATATGGTGGTGGTAGTGTGATGGTCTGGGGTTGTTTTGCTGCTTCAGGACCTGGAAGGCTTGCTGTGATAGATGGAACCATGAATTCTACTGTCTACCAAAAAATCCTGAAGGAGAATGTCCGGCCATCTGTTCGTCAACTCAAGCTGAAGCGATCTTGGGTGCTGCAACAGGACAATGATCCAAAACACACCAGCAAATCCACCTCTGAATGGCTGAAGAAAACAAAATGAAGACTTTGGAGTGGCCTAGTCAAAGTCCTGACCTGAATCCAATTGAGATGCTATGGCATGACCTTAAAAAGGCGGTTCATGCTAGAAAACCCTCAAATAAAGCTGAATTACAACAATTCTGCAAAGATGAGTGGGCCAAAATTCCTCCAGAGCGCCGTAAAAGACTCATTGCAAGTTATCGCAAATGCTTGATTGCAGTTATTGCTGCTAAGGGTGGCCCAACCAGTTATTAGGTTCAGGGGGCAATCACTTTTTCACACAGGGCCATGTAAGTTTGGATTTTTTTTCTCCCTAAATAATAAAAACCATCATTTAAAACCTGCACTTTGTGTTTACTTGTGTTATATTTGACTAATGGTTAAATGTGTTTGATGATCAGAAACATTTTGTGTGACAAACATGCAAAAGCATAAGAAATCAGGAAGGGGGCAAATAGTTTTTCACACCACTGTATATGATGCACATTGCAATAAGTCCTTATTTTGTTTTGAAAAGACGGTGATTAATGCTTGGTGAAAAGTTTCAGGTAAAATTTGATTGTCTCTAGCTTCTGTAAATGTTGCTAATAGGAGGGGAGCTAGCTGAACAGAGAATTTATTATAAAATTCTGCAGGGTAGCCATCAGGGCCTGCTGCTTTCCTGCCTTAAAGTGACTTCATAGCATCTAGTAATTCTGATAGTGCCAGAGGTTTCCCACAGTATTCCTGCATAAACCTCTTAGGATGTATTTGTCTCTAGGAAGAAACTAAATTTGTTTGGATATAAATCCAGTAAAGTTCTCGTCTGCTAATAGAAGCGGGTGAAGACGCCATCTGCGAGGTGAGTGTGTGGAGCATAGTGACTTTAGCTCCAAGATCAAAGGTGCATGGTCGGAAATAACAATAGCATCGTACTTGCAAGATTTAATCGTAAGCAATAAATTATTATCTATAAAGAAATAATCAGTTCTTGAGTAGCAATGATGTACTGGTGAGTAGAAAGAATATGTTCTTGAGTTTGGGTTTAGAAATCTCCAGGGATCTGATAAGTTGTAGTCTGTTACAAGCTGTGTAATTGTCTTTGCAATGTTAGATGTCATCCCCCCTGTGACAGGAGTCCTATCTAAGAGTGGATTTAAAATACAATTAAAGTCCCCAGTCATTATAATTTTATGACTGTTCACATTTGGAATGGATGCAAATACATTTTGCATAAATTCCTTATCATCGACATTAGGTGCATAAACATTTATCAAAATCATTTACAGTTAAATAAGTTTCCCCATGACCATCACATATCTTCCTTCAGGATCAGATATTACATCTGATGCTACAAATGAAACTGTTCTATGTATGAGGACTCCCACACCTCTAGTTTTCTTTGTAAAACTAGAATGGAACATTTGGCCAGTCCAGTCCTTTTGCAGCCGGAACTGATCCTTGCTTTGTAAGTGAGTCTCCTGTAAAAATACTATTTTAGCATTTAAACCTGTTAGGTGAGAGAATACTTTCTTTCTCTTTAATTCGTGATTCAGACCTTTAACATTCCAGCTTACAAAGTTAACTGTCCCATCATGGAGACATTGATTCTGAATTTTTTATGTCATTTTATAGTCTTAACTGGAAGTGAGACAGCTTTAACCTTAATTTCCTATTTCTCCACGGGTTATTGCCATGCAGCCTATTGTTACGTTGGTAGTTATAATTATAAGGATTAAAAGGATAGATTAGATATAGCCTGCTCTCTTTCTCTTCCCCCCTTATCCAACCCCCTCATTTTGCCTTCCAACATGAGGCTGGACCCCACTTGACAAAGTCCCGGTCCTCTGACATACCTAAAGACAGAGCACGTCCAAAGCAAAACAAGCCCCCACGCAATGCGTTTGAGGATTAAAAAGTAGAGATATCTATTGCCAATATAGTATAAATACTATATGCCTAAAATATAATCATTGACAAACTATAAGCGTAAAATATATAATCTTCAGGAATTTTAAAGTATTAAGATAATAAACCCAGGGAATGGTGTTAGAAAGTGGTCCAGGATAAGCATAGTAAATCCTAATGCAATAATAACAATAACAATAAACCAAGGGTAAGATGTCAAACAATCCCCTTTAGGGTAGTAAAAAAAAAATGTAATTTCTTCCACATACACGTCTATAACTGTAATTAAGATATAAACAGAAAGCGTCCGAGTAATGAAAAGAATGTATAATTATAATACCCGTATCATTACAAGTGGATCAGACAGCAGGTGATATCTCCTTGCCATGCCATGACAGGATGCGACTCACTATTGTGTTTCAGAATAGTGTCGGGATCAACTTTCTTAATTCTTCTTCTGCTACCTCCTTGCTGGAGAAAACGTAGTATTGGCCTTGAAAATCCACTTTCAGTTTGGCAGGATACAAGAGGCTGTATTTGATATTGGCTTGCCATAACCGCTGTTTAACGTTGCAGAAGGCTGCATGTTTAGCAGCTGTTGCGGGAGAGAAATCAGGGAAAATAGGAATATGGTTATTTTCAGATATAACCTCTTGCTTGTGTCTGAGGAGTGCCATCACATCTAGCTTACATAATAAAATAAAATACCTAGATATAAAGGTATTTGATCCACATATGCGATAAGCTGGTGCTATCTCAGTATCCAATTTAAAATCCTCTCCAGTTATTTTAGAGAATAGTTCAACTGAGAATTTCACTGGGTTTGGTAGACCTTTAATTCTAATATTATTCCTTCTGCTTCCATCTTCCAGAGCAGCAAGTCTGTCTCCGAGTTTTTTGCATTCAGAATTGGCAGCTGTTGCTTTTCCATCAGCAATGGATGCTAGATTTTCGGCTAAATCAATGAGAATCGTGAATGACTGCTTAACATCCTCCAGCTGATCGGCAAGTGTGCTCAGTTTAGACACGTTTTCCTGAATGTGCTCCTCAATTTTTTCCAGCATACATTTAAAGGCCGCCTCAAAGCAAATATATATGCGTTCCTCCGAGTCTTTATTATCCTGCCGCAGCTCTTGCAGCAGCTTCTCACTTGCCTTCTCACTTTTCTTTATCTCTTGCTTGAGCTCAGCGATCATCACCTTCAGTTCGGACAGATCATTTCTGCTTTCGTGCACCGCAGGCGAAGCGGTGGGCTCTATTACAGCCGATGTACCCAGCTCGCATGGAGTATCTGAAAGCGCGTATTGCAAGGCCTTTTCCAGTTTCAAATGATCTTGTCCAATCGGTAAGCAATCATGACCTGCGTCACTTGCACAATCGCACCCCATTTCGCTCTCAACTGGAGATGATGCAGCGGGCTGTGGTCGCAAGGAGTCTGGGCTTTCGCCCGTCTGTTCCAGGTCAGTCTCTGACAGTTTTAGTCTGGTAGAGAAGTGTTTCTTTCTCAATCCCACAAGCACCACTGTGAGCCTGTCTGCTGCATAGAGTTGACTGGAGGACCTAGGTCTGTCAGACCCAGACACAAAGCACCGCCCCAGCTTTCAACTCGGCACTCAACAGTTTTCTCGTTTCATATACTAATGTAATCACAGTGATTTTAGTAAAGCTTATTCACTTTCCATCCCAGTTAATGCTGTGAGATGCATTGATGCTGCTGCTGGTACATCAGAGATAGCAACTAGCATGCCTACTCCTGTGGCATCAACAGGCACTGCTTCTCCTGTACCTCTGCCAACAATTGCTGCCCCAAAGCAACCCACGCAGCTACCCAGTGACTTAAATGGCAATACACCATCCCAGCTTATACTGGGTAGTTACCCCAAATGTGTATTTAGTGGTAAAACATTAAGATCGTTCTATCCTGCCTGGTACCACACACGCTCATGGATGGAGTACTCTGTTGTGCGGGATGCATGCATCTGTTTCCCCTGTTGGAAATATAGCAGCACTGTTAATGAGAGGGATGTAGTTTTTACATTAACTGGTTTTACCAACTGGAAAGCGGCACAAGGGTCTACAGAGGCATGTGTCCAGCCACAACCATGTGCATGCTCCAACCATCTGGACTGAGCATAAAAACAGAGAGGCCACAGGGGGGGCTGTGGATTCAATTTTGGTTGGTAAAACACAACTTTAAAAAAAACATTACTATGTCAAGAGTATTGGTAGTGCTATAAGGTTTCTCTGTGTAAATGAGTTGGGGCTCCGTGGGACTTAAGAAACCTAGATACATGATGCAGCAGGTAATGATGATGACATTGCTTCAGGTATTTTTCTAAAACTGATGGAATATACCTAGGAGAAGGATCAGAAGCTAGCAAGCCTACATGGTGCTTGGAGAGGTCAGGAAAAAATATGAAAGTGCTGATTCTGCAGGGTTTTGCCTCAAAAGTGATGGGACCAGGGATAGGTGCAATGTGGAAAATGTGTCTGTGATAATACGGTTTGTCAGAAATTCCATGCCAAAGAAGCATCTTATTGTGTTGCTTGACTTGCAAGAACTTGATGCAGAGTACATCACCTCTGAGATACTGTTACACCTTTCTGATGCTGGCCACAGTGCTGACAGTATACTTAGCCAGTGTTATGATGGGGCTTCTGTAATGAGTAGGGTTAGCGGTGGTGTACAAGCTCTGCTCCAAAAGAGGCTTGACAGATATGCCCCATACATCCACTGCTACAACCACCAACTGCACTTAATGGTTGTGCATGCCATGCAAAGTGAGTCGTGTGCAAAAAAGATTTTTTAGCCTATTTAGTTCACTCTACAACTTTTTTCACCACCACAATGTGTTGAATAAACATGATGCACCTTGTCTAAAAAGGCTGCTTGAGATCAGATGGACAAGTCACTATGAGGTGAGGTGACAAGGTGCACTGTGGACAATCAAGAATAAATCCTTAGTATCCTATCTGAAATGACAGAGGATGATGATGCTGCAGTTGACCTGTGCATTGATGCATCAGGCCTGCTATGCCAAATTAATAGGCATCACTTGTTTGAGATTGGAAAGTTCCCAGTGTGGGTGCTTGGTGTCTTGAAACCAGCAAATGCTATTCTACAGTCTCAGTCAGTTGATCTGTGCAGTGCTTCTGAGGTTGTTAGTGCAGCACTGAACTCCTTAAACACATAGGTGAGGATGACTGTTGGGGAGTGACATCTTCTGCTGAAGATGAGTCACATCCAACAAAGAGAAGGAGAACAATGAGCAAACACCTGGGTCAAAGTTTTGTGCTCACAACTTTGGGCCATACAGACTCTAGTGACCCTTCCATTACCCCCCATCAGTCTCTGAAAAGATCCCTGCTCAACATCCTTGACAGGGCCATTTCAGAAATGGAAACTAGATTTTAACACAAAAATATTGACCTGATGAGAGCCATATCTAGTCTTGCAACCAAATCTAGCGCATGTCTAGATCCCACCCTGTTGCACCCTATGGCTGTGATGGCTGGCACTGTAGCAGATGTTGTAAGTCTGAAAAATGAAGTTCTTGTGGCAAAACAGATGCTGCTGAAAAAATGTTCAAAGGAAACAGACCTGTCCACTGTGTGTAAACTCCTGCAGGAGTACAAGGAAGCCTTTCCTGAGTTGCATAAATTGTATGTAACAGCCCTGGTAATTGGTGTGTCTTCATCATTGTGTGAGAGTTCCTTCTCCACTTTGTCACGGGTCCTAACTCCCTATCGTCGCACCATGTTACATAAAAGAAAGAGGAATTTGATGATCTTGGCCCATGAGAAGTCCATAACAAATAACTTGAATATGGATGAATTTGTAAGTGTTTCAAAGGGAAACAGGAGACTGTTGTTGTAGAGTGGATTGAGGAGAAAGAAGAGCGGAGCTGTTCAGTTGCAAACACAGAGTACAGTTGCTTGCAAAACAAACAAGCTTAAAAAAAGACAAAAAAAGAAGAAAAAAGTTAAAATATTCTGTTCTAAATCTGTTGTGTTCTACAAATTAGTTTGAGAATTGTAGGAAAATACATGGTGAATTGTTTTTTTTTTAAATTAATATACCAACCCTTTTTAGTTTTGTAAATATTGGCTATATTGAGAGGTCTTATTTTATTCTTACTTTATTTTGCAAATTTATTTGAGAATTAGGCCATCCAATTAAGATAAATTTTATGTTGTTGGTTGTAAAGATCTGGATGGATATTTATTTTATTCTTTATTTTATTTTTTTATTCTATTTTTCAGTTTTATTTTGCAAGACTTGGTGAATCGTTTTTTTTTTAATAACTTGGCCTACCCTTTTTAGTTTTGTTAATATTGGCAAAAATGAGAAGTGTTATTGTTGGGTTTGAATATATTTGTTATAGGCCATCCAATTAAGGTAAATGTCATATTTTTAGTTGTTATAATCTGATGAGGAATATTTTATTTTATTTTTTGTTGTTTTATTTTTCAGTTTTCCTCATGAGGGATTGCCACCTTAGAGCTACACCAGCAGAAGCTTAGCCTTCAGGTGGGACACCCAAGTTGGACAGGTCTTAGGGTAGATGCCTGACAAAGTGCTATCCAATTACATTACAAAAACAGTTATCCAGAGCACCCCCACCCCACCCCTTTTCCGCCTCCGTCACCACCATGTGCCCCCTTCTATATGTCTGTCTAGGACCGGCCCAGAGTAGAACCTTTGGGTTGGATAAATACAGGATATCTCAGGATAATAAAGAAATAATATAAAAAATAACAACGTTGCTAATGGAGCTCCGCTTCAGACATCCATCTCTCGCAACGGACGAGACCCAAAAAACGCTAACTTTTACAAGTACTATAAATGTACACTGGCTGTTACAGATGCAAACCAAATGTATGTGTTTACTGTATAATATTAACAATATGAGCAGCTCACTACTCAAAACAGGAAATATAGGAGACAGTCAGGATCGAATTGGCCACTCTTGATTACAAGTCAGCATTTCTTACCGCTGTGCCACAGAAACTGTTACATCATCCTTGAACCTTTTGTGAAAGTGTTTATTTGATCTTTGGACTTCAGGCTTCACACATTATATAGTTTATGCCTAAATTTTGTGATTTATTTCTAAAGTATTAAAAACGTTTCTGTTTTAACAATGTGTTTACACAGATTATTGTAGAAACGGAATACACATGAAATGCATGTATTCCAAATAATGATCTATTATTTCCACCCCAAAACTCCAGCACTTCACTCCCAGATAATCAAGGCATGACCTGGGAGAACATTGTGCACGTTCTATGGCGGTGGGGGGATGGAATAGTAGGCTGCTTGCTGCTTGTCTTGATCGGCACATTTACAAGACAAAAGACACTGACGGAAAGGTGCGAAGGGATTTAAGGTGGACCATATTTATGAGTTTTTTTGTAGGCTTTGGTAATTCTAGTGTTAAAGGAGACCTGATTGAAGTGTTTAAAATTATGATGGGAGTTAGTATACTTTAAAATGAGTTTAGCAAGAACACAGGTACACATTTGGAAACTTGTTAAGGGAAAGTATAGCACAAACATTAAAAGGTTTTTCTTCACACAGAGAACCAAAGGAACATGGAATAAGATACCTAAGCATTGTGGTAGACAGTAGGACTTTAGGGACCTTCAAAACTGGACTGGATATTATTTTGAAATAATTAAGGTGATAGGGCTGTCAAGCTTTGTTGGGCTGAATGGCCTGTCCTCCTCTGAATTTTTCTAATATTTTAATGTACTAATCTCTGTGTTGGTTTTTGTCTGAATCCTCCCAAATTCCATAAATATACCAGCACCGCCTAACTGGGTGAGTGCTTCCTGTGATAATATAATTCCCCATTCAGGCTTGGTCCCTGTTGATAACTTGCACAAGGGATAATAAAAGAGAATGAAATGTAGAAGTATATTCTTTAAACTAATATATGCAGCTTATTATGAATTTGCAAACATTCACATTGGGTACTTTGGTTTTAGAAAATTGTCTATACACACCTTGTGGCAATTAATGTATAAACTTGGCACTTTATGCAGTACAGACAGGATATGCTTTCAAAATTGCCTTGACAACAAAATTACCACAAGAAAAAAAAATCGAAAAAAGAAATCCAAGGAAAATCCAAACCCCACATTCCTAAACTAACAGATCTTGACAATATCTGCAGTGGATGCAGCAGATTTTATTTAGCACATTATTTGTGGTGTATTTCTTAGAATTCAAATTCCAGAACTGCTCGTTTAATGCCGATGTTTACACTGTATATGCATTTTAAAGAAATATTCTAATTAATGAGGTCCAAACTCATTTTTTCCCACTTTGTGCCTGATATAATTACTATAAAATATTTATTTTATGATGGTCTAATTTGGTGACACAATTAATTATACATCTTCATAAAATTGGTCCTATAAAGTTTTAAATGAGGACTTTTAGCATAATTTTATTTATATTGATCATGTACTTTTTGATTTGTATCCTGGAAATCCTCAGTTAATCACTAATAAAATAGAAATGCATGGAAGTTAATTTGATTTCAGGAGTACTGTTGTGCCCCACATAGATAAAGAGTTGTTTAATGCATAAAGAACCCCTGTAATAGGTAGTGATGGAAAGCTCAGTAGTTGAATTGCCATCATGCCTGCAGTCCAATTGGGAAGCCAAAAGAAATGTAAACAATTATATCATAAATGTTGTAAGTGGCCTTGGATACAGGCGTCAGCTAAATAAGTGAATGTAAATGTAAATATTTGTATATCACACCTGCATGTACAAAGTTTGTAAGTAGAACACATGATGAAATAATGTGAAGAGCATTATCTGGGGAACAAAAAGAGTCAAGACTGTATTGAGCAAAAAAACCTTCAAGTGCAGGTAATACTGCTTGACTGAAATGGTCTTAGAAGATAGCATTATTTTATATAGTTCTATTAGTAGTATGTCCAGTCACAGAGCACTTAATAGAGTAAAAACCTGTTGATACCATGCACAGGAGATAACAAGAAAGAGAACTGCAGAAGTATAATGGAGAAGAAGTAAATAAATGGCAAAGAACTTCAGTAGCCAATCCAGAGAATTAGCGTTAGCCTCTAGCAACATTTCACAGATGATAAAATAAAGTTTCACTATAGCAGAGATGTGAGTTTATTGTTTAGACTATTTTTAAGTATGTCTCCTAATCACAAGTGAAGAGGACACATGCAAAAATTAAGGTTTAGCAGAAGGCGTCAATGGTCTTGAGTTGCTCACCTGCAATGAGAAGTACCTGCATGAGAAGTAATTGATTTTGCTTGTACTGAGTTGGAGGAGGGTTGGAAAAATCCCAGAACTGAGATTTCTGAGTTGGGTAAGCAGGAAAAACGTATCCATTGCAAAATGTTTATTTGATTTGTCCCGTTGACCGTTTCAGTACTTTGGAAATGTGTTTTGGTGGTCCTATTAACAAGTTAACCTCAGTTTTGGCTACTGTACTGTTTTTGGGAAAACTCAGAGGAATTATATAGGATTTAAGAAGACAACAGAAAAAAAATCCATTCTACATAATCCATCCATTCTATTTAAAGTACGATGTCATTGCTTCAATGCATCTTGTAAAGTTCAATCAATCAATCAATCAATCAATCAGCATTTATTTATATAGCACATATATATACAAAACAATGTAGCTCAAAGTGCTTTACAAAATGAATAGAAAAATAGAAGACACAATAAAAAATAAACATAAGTCAACATTAATTAACATAGAATAAGTAAGGTCCGATGGCCAGGGTGGACAGAAAAAAAAAAACTCCAAAAGCTGGAGAAAAAAAATAAAATCTGTAGGGGTTCCAGACCATGAGACCGCCCAGTCCCCTCTGGGCAATCTACCTAACATAAGTCAAACAGTCCTCTTTGTATTTAGGGTTTTCATGGAAGGACCTAATGATGATGGTCACGTAGACTTCTGGCTTTCAGTCCATCAATGTTGGTGCATCATGATGCTTTGAGTAGGTGGTGGTGGTGCAGGCCACCACCACAAAGAAACCGGAAAAAGAAACAGAAGAGAGAGTAGGGGTCAGTACGGATTTTAGAGCCACCATGAATAGTTATTGTGATGAATTGAACATACAGAGTATCAGGATTAAGTTAAAGTGAAGTTATGAGAAGGCCATGTTAAAGTAATATGTTTTCAGCAGTGTTTTAAAGTGCTCTACTGTATTTGCCTGGCGAATTCCTATTGGCAGGCTATTCCAGATTTTAGGTGCATAACAGCAGAAGGCCGCCTCACCACTTCTTTTAAGTTTAGCTTTTGGAATTATAAGGAGACTCTCATTTGAGGATCTAAGGTTACGATTTGGGATATAATGTGTCAGGCATTCCGATATATAAGATGGAGCGCGATTATTTAAGGCTTTATAAACCATAAGCAGTATTTTAAAGTCAATCCTGAATGACACAGGCAACCAGTGTAGTGACATCAAAACTGGAGAAATGTGTTCGGATTTTCTTTTCCCAGTTAGGATTCTAGCAGCTGCATTCTGCACTTGTTGCAAATGATTGATGTCTTTTTTGGGTAGTCCTGAGAGGAGTGCATTACAGTAATCTAGTCTACTGAAAACAAAAGCGTGAATTAATTTCTCAGCATCTTTCAATGATATAAGAGGTCTAACTTTTGCTATGTTTCTAAGTGAAAAATGCTGTCCTAGTGGTCTGATGAATATGCGATTTAAAATTCAGATTACAGTCAACGGTTACCCCTAAGTTTTTTACTTCCGTCTTAACTTTTAATCCTAGTGCATCAAGTTTATTTCTGATAACCTCATTGAATCCATTATTGCCAATTACTAAGATTTCAGTTTTCTCATTATTTAGTTTCAGAAAATTACTATTCATCCATTCAGAAATACCAGTAAGACATTGTGTTAGTGTATCGAAAGAGTCGGAGTCATCAGGTGCTATTGATAAGTACAGCTGTGTGTCATCAGCATAGCTGTGGTAACTCACGTTGTAACCTGAGATAATCTGACCTAACGGAAGCATGTAGATTGAGAAGAGCAGTGGACCCAGGATAGAGCCTTGTGGAACACCATATCGGATATCATGTGTCTTTGAGATGTGATTACCACAACTCACAAAGAATTTTCTCCCTGCCAGGTAGGATTCAAACCAATTTAAGACACTGCCAGAGAGGCCCACCCATTGACTAAGACTAAAAATATTATGATCAATGGTATCAAATGCAGCACTCAGATCTAAGAGGATGAGAACAGATAAATGGCCTCTGTCTGCATTTACCTGCAAGTCATTTACTAGTTTAACGAGTGCAGTTTCTGTGCTGTGATTTGTTCTGAAACCGGACTGAAATTTATCAAGAATAGCATGTTTATTGAGGTGGTCATTTAATTGCAAAATGACTGCCTTCTCTAGAATTTTACTTAAGAAGGGCAGGTTGGAGATGGGTCTAAAATTTTCAAAGGCAGAGGGGTCAAGATTATTTTTCTTGAGCAGGGGTTTAACTACAGCAGTCTTAAGACAGTCTGGAAAGACCCCCGTATCTAATGACGAATTAACTATGTCCAGAATATTGTCAATTAGCACGCCTGATACTTCTTTGAAAAACCTGGTTGGTATTGGGTCAAGGACGCAGGTGGAGGGTTTCAGTTGAGAGATTATACTATTTAATTCAGGTAAATCTATCCTGGTAAAAGCATTTAATTTGTTTATAATGGAGTACTGGTGCTTTGGAGGTTCTTCAGTGTTGGGGAGATATACTATGTTATCTCTAATATCATTAATTTTTTGATTGAAAAATACAGCAATGTTCTCACAGGTTTCACTGGAAGTATTCTGGGGGCATTCCTTTGAGTTACCTGGGTTTAACAGACGATCAATTGTAGAAAATAAGACTCTGGGATTACTAGCATTGTTATTTATAATATTAGAGAAATAGCAGCGCCTCTCAATGCAGACTGTGTTATTGTATTCTGTTATTTTAGCCTTCAATATCTCATAATGGATAGTTAGATTAGTTTTCCTCCATTTACGCTCAGCTCTACGACATGTTCTTTTTAAATCAGACACTCTTTGGGTCTTCCATGGAATAACAATACTAAAAGATTTTTTAACTGTCTTTTCAGGTGCAACTATGTCAACAGCAGCTCTTACTTTAGAATTAAAGTTTTCCACTTTACTATTTACATTATCCTCGCTATTATAGTTGGCACTATAAACGGACTGATTGTTTAGAATAGTTGTAAGATTAAAAGCTGCTGATGAGTCAAAGAATCGTTTTTTAACAAAATGCTTCTCATGAGTGTTTTCTATCTTTATTTCAATATTAAATAGTAGAAGGAAATGGTCTGATAGACCAATATCAATGACATGCTTTAAATCGACTTTAAGTCCTTTAGCAATCACTAAGTCTAACGTATGACCTGCTTTATGTGAAAGTTAAAGTCGCCAACTATTAAGAGTGTGTCATAGTTTGTAACTAAAATTGACATTAAGTCAGATAATTCCTCAAGGAAAGACGCGTTATATTTAGGAGGTCTATACACGGATAATACTAGAACGTGAGAATCTCCATGAATAACAATGGCGAGATACTCAAAGGACTTAAATGTACCAAAACTAACATCTTTACATTTTAACCGGCTCGAGTAAATGTTTGCCAATCCGCCCCCTTTTTCCCCTGGCGGTCTGCACGAGTAAAACTGTAATCCGGAGGCGCAGATTCAAATTAAAACAACCGCGCCATTTGAGCTAAGCCACGTTTCATTTAGTGCAATAAAATCAATCTTTCTATCACTAATAAGATCGTTTATAAAAAATGTCTTGTTAGTTAAAGCTCTAACATTTAATAGTGCCATATTTAATGTTTCTGAAGGGCAGAGCTGAATTTTATGCGTGTTATTGGTAATCGGAACAAAAATTAAGTTATTTTTGTTAACGCCGCTCAGTTAACTCTGGTTGTGAAAAAAAATCACAACTAAATACATATAGTTATATGCTATATAGTTATAGAATGAGACCAACAGTAATATGTACTAGCATGTACTCTGGGTTGCTGTGAAAAGACCAGACAGAAATAATTAATCTGGGGAAGATACTGTAATAAAATTAGAATAAAGAACATAATAGAATATCAGATCCCACAACGTTAGATGACAGCAGAGAAGCATGTTTTCTTACATGTGACCCCCTGCTCTAATAATCAGGCCTGTGCAGCTTTGTCTGGACATTTAAATATAGATTGAGGCTCTAGACTTCAAGGACACCAGGAGTCTTGGAAACTGCAGGTCTGACATTGTGGTCAGCAACACAGGAGCGCTGCAGGGGACTGTACTTTCTCCAGTCGTGTTCAGACTATATACATCAGATTTCCAATATGATTCGGAGTCCTGCCACATGCAAATGTTCGCTGATGACACTGCTATCGTGGGCTGCATCAGGAGTGGGCAGGAGAAGGAGTACAGGAAGCTAATCAAAGACTTTGTTAAATGGTGTGACTCAAACCACTTACACCTGAACACCAGCAAGACCAAGGAACTGGTGGTGGATTTTAGGAGGCCCAGGCCCCTCATGGACCCCATGATCATCGGAGGTGACTGTGTGCAGAGGGTACAGACCTATAAATACCTGGGAGTGCAGCTGGATGACAAATTGGACTGGACTGCCAATACTGATGCTCTATGTAAGAAAGGTCAGAGCAGACTATACTTTCTGAGAAGGTTAGCATCCTTCAACATCTGCAGTAAGATGCTACAGATGTTCTACCAGACGGTTGTGGCGAGTGCCCTCTTCTATGCGGTGGTGTGCTGGGGTGGCAGCATAAAGATGAAAGACGCCTCACGCCTGGACAAACTTGTTAAGAAGGCAGGCTCTATTGTAGGAGTAAAGTTGGACAGTTTAACATCTGTAGCAGAGCGACAGGCATTAAGCAAACTCCTGTCAGTCATGAAGAATCTACTGCATCCACTGAACAGTGTCATCTCCAGGCAGAGGAGTAGCTTCAGTGACAGACTTGTCACTGTTTTGCTCCACTGACAGACTGAGGAGATCTGTTATTGTCTGTTTTTACATGCAATTTTATTACTCTTTAATTTAATATATATATATATATATATATATATATATATATATATATATATATATATATATATATATATATTTTTTTTTTTGTATCAGTATACTGTTGCTGGATTATGTGAATTTCCCCTTGGGATTAATAAAGTATCTATCTATCAAAGGAAGGTCCCTCTTTTTTATGGTATTCATGAACCTGGAGGTGGGTTCATGGGGTCATAGAACTGGAAGAACTCTCTACTATTTAAAATTGAAAAAAATCAAATTCGCACTTAGAGGATCTGTACAAAACTTTTTCAAAAACTGGCAGGATCTAATCAATAACATTTTAGAATAAGCAATTAAATTGAGGAAGCAGATTCTCTCCCCTCTTTTTTCACTCTATTTATCTTTATTCATTTAATAATTTATCTATTAACTTATTTTTACTACCTTAAAGTTCTAATCTGCTGGCCTAGCTCTCTTTCTAATGGGTGGGGGTTGATTTGTTTCTAACCTATTTTTTTTAAAACTTGACTTATTTGTATGAAATGTTATTTGATTTTAATAAAATCAATAAAATCCAAAAAAAAAAAAAGCCCACAGAACAAGATCCAGTGTGAATCAACATGTTCAAAACATGTTAGGCAGTCTACTGGAAAAGGATGGAATTAGGATTAGAAAGAGGATAATGCCACTCTTTTTTACCAAATATCAGTCCTTCTCTGATAATCTCCTTCGTCTCATAAGCATTTTAACAGTGAACTGCCAGTGGCTCAATCGCGATTGCAAAAAGTAGTGGTGACAAGGGGCATCCTTGTCTGGTACCATGTTCTAGTTTAAAGTAGTCTGAATTAACATTGTTAATACAAACTAAGGCTTCTGGATTGGTATACAGTAGTTTGATCAATGCACAAATGTTCGGGCCAAACCCAAATTTCTCCAATGTAGTGAAAAGGTAGTTCCATTCAATCATATCAAATGCTTTTTCTGCATCCAACAATAATAATATCTCTGGGGTGTTTGATTTTGCTGGTGAATATATTACATTAACACTAGAATTACCAGAGTCTATAAAAAAACTCTTACCTTAAAACTGTTCACACTTCTCCACCAGCGTCTTTTGTAATATAAATGTGCCGATAAAGACAAGCTAAAAGCAGCCGGCTATTCCATCCCCCCACCGACTTAGAACGTGCACAAACTTCTCCCACCTCATGCCTTGATTGATTATCTGGAAGTGAAGTGGAGTTTTAGAGTGGAAATAATAGATCGTTATTTGGAACACACACATTTCATGCCTGCAATGCTCTGAGACAGCAAATCTTAACAGTACACCACAGAAGCTGCTGTATCATCCTTGAACCTTTTGTGAAAGTTTTTATTTGATCTTTGGACTTCAGGCTTCACACATTTTATAGTTTATGCCTACATTTTCTAACATTTATTACTAAAATATGAAAAAGTTTCTGTTTTAACAATGTGTTTACACAGATTACCGTAGAAACGGAACACACATGAAATGCGTGTGTTCCAAATAACGATCTGTTATTTCTACTCTAAAACTCCACTTCACTCCCAGATAATCAATGGGAGAAGTTTGTGCACGTTCTAAATTGGTGGGGGATGTAATAGCTGGCTGCTTGCAGCTTGTCTTTATCGGCACATTTAGATGACAAAAGACGATGGTGGAGAGGTGTGACCGGTTTTAAGGTGGTCTGGATCTACGAGTTTTTTCGTAGACTCTGGTAATTCTAGGGTTAAACAGGCATCGAAGACTGAAAGCTAAGTGTCAGCCTTTAATAAATCCAGTTTGATCTTGTGATATTACCGAAGGCAGCACTTTCTAAATCCTTCTAGCTATGACTTTGGAGAGTATATTAACATCATTATTCAGAAGTGAAATTGGTCTGTATGATGCACATTGTAATAAGTCCTTATTTTGTTTTGGAAAGACGGTGATTAATGCTTGGCGAAAAGTTTGATGTAGAATTTTATTGGCCATCAGGGCCTGCTGCTTTCCCCCTCTGAAGTGACTTTATAGCATCTAGTAATTCTATTAGCACCAGAGGTTTATCCAATTCTTCTGCACTGAGTATCTATTTGTGGCATCTGAAATGCATTAGATTGTATCTTGTCTTCTTTAAACCCAGTAGAATATAAGGATTTATAATAGTCTCTAAATGTGTGCATTATATTTTTATGGTCAACTAGCTGATTACCCAGTGGCTTTGCACACTGAGTGCAAGGGAAAAAAAATGTATATAAATTATTAAACAGTAAAACATTAACATGTAAGAAGTAAAGATACATATTGAGCAGTACTGGAGTGCTTTTGGGTAAAGTACACTTTAAAGGCACTTTAACACAAGTAAGTAGCACTAACAGCAGCTGAAATGTATTTGGATCATCTTGCGGTAGAAGATCCCTTGTGAAAGGCGCTACACGACCGCTGTGGTATAGAAATTACATTTTCTATGCGATCCTGCAAATTTCTGCCTGACAACCTTGCACTACATGCCTGTGATTTAAGAGAAAAATGATTCTGAGAAATGTGGATTTTTTCCGTGCTTAACGGGCAGAAGGTCCAAACAATTCCCAAGTCCAAAGCTTAACATGAAGAGGTCAGTACATCTTCTTAGATGTAAACCCTCCATCTTCTTAAAAGAATTCATCACAAAAGCAACCTTGAATGTTGCAGGGTTTTAGTGACCTGAACTCACCTTAAGGGTCAGTAAGTAGTCGTGCAACGTAATTTATAAAGAGAGTTTTGCTTCGATGGCACTGATCACACTCATTGGCAAAGATTTCCACTCTCTCAGGAGCCGAGGGGGACTCAAAATGTTACAAACAGTACGAGAAGAGAGGACAGCACCTGAAACTGCGAAGCACTCGACCCGACGAAGCAGCCCGACATTCCACGGCTCCCAGCATCCACTTGGTTCTCACGACCCCTCGCTGCGGCACAGTTAAAAAGTAGAAAGACGCAAAGCTGTTTTCCTCATCTCTTCTACTATCAAGTACTGCCAATTAAAAAAAAGTTATAATGTGGCAGTTTTTGCAACAGTCACGTGGACGAATAAATAAAACTTTTCTGTTAGAATGTGCCTGGCAGCGGAGGGCTCAGCGCTGGAGTCCAGAGACGACGGCTGAGAGAGGGCGACGCGGGGCGCACTTCTATAGGATAGATCGGCGTGTTTGTGTTTACTTCTTTTCAATATTAGTAAAATAACTCTCACACAAATAATAACAATTTGTAAAGACGATATAAAAATGGCGTCTACAAACAAAGTGATTAGTTCCTGTATTATAATATGTTCTGTGGTCATATGTAATTTCCATTTCAAACGCAAAAAGAATTTAATATATATAGATGATTTTGTCTCCATTTGTGTTGGTGATTGCTAGGATTGCATTGCAAACTAATTTGCTTGTGGATCTGATGAGCTAAGATTTTATTAGCTTTCTCTCCATTTTCATAGTAATGATGTCTTGATTTCAAAATTTGTTGTTCTGTTTCTTTAGTTGTCAAGAGGTTGAGTTCTGAATTCAAAGCCTGGCTTTTCCTATGAAGAGCCTCACTTGGAAACCTGGCATGTTCTTGGTCTATTCTAGTAATTTCGTTGATTAGCTCTGATACCTTTTTGGTTTCCAATTTATTTATGTGGAAAAAATATTAGATAATCTGTCCTGTTAAGTAGGCCTTCAGGGTTTCCCAGAATATTCCTGCAGAGACCCCTGAGGATGTAGTTGTCTCTAGAAAAAAGATAACTTGTTTGGATATAAATTTTGTACAGTTCTCGTCTGCTAATAAAAACGGGTTAAGACGCCATCTGCGAGCTGAGTATGTGTGACATAATGATTTTAGCTCCAAAATCAAAGGGGCATGGTCGGAAATAACAATAGCGTCGTACTTACAAGATTTAATTGTAGGCAAAAAATTGTTATCTACAAAAAATAATCAATTCTTTAGTAGCAATGATGCACTGGTGAGTAGAAGGAATAAGCTCTTGAGTTTGGGTTTAGAAATCTCCTGGGGTCTGATAGGTTGTGATCAGTTACAAACTGTGTAATTGTCTTTGCAGTGTTAGATGTCATCACCCCTGTGACAGGAGACCTATCTAAGCCAGGATTTAAAACACAATTAAAGTCCCCAGCCATTATAATTTTATGAGTGTTCACATTGGGAATGGATGCAAATACATTTTGCATGAATTCCCTAGCATCCACATTGGGTGCATAAACATTAATCAAAATCACTTTATAGCTAGATAAATTACCCATGACAATCACATATCTCCTTTCAGGATCAGACACTACATCTAACACTACAAATGAGACTGTTCTATGTATAAGAATTCCCACACCTCTAGTTTTCTTTGTAAAGCTGGAATGGAACATTTGGCCAGTCCAGTCTTTTTGCAGCCGGAACGGATCCTTACTTAATAAGTTATCTCCTGTAAAAATACTATTTTAACGTTTAGACCTGTTAGGTGAGAGAATACTTTCTCTTTAATTCATGATTCAGGCCTTTAACATTCTAGTTCACAAAGTTAACTGCCCCGTCATGGAAACATTGATTCTGAATTTTTAATGTAATTTTGTAGTCTTAACTGAAAGTGAGACAGCTTTGACCTTTCCAGGAGTTATTGCCATGAAGCCTATTTTTACGTTGGCACGTATCATTATAAGGATTAAAAGAATAGATTAGATATAGCTTGCTCTCTCGCAATCCCGAACCAACCCCACCGCACCCCACCTCCCCTTCCCTCCCCATTTTGCCTCCTCACTTGTGGCTGGACCACATTTCACAAAGTCCCAGTCCTCTGACATACCTAGAGACAGAACATGTCCAAAACAAAACAAGCCCCCCAGTAGTGGCGTTTGAAGATTAAAATTGAGATATCTATTGCCAATACAGTCCAAATACTATAAGCATAAAATATAGTCTTTAACAGTCTTGAAATAGTAGATAGTAAACCCAGGAATTGGTGTTAAAAAGTGGCCCTGGATAAGCATAGTAAGCCCTAATACAATAATAACTAACAGTAAACCAAGGGCATGATTTTAAATAGACTCCTTTTTTAAAAAAAAAAAAAAATTAAAAGTTACTAATTTAATTTCTTCCACACATACATACATACATGCATAAAAATTGTAATTAAAACATAAACAGAAAGTGGCTGAGAAAGGAAAAGGATGTATAATTACGGTCCAAATACATTTTTTTTCAAATGGTGGATAGCACAACAGTGGAGACATTAGTGCCTCACACATTAGATGTTTCCCTTACTCCAATACTCTAGTCCTATACTGCCATCAATAGTTTAAATATGAAACACCATGACACATCTAGCTCTAATTGAAATAACCTAGAACAATCATCCATCCTTCCACACATACTGTACATTCACCCGTCTTTCTAACCTGCTTATCCAGGGCAGTGTTGCAGGCCTAGAACAATCAGGATGTCAAAAAATACGAGCAGAAGAGAATAAAATTTTTAAGGCAATAAAAGCTCTGCTAAAATGCTTTCTAATTTAAAATGATTTGGACTTTTGCTTTGTTTATACTAAAAACTGATGAAATAAACATTTTCCTAGTTTAACACATAAGCATTTTTACAGAGACCAGGGGCCTCATGTATAATGCCGTGCGTAGAACTCGCACTATAACATAGCGTAAGCACAAAAGCCGAAATGTGCTTACGCACAGAAAAATCCAGATGCAGGAATCTGTGCGTACTCCAACTTCCACGTTCTTTCGTTACATAAATCCCGATCAGCGTGAAAACTAACGCTCGTGCACGCGCATTTTGTAACACCCCAATCCTCCCAGAATTACGCCTATTTGAATATGCAAATCAATATAAATTGCCCTTAAGCGCAGCCTTCTGTGAAAAGACAATGGGAAAAGCACGGGGAAAATATAAGAATTTCAGCGAATACCAAGTGGAGGCAAAGGAAAAACATACTATTTGTTCAAATAAACCGTGGTATAATCAACAAAATGAAGTTGATCGAGTGACATAGCGTGTTGGAGAAACTTGAAAGCTCACATTCACAAAATCGCACAGTGCCGGAAATAAAAAAGAAGTCACATATCAAAGTTGCCGTGAAAAGAAGAGTTGTAAGCCCACTGTCTGAGTGTCATATGAAAGCTTATTAGGGTACAGAGAAAAAAGGCACAAGGTGGGGAAAAGCACGAAATGTCAACTTTAATCTCGAATTTTCCACTTTAATCACGTAGTTTATTTTGTCATTTAGTAGAACATTATAAACTTCATCTTAAAATCGTTTAATTAACCAGTTTCTCAAAACTACATCGTAATTAAAGTAGCACGTTAAATGCTTTGTTTTGTATTTGATCTTCTACTCGTATGTGATCTATGTGTGTGAATCACTACTTGCTTCTTAAACTGGCTCTCTTCCTCCAACTGGACACAGAGCCCATTACATTCGTGATATTACAGCTCTCTGAATAACTAAAATACTGAGATGTATACGTGATGTCATTTTCATGATGATAGGAGCTAAAGCACATTATTAAACATGTGTTTCATGAGCCTCGTGCTCATGACAAGCATTTATCTTTTGTCGAAATTTGTCGCTGCTTTTTAGCTGTGTTGTTATTTTCTCTTTCTGTTTTATATTCAATATATATTGGCGTGGCCACCCCAAGAGTCCTTGCTTTTCTTTCCCCAAGTAACCGATCGCCACACAATCAGCTCTGTAATAGAAGTTAAGCCATCTGTAAGCTTAGCGCTGATTCTTCAAAACGTTTAAAGAACATTGAAATATCTTCGTAGTACATGTTTAATTATTCGATCCTTCACGACACTCCCAGTGAAGAATATAGATTATTTAAATGAAGTTAAAGTTTTATGTGTATAATTTAACAAACATATTTTGCTGCATTTCACCTTAAAAATGATATCGCCATCATATGTAAATATGCGCTTTATAAAGTGGCCCAGGTTGTGTGATATTATAACTGTAGTGCAAGTTTACAGTGGGGTGATTGTACTTATAAGTACAAACCGTTCTACAAGGAGCAATTGATTGAGTGCATTTAAAGTTCTTGGGATTAAACTGTTTCTGAACCATGAGGTCCGTACAGGAAAGGCTTTAAAACATTTTGCAGTGGCTGAGACAGCGTGTCCTTAAAGCTGTATACCGATAATTCTCTTTCCGATCAGCTGCTGCTGTGATTCACACTCAGATACAGTGATATAAATACTCCGAGTCGTGCAGTGAGAGTAATATGGAAAAAGATGATCCGCTGTGGCAACTCCTAACGGGAGGAGCTGAAAGAAGAAGAAGAAGAAGTGAGAGTAACAACGCTAAAGCAGTTATGGGATTTGGAATACTATGGCTGTTCCCTGGACCATTATATTGTTACGAGTTAATTACAATCAGATGCATTACACTAATAAACAATATGCGGTTAGTTTCTGTGTATTTATAAAGCCGCGTCATGAAAATAATGAGTAATCACACAAGAACAGTACCATTGCTTTGACGCTGGGTGCCACCAGTTTGCAAAACCGAGCGGAGAACTTGCGTACGACAAGGCATGAGGTACCGTGGAAAAGTGCGTGGCTTTACGCCAAGTGTAGGTTTTATACATCACGATTTGAACGTGGAAAAGTTCTTACGCAACATTTCTGTGCGTACGCACCGTTTATACATGAGGCCCCAGGTATCAGAATATAATGTATATATACTACAACATAAATTTGTCTAAACTTCTTTAAAAAAAATGAATTAAAGCAGTTTTCCACTCCTTCCCCTCTTTTATTTGAGTCAGGTTGTAAGTACTTCTTAAATTATAAAAATAGTGGATCATGTTACTTGATTCAAAATTGATTAAATAAAATGACATGGATAATACTTGTTTATGGTAATTTTATTTATTCCCTGCTATTCAATGCATGGTTTCAAGCAGCCATCCTTGTTTTTACCAAATAAAAGTCCCAATAGATCTATAAAAAAAGTCTTATCAGGCCTTATTTCAAGTTATCTTATATCTCATCTTCCATTCTTTTTGGGTTTTGAGATTGCCTAATCCTGCCCTTATGTATGGTGCCTCTGAAAGTAAATGTACAGCACAATCATAAGCTTTAGGAGGATGAATTTTTAATAACTGTTTACTCACTGCATCAAGTCCTTCTTGGAGCTGTTAGGGCAATTAAGGCATGCAAAAAGAAAATATATATATATATATGCAGTGACAAATATGAATAGCTAGCAACCAGAGGAGCTATTTGTATTTACAAAAAAAATACACACACATAAATATAAATAATATAAATATAAATGAAATTAAATTCCTGTGCAGACCAACTTTGTCTCATTCTCGGTTCAGTCTGGCCCTAAGGCTCCAGAAAGCCAGCGGAAACACTGTGGAAAACACCTTTTATTGTTAACAATTCCAAAGAAGGAAGACCCCTCTTCACCTAAAGATTACAGACCAATGTCCCTTTTGTTCCACATCATAAAGACCTACAAGAAGCTGGTTCTGTGCTATATGAGTCCTCTAATGAAAGTAAAAGTGGATCCACTACAGTTTCTCTTTTGGACAAAGATAGGAGTGGAAGATTCAGTTATCTAACTGCACCACAAGGCTTATTCCCATCTGGGCAAAACTGGCAGTACATTGAGGTTTATAGTTTTTGATTTCTCCAGTTCCTTAAATACCATCCAGTCTACCCTGTTAAAGGATAAGCTCATGAATATGCAGGAGGATAATCCTATGGTGTCCTGGGTAATGGACTATCTGTCTAGTAGACCACAGTTATATTTTGTGAAAAAGCACACATTTCTAATTCCTTGTTTGCCCTTCTGTGCATAAAGCAGGGGTATACAGTCATCCTTCCTCTTATGGGACTTTTTGCTGTATGTTGGGACATTACTAATAATTTTTATCCAGCTCTTCATGTTTGTGGCCTGAATTGCCCTGAGTTGCCAGAAGAGTACAATGAGTGGTTGGTGAATCTCCTCGACCAGGCTTGGTTAGGTTATTGTCCTGTCTTTATGGTCCTTTCAGGAGGTCTCACATCCATTTTGTCATTTTTGAGACTCCACATCATAACATATTGAACCCTTACAAATGGTGTGCAAATTTAAAAACAACAAACCACGGATTATTAAGGATCTAAAAAGTCTCCTGAATGGGCATATTTACTGGATACAAACAATCCAGTGCTCAGGGGCTGGAAGGGAACATTGACAAAGTTATTCCCTTAAATTAATTTTTAAGTACATCTTACCTCATTAATGACATTCACAAAACTCATTTGATGCATAAGCTCCTGTTCGATGGACAGATTGTACAGGCTTTATTGGTACATCATTGTGAATGAGTAAGTAACTTCTCATGGATTTCAGGTCACTATCTTCCAAAGGACAGTTCAGTCATTCACTGTGAAATAATCTGGCTAAGGTAGGAGGCTGCTTTTGTCCTGTGAGGGACAAAGGGACACTAGAAGCTAGTGAGCTGATTTGCATAATTACTTGCTTGGTTCAAGTCGTTATTTATTGTTGCCTTCAAGTCATCACTACTCTTGCCAATATTATTACTGATGGTATTATTACCAAAACAACTTATTTCTGCACAGACCATCCTGGACCCCGCACAAGCCCAGGTCCCAGAGCAAGTGTTCCAATTTCCCCATTGGTGCCTCTGCTTAAAACCCTAGTAGTAGAGGAGAGAAAGAAATTAAATGTTTGTGCCATTATGGACAATGTTGCATTCTTTCTCTGACATGCTATCATTAAGTATGCTCAGCCAACAAATTACTTAAATTTCCCCCTAGGACAAATACAGTACTATTTATCTATCTATGTACAGTACAGTATAACACGAGAAGAAACAATACCCACTGTAAAGGCCAACACAGACAGGCTTAGGACACAAGTTTAAGCACATTTAATTTTTTATTTTCTTTTTTACCTTTTGGGCAACGCCCTTCCAATTCCCAGAAGCTCAACACAGTCCCAAGCACAACACAATCCTCTTTCCTTCTTTTCCTTTTCTCCTCCACTCCTCCTGGCAAGCTTCATCTCCATCCTCCTGACTCTGGCTCCCTGAGTAGTGGTTGCTGGCTCCTTTTATAAGGCACCTGAAGTGCTCCAGGTGCTCGTCAAAATCATTCTGGCAGCACTTCAAGCTGTGGCAGAAGAGCTGCTCTGTAGGGCTCAGCAGCAGTAGCTGTACCACCTCCTGTTGGCGCCCACGGATACCAACAGGGCTGCACCAAACTTCAAATCCCATGAAGCCCTGCAGGAGTCTTAGGCACCGCTAAAATCAAGGGGTGCTGCCATCTAGCACTTCAGGGGAGATAAGGCTCTGGCCACACTTGCTCCCCCAGTCCTTCTAATCTGGAGGTGTTCTGGGTTGGGCAAATGTCCCAGCCATTCACCACAACACATAACACAAATGAAGAGGGGCCACAAATCCACCAAAATAAAGTATTATCTGTACTATATAGTCCTTTGCAACAAGTCTAAAAAAAGCACCTGCCCATATGCTAAACATTTTTTGATTTGGATGTAAAAGTGGGCAGATTGGTCAAAAATCCATGTTAGATTATAATTACAAATTTGGACTAAAATATGCTTTTTAGCAAATAAAACATGTATTAATGATTCATAACGCACATGTGCACCTCTTTATCTGTTGAAATGATTGTTAACACTCTGTTATTTAACTGGACTACATAGCAGACATTTTGTATTTGTCTTCTTATAAGAAATCTGTTGTGTCAACTAAACTTAATTTGTGCTGTTTTTTCAGAGACAAAAAGAGCAGCCCATTACCTGTACACATTTGTCACTGCACTAGTTTGTCTGTACTGTTTTGTCTAATGTGCTATTGATGGTGTGCGTAGTGCTGAGCACAGTTGCAGATACAAGAAAAGGAAGAAGAAGGAATACTAAAGTGATACTGAAGGTTTTTAAATGATTTGAGTTCATCATCCATTGTGTTTGGTGCCAAACTACATCTGGGCTGATAACATATTTGGATGGCAACCTATCATTAATGCATTATTACTAAATATTAATTAATGCCTGTGCTGTTTGGGAATAGAGCCAAGCTGCTTTTTCTGTTTGAATTTAATTAGGATGACATATACTTTAATGTGTCCTAGTTGAAGCTTGTTGATTTTCTAATTCACATTGGCACAAATAATTACATTTAATTTACAGGGAAGGCTTGATGAAAATCCAGACACCAGAGACAATTGCCCAGTTCCAGAGTGGATGAGCTCTTCGACCTCATTATACTCTTGCAAATCTGGAAGTGACACTCCTGGGTCATACCCGTAGCAGAATAGAACAGAGTGATTCCACTAAGGCCTCTGCCATTACAAATGAATCAGGAGATAAAAGACTGAACCTGTGAACCCAGAGCAGAATAGAGTGCCCTGATTATAAAGTACCATCAGTACAAGATTTCCTGGTACAGAGCCTCTCAATTCCTGGGCAATACAAAATGAGCAACTGGAATGGCAAGAATAGTTGCAGTCAACACTCTTTCACATTCTTGATATCTAAATTATTTGCATTTTCGTTTTGGGATATCACTTTCTCTGCTGTAGTCAGGAAAAATTAATATGGACTCCCTTGAATTTCCTTTGAATTCCCCCATTGGATTAATAATGTTTATCTAATCTAATCATCTTTAGAGTCTCTGACATGTTATAGGCCTTGACCAGCACATGTTTTGTATTGCATATCTTAAGAAATGCACAATGGGAGCATGGGCCTTGATTGAAACAATTTGTTTTGAAAAGATTCTTTGTTCACTCTCAGTCTCCAAAATGTTGGAATTCAATGCCGGAAACCATCTTGGCTATACACTACAGTAACCGTATCATCTTATTTTCTAAGTTTTCCAGAAAACCCACAGTTTATAAACATATCTAGGACCCCCGTCCTTCTGGTCTGGCAGTTTCAGTTTAAATGCTGCAGTTTAACTTCCAAGGCTTCAATTTCATTGATACAAAATGGAAAACAGATGAAAGGAAGTGTAAATCTTTTTTAATTTGGGATCACCCTGACATCACTCTTAATTTTGTAAAATGAGCCCACATTTTGGGATTGTTTTGTTGTTTGTTACATAAGAGGACCCTTCATCATTTCCCAATGCCATAATTCAGATTCTCAAGCATCTGCTGCAAGCCTGTAGGATAGGTTTGGCATCCCTAAGACATTTCAACAGGTTGTACAGCCTGATTGAGATATCCTGTCCGTCCTCTAGGTAAGTAATATCTAAGAACACCCAGACATACTGCACAAAAATTAAAGGAACACTTTTTAATCAGGGTATAGCACCAAGTCAATGAAATCTGTGGGATGATCTGGTCAGTAGTAGTAGTAGTAGTTTATTTATATAGCGCCCTTCACAGACAAAAGGTCACAGAGCGCTGAACAGCAAATACAGAACAAATACAAACAGTTGAAACAAAACCATAAACAAAACCAATAAAAACAATAAATAAACAAACTGGAACTATTCAGCACTGATTAAAAGCTTGCTTAAAAAGAAATGTTTTTAGTTGTTTTTTAAAAGAATCAACAGACTCAACTCCACGCAGAGCACAAGGCAGGGCAACAATGAGATGACTCCCAAAACAGGAATGGTTTAAAAGGTGGAGGCCACTGACATTTTTCCTCTTCATCTTTTGTGACTGTTTTTTCACTAGTTTTGCATTTGCCGATGGTAAGTGTCACTACTGGTAGCATGATACCGGGACCCTACAGAGGTTGCACAGGTAGTCCAACTTCTCCAGGATGGCACATCAATGCATGCCATTGCCAGAAGGTTTGCTGTGTCTCCAAGCACAGTCTCAAGGGTATGGAGGAGATTCCAGGAGATAGGCAGTTACTCTAGGAAAGCTGGACAGGGTTGTAGAAGGTCCTTAACCCATCAGCAGGACTGGTACCTGCTCCTTTGGGCAAGGAGAAACAAGATGAGCTCTGACAGAGCACTACAAAATGACCTCCTGCAGGCCACTGTTGTGAATGTCTCTGACTAAACAATCAGAAACATTCATGAGGGTGGCCTGAGGACCTGATGTCCTCTAATGGGTCCTGTGCTCACTGCCCGGCACTACGGAGCACAATTGGCATTGTCATAGAATACCAGAATTGGCAGGTCCACCACTGGTGCCCTTTGCTTTTCACAGATGAGAGCAGGTTCACCCTGAGCACATGTGACAGATGTGAAAAGGTCTGGAGAAGACGTGGAGAATGTTATGCTGCCTGTAACATCGTTCAGCATGACCGGTTTGGTGGTGGGTGAATGATGGTCTGGGGAGGCATATCCATGGAGGGACGCACAGACCTCTACAGGCTAGACAACAGCACCTTGACTGCTATTGGGTATCAGGATGAAATCCTTGGACCCAATGTCAGACCCTATGTTGGTGCAGTGGGTCCTAGGTTCCTCCTGATGTACAACAATGCCAGCCTCATGAGACAAGAGTATGTAGGCAGTTCCTGGAGGATGAAGGAATTGATATCATTGACTGGCCCCCATGCTCGCCTGACCTAAATCCAATAGAACACCTCTGGGACATTATGTTTCTGTCCATCCAACACCGCCAGGTTGCACCTCAGACTTTCCAGGAGCTCAGTGATGCCCTGCTCCAGATCTGGGAGGATAACCCCCAGGACACCATCATCTCATTAGGAGCATGCCCCACCGTTGTCGTGCATGCACACAAGCACGTGGGGACCATTCAAGTTACTGAGTACAATTTGGAGCTGCTACAATGAAATTTCGGCAAAATGTCCTAGCCTGCCACATCATTTTTTCACTTTGATTTTCAGGGTGTCTTTAAATTCAGCACTCTGTAGGTTGATAATTTTCATTTCCATCAAACGATGTGGCATCCATTCATTCCTAACACATTACCCAGTCCATACCAGTATAGATATCCAGCAGGATTTGTTTTCCAATTGAGATCTGATGTGTTTTCAAAGTTTTCCTTTACATTTTTTGAGCAGTTTAGTTAGCAATGATAGTATAAAACTGGACTGATTGAAAAAAATGGGATGGTTGTAGCTGAAGCACTGCTATAACTGACAAGGCCTCATGGGATCACCTCAAGATACTTTTTGTTTATGGAATTAGGTTATATAGCTTAACATACAGTAATTCTGTTCACACATTCCTCCATGGGTGGAGTTGTCATAGTCATAAAGAAACATAGCTGAGTAAGTCAGTTCAAAGGTTGGAAGTGTTGCTTCAGAGAATTTATTTATTTTGTTTCTAACTTTAAAATATAGTAACAATTGTATCAAGAGCAATACAAGTTTTAGCAAAATCCTAAAATAAGGCCACCGATAATTCGTGTGGTGGGTGCAGCAATGCGCTGCTCCCCAATAAGCATATTGTGAGTTTTGGAATACAAAGCAGTAACTTCGCAGACTTGAGTAATTCTGCAATGTCAAGTTCAGTCATTTTGACTGTTTGTTATATTTGCCTAAAGCCATTTCTCACCTCTTCTGTGGCACTCATAGTTGAAATGAAAAGATTCTCTGTTTAAGCCTGCGCTTCTGCTTGTAACATTTTTTCTAACTCCTTCTATTTTGGTTTTTAAGAAACAGTTTTCAGTCTGTCATCAAGTCATGGAAGGGGATAGAAAATTAATGTGGCTATAGAAACATATGTGACAGATAGGGGGCGCTATCGCTCCCTTGAACCCTTGTCCACGACTCCAGACACCAGGTAAAAGTCCAAATGCTGACTTTATTAAATTGTCACAGTGCACAAAGCACCCTCTCCTCCACTATACGCATACAGATCACAATTAACTACAATAATACACAATCCTCCACTCCTAGACGCGTTGCCACCCTTCCACCCAGCTCAGCTCACTGTCTGGGAGCTCCCATAGTCCTTTTATATTCTCTGACCCGGAAGTGTTCCCAATCCCAGTCCATGTGATCCTGTATCACTTCTGGGTCAGGTAAAAGTTCTTTTCTTCACCCCGGAAGCCTGTCGCTCTTCCTTTGACGAACTTCCGGGTCATAGGGCACAAAGGAATCTTTGGTCCTCCCTGCAGCTCCCCCTTGCAGCCCCTGTGGTATCCAGCAGGGCTTTGTAAAAAAAACTACATAGTCCATGACTCCCTGCTGGTCTTTGGGGCACCTCCATACTGCAGGGAGGGCTCCATCTGGCGGCCTGGGGGTATTGGCCGGGATGACAAACCGGCCAGATACCACACATACCCTTATGCAAAAGTTTAAGTATTGATCCATCCATCCATCCATCCATCCATCCTCTTCCGCTTATCCGAGGTCGGGTCGCGGGGGTAGCAGCTTAAGCAGAGAGGCCCAGACTTCCCTCTCCCCGGCCACTTCTTCCAGCTCTTCCGGGAGAATCCCAAGGCATTCCCAGGCCAGAGTGAAGACATAGTCCCTCCAGCGTGTCCTGGGTCTTCCCCGGGGCCTCCTCCCGGTTGGACGTGCCCGGAACACCTCACCAGGGAGGCGTCCAGGAGGCATCCTGATCAGATGCCCGAGCCACCTCATCTGACTCCTCTCGATGCGGAGGAGCAGCGGCTCTACTCTGAGCCCCTCCCGGATGACTGAGCTTCTCACCCTATCTTTAAGGGAAAGCCCAGACACCCTGCGGAGGAAACTCATTTCAGCCGCTTGTATTCGCGATCTCGTTCTTTCGGTCACTACCCATAGCTCATGACCATAGGTGAGGGTAGGAGCATAGATCGACTGGTAAATTGAGAGCTTTGCCTTACGGCTCAGCTCCTTTTTCACCACGGCAGACCGATGCAGAGCCCGCATCACTGCGGATGCCGCACCGATCCGCCTGTCGATCTCACGCTCCATTCTTCCCTCACTCGTGAACAAGACCCCGAGATACTTGAACTCCTCCACTTGGGGCAGGATCTCTCCCCCAACCCTGAGAGGGCACTCCACCCTTTTCCGGCTGAGGACCATGCTCTCGGATTTGGAGGTGCTGATTCTCATCCCAGCCGCTTCACACTCAGCTGCTAACCGATCCAGAGAGCTGAAGATCACGGCCTGATGAAGCAAACAGGACAACATCATCTGCAAAAAGCAGTGACCCAATCCTGAGTCCACCAAACCGGACCCCTTCAACACCCTGGCTGCGCTTAGAAATTCTGTCCATAAAAGTTATGAACAGAATCAGTGACAAAGGGCAGCCCTGGCGGAGTCCAACTCTCACTGGAAACGGGCTGAACTTACTGCCGGCAATGCGGACCAAGCTCTGACACCGGTTGTACAGAGACCGAACAGCTCTTATCAGGGGTCCGTACCCCATACTCCCGAGCACCCCCACAGGATTCCCCGAGGGACACGGTCAATGCCTTTCCAAGTCCACAAAACACATGTAGACCGGTCGGGCAAACTCCCATGCACCCTCCAGGACTCTGCTAAGGGTGAAGAGCTGGTCCACTGTTCCGCGACCAGGACTAAAACCACACTGTTCCTCCTGAATCCGAGGTTCACTATCCGACGGACCCTCCTCTCCAGAACCCCGAATAGACTTTTCCAGGGAGGCTGAGGAGTGTGATCCCTCTATAGTTGGAACACACCCTCCGTCCCCTTTTAAAGAGGGGACCACCACCCCGGTCTGCCAATCCAGAGGCACTGTCCCGATGTCCATGCGATGTTGCAGAGACGTGTCAACCAAGACAGTCCTACAACATCCAGAGCCTTAAGGAACTCCGGCGATCTCATCCACCCCGGGCCCTGCCACCAAGGAGTTTTTGACCACCTCGGTGACTTCAGTCCCAGAGATGGGAGAGCCCACCTCAGAGTCCCCAGGCTCTGCTTCCTCATTGGAAGGCATGTTAGTGGGATTGAGGAGGTCTTGAAGTACTCCTCCCACCACCCACAACGCCCGAAGTCGAGGTCAGCAGGCACCATCCCCACCATATACGGTGTTGACACTGCACTGCTTCCCCCTCCTGAGACGCCGGACGGTGGACCAGAATCTCCTCGAAGCCGTCCAAAGTCGCTCTCCATGGCCTCTCAAACTCCTCCCATGCCCGAAGTTTTGCCTCAGCAACAACCGGCCGCTTCGCTTGGCCTGCCGGTACCTATCAGCTGCCTCCAGAGACCCACAGGACAAAAAGTCCTATAGGACTCCTTCTTCAGCTTGACGGCATCCCTCACCGCGGTGTCCACCAACGGGTTCGGGGATTGCCGCCACGACAGGCACCGACCACTTTGCGGCCACAGCTCCGGTCAGCCACCTCAACAATAGAGGCACGGAACATGGCCCATTCGACTCAATGTCCCCACCTCCCTCGGGACGGGTTGAAGTTCTGCCGGAGGTGGGAGTTGAAGCTACTTCTGACAGGGGACTCTGCCAGCCGTTCCCAGCAGACCCTCACCACACGCTTTGGGCCTACCAGGTCTGACCGGCCTCTTCCCCACCATCAAAGCCAACTCACCACCAGGTGGTGATCAGTTGACAGCTTGCCCCTCTCTTCACCCGAGTGTCCAAGACATATGGCCGCAAGTCCGATGACACGACCACAAAGTCGATCATCGACCTGAGGCCTAGGGTGTCCTGGTGCCAAGTGCACATATGAACACCCTTATGCTTGAACATGGTGTTCGTTATGGACAATCCGTGACGAGCACAGAAGTCCAATAACAAAACACCACTCGGGTTCAGATCGAGGGGGGCTTCATTAAGTATTGATATATATATATATATATATATATATAGTGGAGGAAGAATGGGGAAAAAAGTATGGGAATTTTGTACTGTGTTTAAAGATGCCTGTAACAAAGGATTTTTTGAAGTAAAAGGGCTGATATGAACCCAGGACTTATGCTTTTGTAGTTATATCAAGGGTTTAGGTGTTGGTTGTACAACCTAGTGGCCACACCCTGATTTTTTTTATAAATGCCCTTTCTTGATTATTTTTGATTTTCCTATTGGATTGCAGACTCGGCTTTATTTTGTTTGTAGTCATCCTTTTTTGAAATTTGTACTCTTGTTTTCTTTTTTTTTAAATCTACTGTTAAAAAGTTCACTTAGTATTGAGAATTACTGCTTTTTGTAACACTGGGGAGATGGTTTCACATGCATGCTGCAAAGCTTGTTTCTTGACTTTTGCAGTGTAGGTCTGAATTAAGTTAAAGGCCTATTTTGCATTGCCTGGACTCAGAACACATTGCCCTGCTGGGATATTGTTCAAAGAATGATTCACATTAATAAACACTGAAAAAAATAGTGAGTAAAAATAAAGAAATGCAAAGACTAAATGAAGGAAATAATTAACAATACAGACATCCCTTTATCTATCAAAGTCACAATTAATATCTTTTTAAGCACAAACAAAAACATTAAGAAAAAGGCACTGTCAGGCATCTAAGCTGGGTTAGTGTCTTACAGGGACTTCATTAAGGAAATGCAGGGGGACGGTTTAGGGTGATGAACAGTCTCTAACCTGTTGCCTGGTTCTTCTTCTAGTGTGGAGAAGGATTGCCAAGAAGAGAAATGATGTCACTTCCACTCAGCCACTGAAGTACATCCCACCCTGGCTGGCCTGTATAAAAGACCACCTCCATCAGTCTGGAACCGTCTACAGAAAAATGCAGAACTATGTTGAGTCAAGCTACTGCTAAGCTATAAGACTTAGAGCTATTAGCCTATCTACCATGTTTTACCTGAATTGTTTCTTTTTTCTTTAGAAATTAAACAGGGCTTTTTCCATCTACAACCCAATCTATCATCATGTTTACATAAAGGGTTTAAAGTACACAAAAATACTGAAATGAGGAAAAACTAAGAACTCAGAACAATGAGAGACTCACTAACCGAACAACGAGTGAAAGTCAGGAGCCATGTGACATGCAAATGAAAATGGAGATGTTACCAGGAAACACTGAACATGGAAAGAATGTCCTCCTGTCAGCTAAACACAGCATAAAGTATTTATAACAGTAATGTAACATTTCATATAGCAGACTAATGTTTCCTGATTGTCAGGTGTTTCTCAAGAAATCATGGAATACATACAGTATATAGATATTTAATTTGGAAAATCTTAAAAAAATTTCATATATTGCGCAAAATTATCTGGAAGATGGTGTCTTCATTTCAGCAGTAGTAAAGTGATGTTCATGAAAATTACTTAGGCAATTTTTTTCTTGACATTAGGAATGAAAAAGTGATGTCCATGAACTAACAACAGCTTTTTAACTTGACCATTTTGTAATCGGAGACATTTTTATTTGAAAAATTTGATTTTGATTTTTGATTTTCATATGACTTTACAAAATGAAAAATGTTCAGGTAGATTAAAAAAAACCTTAAAAGTAAGATGGAGGTCAGTAAAAATGAATCAAATTTATCACAATCAAGTATGGCTAAAGCTGAAAGAAAAGTTGTTGATATTTAAAAGCCAACATTACAATAGCAGTTAATTGGCCCTGGGTTTAACATTGATTGGAGATGAAGATGTTCCAGTTCCATTATATGAGGGATGTTCAAAAAAGTTTCCTCACTTTTTTTTAACTCTGTTTATTAAGGATTTCAAAAACAAATTACTTCACTTTCCTACATAGTCACCTTCGTTTGCAAAGACACTTACCCAGCGTTGTACCAACTTTTAATGCCCAATTACTACTCCACCCACCTTCACAGTTTCCAACAAAAATATAAAAGTGCAGAAACTTCTTGAACTTCCTTTGTACATTATTAGAACAATACCACCTGGCAAACCAACATTTCAGTACTAAACACGGACACTTGTAAAATAAAACTATTGGTTACTTTTAATAATGGTTAAAGAAACCAGGCAAGCAAAGTACAATTTTCCAGAAAAATGTAAAAGAACACAAGAAGTAACTTATTTAATACTATAGAATTTTAATCAATGTTTTTAATTAATGCATGATATAATTTCACAATTTAATACAAGTACTGTATATACTTATATGATGTTTTAACAATGAATTATTAAACATAAGGATAAGAGTTGAACGCAACTAAAGGGTTAACTAAATGCTGTTTTACACCTAGGCATGTGAGGCTTTTGCTTCATCTTAGAGGAGTCACCAAGATAGTTGCCAAGATTAAAATGAAGTAGATGATGTTGTACTGATGAGTAGATGAGTAACAAACATCCCTATAGAAACCGGGGAACAAATTAATATGAAAGCCCAAACTCCCCTCCTATGAAGCTGTGCTAAAATTAATAGAAGAGTCCACAGATCAACCCTATTTACAAGACAATATTCAGATTAATGGGAGTGTCAAAAGAAGTCAGAAAATACTGGATGAAATACTCATTGATTGGATGAAGCTTTGCATATTATGCATATTAAGACACAGATGATATGATATATTAGATGAGGCAATATAACAAAAAAGCATAAAATCAGATTAATTGTTTTATTGATTGCTCACTCCATGGACTTTGACATTTGCACATACCTGTGTACAAATGAAGAATTTTCATCTGGTCTCTGAAAGTTTTTTCCACAACAATAGTTCAACTATTTTGTGAAAAGTGAAGAGTCACACTATTACTGAAAGCCTAATAACATCAACATGTAAAGTAGCTATGAAAAGTCAAAATGCTGAAAGTAAATCTAACAAGGTTCCTGAATGAAAATCGGTCCAGTTTTCAACTTCATATTTGACAACATTAACAGCAGAAAAACAAACGCTTATCAAAGATTTAGCCAAGTATAAACATTTTTGGACAATTTTTTGCCATAAACTTTAATTGAAGAAACTTTACTTCACATTTATTTTCTTGCAATGCCATTTATATAAATGTAGCAATTTTTTTTTTGACCATAATTAAGCAGTAATTTGGTTACAGCCCCAACCCCATCCTCCTGCTGTCATCTTTTTTTGGATCTGTAAACATTTTGATAGATATTTTTTATATATTCTTCTGGGTTAAAAAGGTATGGAAATACGACAGTAGACTGATACAAATGCAATTATTTGACAAATTTTTAAAGAGAATTAGTATTAGCCAAAAGAGTTAAAATCATTCTGATCTATTTGATTTTACCTAAACAAATTGCATATTTACCAAAAAATAAACTAAATTTCCTGCTTGGGACAAATGAAGTACCATCTGTCTAATAATCATGCATCTAACAAACACACAACATTTCCAACTTTGCTAATGGGTGGCAAAACGTACTGGCACCACACTATTGTCGATGAGGCCTTTTAACCTCAATGAATGAATTCTTCTTTGACTTATAATCTCTGCAAGCAGCACATAGTGACTTGTCAAACCCAATGTGGAGCCTGGATGTGTGGTGATAACGATTTGCCCACACCTTGGCCTTTTTCATGCAGTATATGAGATTTTGACCTTACTGAGTGATCATCACTTGTGAAGTAAGGGTGTACATTTCTGGTATTAATTGAAAACTGAGAGTGGTTCTATATATTATTGTGCTATTTTCTTTATTAAAATATTATATACTTATTTCCAATGCTTAATATGTATAGCATTTTTTCACCAACATTCATTGGTTGTTGACATAACAAAACATTGAACTAAATGATCTTAATTTCACTAAAATGGGAGACTGAATAACACATTTTTCTGGTTTCCTGGATTAAGGTAATTCACTTTTTAGTATTTGGTTAGACTGACTATAGTAGTACTAGTCATTGGAATTGTAGTGTGGTAGACAGCAGAACTTTAGAGCCTTTCAAAACTCGACTTGATGCTATTCTGTAAGAATGAAGTGGACAGGACCAGCAAGTTTTGTTGGTCTGAATGGCTTGTTCTCATTTAGATTATTCTAACATTCATTACATTCAATCAAAAGTTAAATATCTATCTTGGTAAAAATAAAAAAAAAGTTAAACACCTGCCTTGATACAAAACCTGCAATTATTAATTTCAAGGTATCAAATGTGAATTATTTCTTGTAAAGTAGAAATAAAAATGTATACACACACAAAAAATAGCAAACCTTTACAAATAAATGAAGTTATATTTCATTTATACCTGGTTCATTTATACCTTGGCACTAAATGTACATTTTAAATGGTTATGTGATTGGGTTAGTTTGCATCTTCTCTAAGGGACTTCTTTGGTTTCTTTCTGTGGTTCCTACAGTTTTACTTCCACATTTTGAAAATGTATATGTTAGGTTATTTTAAAACTTTGAATTAGTCAAGTATGAGTGACTGTGTAGTGTGATGGACTGGTGGCCAGCTTATCTAGTGATGAGCAAAACAGTTTCATTTTGCATGCAGTTTCACAAAATTGCCTCTGAAATAAATTTTCACTGTGATTTGTCAATTGTGAAATGTGATACTCACTAAAACAAGATTTTTGGGGTTTTTAAGATTTTTTTGGGGGGGGGATCAAGAAATATTGCTCCCTACAGGCTATTCCAAAGCATACATTGCAGCCTTTCTCCCCTGTCATCCCAAAGTTCCACAGCTGCTTCTATGTGACTACATAGATAATTCCTGTGTCTCCCCTTCCCCACAGGTTAAGAGTCTGGGTGTCATCCTTGACAGTAGTTTATCCTTTCAGTCCCACATCAATAACATCTCCCGGTCTGCATATTTCCACATGCGTAACATTAATCGTTTTTGCCACTCCCTCACTCCCCACACCACTGCTATCCTTGTTCATAGGCTTGTTACTTCTCATCTGGATTATTGCAATTCCCTTTTCTTTTGTCTTTCTCGCAGATCTCTTTATAAGCTTCAACTCGTCCAGAATTCAGCTGCCCGCATCATTACTAGAACCCCCTCTATTCACCACATCACTCCCGTTTTGCAGCAGCTTCATTGGCTTCCAGTTAAGTTCCGCATTCAATTCAAAATTCTTCTGTTAACTTTTAAGGCTATCCACAACCTTTCCCCTCCATATCTGTCTGACCTCCTCCATGTTGCCATTCCCTCCCATACCCTTAGAGCCTCTTCCTCCATCCACTTGACTGTCCCCTTCGTCCGCCTTACCACTATAGGGAGCAGAGCATTCATTTGCTCTGCTCCCCAGCTCTGGAACTCACTACCATCTGACCTTAGAAATATTGAATCATTTTCACTTTTCAAATCTAAACTTAAAACTCATTTGTTTAAGACTACTATTTCTGTTTGATTACAATTGCTTTGTCTGATTTAAATTTTTGTATTTTAGTTTTGTTAATTTTGTTTTATCTATTGTTCAGTGTCCTTGAGTTTTTAGAAAGGCGTCTACAAATAAATAAAATGTATTACAGTTTTTTTCTCAAATGCTAAAACACATTTCACAAACGTTTCCTCCATTTTCCCCAATGTTTAAACACAACACCCTTTTCTAAAGCTACATAAACACAACCACACCTTCTCACTTCAAAACTCAAACTTTCACACCAAAAAGAGCAGCTCGAGGCTTTCAAAAATGTAAACACTATACACATCATTAAACACTACAGCAAAACAATTGAAAACACAATGCTCAATTTGTGAGAAGGTTCTTAGTTTCATAACTGCCAATGCATATTTTTAGAAACTTTACAGCAATGGATCTTCTTAGATCTCTGCAGAGGATTAGGCATTTAGATTTGTAAGTTTCATATGAAGAGTATAAATCTATAGAAAATTCTGCATGTACACTACTATAACACAACTCAATGCAAAAACAGAATCTATTGCACACAACAGTACTCTTGAAAACATGATCAGGGTGTGAAGTTTTTTTATTTACTTTATTCACACCACACACACACCACAATCACTGTGCGGCATCATGTCGCTGAGCTGCATCGGGCCACATCACCTCATTCACATCGCAGGCTATATTGTCTCTTACCAGGCACCGTGGGAAAAACGCCCTGTAATAGCAAATCCATCCTTGGAAGGCCTCCACTGGGATGTCAACACAGGCCAGCTCCATTGTCCTTAGGAGGTTCTCTCTAGTGTATGGTTGTCTGTCATAAACCTTCCATCTCCACGATGAGAAGAACTCCTCTATAGGGTTCAGGAAAGGGGAGTAGGGTGGCAGACAGACGTTTAAAAAGTGGTTACTGTTGGTGATGAACCACTCTCTGATTTGGTTTGTTCTGTGGAAGCGGACATTGTCCCAAATGATCACATAAATGTGATGTGCAGGCCCAGGATGGTGTTGTTGGCAGTCCAGGAGGATGTCTTTTAGCTCCTCTAGGAAGGTGAGGAGACGTTGGGTGTTGTAAGACCCAAGGACAGCATGCCGGTGGACAAGCCCCTCCGAATCTATGGCCGCACAAAGAGTAATATTACCCCCCTGTTGGCCAGGAACCTCAGTGATGGCTCTTTGGCCAATGATGTTACGGCCTCTTTGCCTTCATTTCTGCAGGTTGAAGCCAGCCTAATCCAGGAAGAGGTACTCATGAGGTCTGGCCATCGTGTCCAACTGTAATATCCTCTGTGAAAATGTGAAAGTGCACAGGTGTTCAGAACAACAGTCAATCAGGTAGCACAGTATTGTCCAGAAGTAATGTAGGCCACTGAGCAACACAGTATGTCCACTAACTGTACTGTGAACAAGGATTTATACTTGCACATACTCGTAACGTAGGTCTTCGTGTCGTGCAGAGTTGCGCTCAAAGCGAACCCCATAGACCTGTTTCATCCGCATCTTTTGGTGCCAGAGAACTTGGTCTATTGTGGCCAAGCTGACATCATCAATGCTCTCAAAGTTGACATTATCGGCAATGACTTTGTCTCTGATCTCCCGGAGTCTGATGAGGTTGTTCTCATGAACCATATCTACAATGAGGGTTTCTTGTGCCGCTGTAAATATGGCAACCCTCCCACCTCTATGTGGCATTCTTTCAACTCTAAAGAAAGAAACATGTGTTGTCAATTGACATGTTTTACAATAACAACTGATTCGAAACCAATAGACTACTTTCACAGGCTTGTAAAACTGTATTGTGACAAAGAAAGCAATAGAGTACAATACCTGTTGTGTTGTCTGAATGCCCTGATAATGGTGGCCACGGTGAACCTACTGAGGTTTGGACGGACTCTTAGTCCTGCTTCAGCCATTGTCATGCCATGGACAATGACATGGTCAATGACTGTTGCTCGCATCTCGTCCGTAATGATGGTGCGAGGTTGTCTTGCTCTCCCTCCTGGACCTTCTCCTCTCCCTTGTTGGCCTCCTCCTCTTCCTCGTTGGCCTGCTCCTCTTCCTCCTCTGATTTGAACTCCTCTTCCTCGTTGGCCTGCTCCTCTTCCTCCTCTGATTTGAACTCCTCTTCCTCGTTGGCCTGCTCCTCTTCTTCCATGGCCAGCTCTTCTCCCTCCTCTGACTCGAATTCCTCTTCCCCTGACTCTGCCTTCATCCATTGTGTTTGTTTGGAATCTTCAGCAAACTGTGCACTCTGAACTTGCTTTTATACATGTGGTCACAGCATTAGCAACAAGTGTCTTCAATTTTGAGTCGTCGTGTGTAATGAATGACTTCAGGTGTGTTCATTGTGTTCAAATATTGTTGACTGTGGCAAGCATTTTGCATCACATGAGCTTTCAATTAAGAATATGAGCAGAGTTCTTTTGCAACTTGTGTTTTAGCAAGGAAAAATGTGTTTAGATTTATAAGAACGGAGGATTGTGTTTTGTGAATTGTGTCTTCATGTGAAATGTGTTTATGATATTGGAAAATGATGGCTAGATTTAGTAAATGTGTTTAGACAACTGGTCATTTGGTTTAGAGGATTGGCTTTTGTGTTTTAGCATTTGAGAAAAACTGTATTATCCTCATAGTGCCTGCCTACACATGCAGGCCTCACAATGCTGATTTAGTGTGATAATTAGGACTATGGATAACACCCTTTGTGCTTAGTTTCCCCAGCTCCGTATTTCGATCCACAACCAGGAACATCTAAAGGCTCACCATTAGCAACACACACAGGCCAAAAGGATTTTAGCAGCAGCGAAGTATGTGGCTGTATCCCCCTTCCATATTCTGCACCATAATAAATTATACAATGTTTTTGCACATGCTAAAAAAAGTTACAGACCAGATGAAAATATATATGCTAATGGTGCAGAACCTTTAATGGCAACTTTGGTTTCAATCAAATTGTTTTGTTTATCACTGGTGCTTACCTTGTGCCTAATGTTGCTAGGAGAGGCACTCTCTAAAACCTTGCATTTGGATAAGCAGGTTATAAAATGAATGGAAAGAGAGCATGTGTAAAATAAAACATCAGTATGATCTCTTTATGTTCAGTGTTATGACCAACAACAAGTCTTTTCATTAAAAGGGCATATTATTGATAGTTTAACTCTTTCATCGTTCATGGCTGGTTAAATCGTAGCTGTACAACAATCAAGAGTCAATCAATCAGCTGAATTTTAATATTGGTCAAAACCATAAATCATAGTCAACAGAGCAAAATAGATAACCTGTATATTTTAAATAATTAAATAGTTTGATTTTGATATATTTTGATTTTTTTCCCACAAAGAGTACGTATTTTAATTTTTAATGAAGTTCAGAGAGAGCATTCCTGCAACAATTGACACAGGCAGAGCAGTAACAGCAACTGAAAGGTATTCCTAGATACAAAATGCAACAATAACAAAGTATGACAGTAACAAGGTGATAAAAAAGAAAAAACAATAAGTACAAGTTTTCAAAAAATTATCAAAAAGACGCTAAATAAATTTAACTTTCAGAAAATCCTGACAATTATGAAGAATGATATAAGAGAATTGCTATTGTTGTTCAACCCGCCTCCATAGGTATGATTTTTATCATGCGCATAGCATAACACCATGAGGTAGTGTTGCTCTCATTAGAAAAAATTGACAAATAATAGCTCATCATGTTCCCCTTCACTTGTCCAACTCTTTATAGTTCATCAAACAGAGGGAAAATTTGCAACTGAGCTAAAGTAATGATCCATTAGCTTTATAGGACAGCATCGCTCTTCTTCGGAATGATGGTAGTGATGTCACTGTACTGTTCCTGTAGAAGTCTGTTATCAAATCAACATTAAAATATCTGTTTTTTGATATTTTTGCTGTTATTAGTTGCAAATATCTGAGCATGAATCTAAAACTGAAAAGTAAATTAGCTAAGACAATACCCTGGGGGATCTACTGGTACTGAATATATTTCATATCTGACTCTCCTGACAGTAATGGCATATTTACCATTATTTTTAGGTGGTTACTAGGAATGTTAGGTTGTACTTTCCTTTATACTGTATTTGATCTACAATCAATAAAAGTAGGCAAATTTCAAATCAGAAACCCCAACATGTTTAATTTCTGTAAAGGTTATAAAGGGTATACTGTATATATATATATATATATATATATATATATATATATATATATATATATATATATATATATATAAATATAAAATCTTCTTCCAAACTTTTTTTTAACAAAGTCTGTCTGACTTTTAATTTTATGTTTTCAAAGCGCCTCCAGAATTCTCTGATAAAGTACTTTTCCCTGAAAAAATGTATATGGCAAATCTTCTATTTTTTAAAGTTTCTGAGGAAAAAAAGTAAGTCTATTTATGCAGCACACCCTTTAAAAATATGTGTTGGGATGGGCGGCATAGACATGTTGGAATTCTGGCTGGTATGAACCCCATCTCTTAACCTGGCAAAGAGGCTGGGATAGTGTATAGGAGACCTGTCTGTGTGTAGTTTTGTCTGGGGTTTGGGGCTCAGTGATGCCCCTACTGTCCACTACTGGCATAGTTGCCACCGGTTAGAGTACCCGGAGTTTGATGAGGGGTGGAGGGGCCCTGCAGGAGAACAGCACTGGACTGTATCTGTTTCTCACTGGGGATTAAGATACTCCAGACATCCATTGCCCAATGGCTGTTAAATCACAGTGATACTGAGGAAAAGGTAGGACCTGTCTCCGAATCAGAAACATTGTGAGTCTTCGAAAATAACATGCACTTCTCTTCCCTTGTGAGCAGCAAAGCTACAGCTTGCTGGTTCCTGTTCATCTATATACCCAGGCAAGACGGTGGTGATACAGCAGGGGACCAGATCAGAGATGATGTCATTGAAACTACATTAGTCGATAAGAATTTAAGAAAGCAAAGCCAAGCAAAATGACACCTTTTATTGGCTAACTAAAAAGATTACAATATGCAAGCTTTTGAGGCAACTCAGGCCCCTTCTTCAGGCAAGATGTAATACAGAAACTGAAGTTTCCTGTGTTTATATCCACACACTAGGACAAGAAACAACAATGGTAAATTTTTTAATGAAAACTCTTAAATGTAAAAAATTAATAGGTTCATTCAGGCTAGGATTAATTTAACAGGAGATAGAAGAACAATGTATGGTCAAGATCTTTAGATAAGATAACTGTCCAATAAAGTCCTTTGAAGTTTGTTAAGTTTTTCAAAACAATGCAGATCTGTAGTCAAGTTGTCTGTGTCAGTCTGAGAGATGCAAACAGTCTTCATATCTGGCTATAAAACTTTTGTCTCTGTTCAAGCCATGCTGTAATGTATTAAATTTTAACAAAGCAAAGCCCAATGAGTAAACCAGCATGGAGACCACAGCCGCTTCCCGCTAATTTCAAATTGTTCCATTGAGGGTAAAGACGCCAATCGCCTGTTGGTGAGTAATAATTCTTCTTTCTTTCCATGTACTAAGTTGGGCCAAGTATGGTGTCTGAATCAATACTGCTGACACAAACTGGTTATTATAATGACCATCCGAACTCCAAGTCCCAGAATGCTAAACATCACTCAACAGGGTATGTGCCAAGACCAGGCCTACAGGAACACAAAGACATATGTGAAGGGAACCAAGTAGCTTGGTTTCATACAGTTACTCAAAGTATGATGACTGGGTCAGCCATACCTGAACTCAATGTCAGGCAGATAGCCTCTCAGATGGTGGAGAAAGAAATTGGAATACAGTGCAAAGGGACCATTCTACTGATAGAGGTGTCCAGGTTGCTCAGAACCAAGCACAAGACCTGGGGCCTCATGCCTCATGTATAAACGGTGCATACGCACAGAAATGTTGCGTAAGAACTTTTCCACGTTCAAATCGCGATGTATAAAACCTACACTTGCCGTAAAGCCACACACTTTTCCACGGTACCTCATGCCTTGTCGTACGCAAGTTCTCTGCTCAGTTTTGCAGACTGCCGGCACCCAGCGTCAAAGCAATGGTACTGTTCCTGTGTGGTTACTCATTATTTTCCTGACACGGCTTTATAAATACACTGAAACTAACCGCATATTGTTTATTAGTGTAACTCATCTGATTGTAATTAACTTGTAACAATATAATGGTCCAGGGAACAGCCATAGTATTCCAAATACCATAACTGCTTTAGTGTTGTTACTCTCACTGCACCTTCTTCTTCTTCTTCTTCTTTCAGCTCCTTTCGTTAGGAGTTGCCACAGCGGATCATCTTTTTCCATATTACTCTCACTGCACGACTTGGAGTATTTATATCACTGTATCTGAGTGTGAATCACAGCAGCAGCTGATCGGAAAGAGAATTATCGGTATACAGCTTCAAGGACACGCTGTCTCAGCCACTGCAAAACGTTTTAAAGCCTTCCTGTACGGACCTCGCGGTTCAGAAAAAGTTTCATCCCAAGAACTATAAACGCACTTAATCAATTGCACCTTGTAGAACTGTTTGTACTTATAAGTACAATCACCCCACTGTAAACTTGCACTTTAGTTATAATATCGCACAACCTGAGCCACTTTATAAAGCGCGTATTTACATATGATGACGATATCATTTCTAAGGTGAAATGCAGCAAAATATGTTTATTAAATTATACAGATAAAACTTTAACTTCATTTAAACAATCTATATTCTTAACTGGGAGTGTCGTGAAGGACAGAATAATTAAACATGTACTACGAAGATATTTCAATGTTCCTTAAACATTTTGAAGAATCGGCGCTAAGCTTACAGATGGCTTAACGTCTATTACAGGGCTGATTGAGTGCCGATAGTTTACTTGGGGAAAGTAAAGCAAGCACTGCAGTGGCAGCTACGCCAATATATATTGAATATAAAACAGAAAGAGAAAATAACAACACAGCTAAAAACGCAGCGACAAATTTCGGCAAAAGTTAAATGCTTGTGCATGTCATGAGCACGAGGCGGCTATGCAGTGTCTGCAACGGACGTGGCCATCCACCGTGCATAAGCTACCTTACTGACATTGGCGGGCGAAGGAGCCACCGATTCTTCCTCTGCCCAGTGCCACCACAAGCCTAGAGCCACCCCTGAGTACTGCTACATTAAATTATTTCATCGAAGTGAAACCCATGTTTAATAAAGTGCTTTAACTCCTATCATCATGAAAATGACATCACGTATACATCTCAGTATTTTAGTTATTCAGAGAGCTGTAATATCACGAATGTAATGGATTCTGTGTCCAGTTGGAGGAAGAGAGCCGGTTTAAGAAGCAAGTAGTGATTCACACACATAGGCACATAGAAGATCAAATACAAAACAAAGCATTTAACGTGTTACTTTAATTATTATGTGATTTGAGAAATTGGTTAATTAAACGATTTTAAGATGAAGTTTATGATGTTCTACTTTAATGACAAAATAAACTACGTGATTAAAGTGGAAATGTCGAGATTGAAGTTGACATTTCGTGCTTTTTCTCCACTGTGTGCCTTTTTTTCTCTGTACCCTAATAAGCTTTCATATGACACTCAGACAGTGGGCTACAACTCGGCTGTTCACGGCAACTTTGATATGTGGCTTCTTTTTTATTTCCAGCACTGTGTGATTTTGTGAACGTGAGCTTTCAAGTTTCTCCAACACGCTATGTCACTCGATCAACTTCCTTTTGTTGATTATACCACGGTTTATTTGAACAAATGGTATGTTTTTCCTTTGCCTCCACTTGGTATTCGCTGAAATTCTTATATTTTCCCCCATGCTTTTCCCATTGTCTTTTCACAGAAGGCTGAGTTTAAGGGCGATTTATATTCATTTGCATATTCAAAGAGACGTAATTCTGGTTACATAAAGCGCGTTACATAAAGCGTGTGCACGAGCATTAGTTTTCACTCTGATCGGGATTTATGTAGTGGAAGAACGTGGAAGTTGGAGTACGCACAGATTTCTGCATCTGGATTTTTCTGTGCGTAAGCACATTTCGGCTTTTGTGCTTACGCCATGTTATAGCGCGAGTTCTATGCATGGCGTTATACATGAGGCCCCTGGTAACCAAAGGGGAACCTCTCATCCCATGGGTACACAGGTTTTTGCAAGGGCAGTATAGGGCATACCAGAACAAAAATGTAAAGTAAAATAAGGATTCAGACTATAAAGTCAGACTTACCCAAAAATCTAAAGCCTCTACCCAATCTGCCAGGACCTGCCAGATCATGTGAAAAAGTGTCTCGATCTTCCTCATTACTAGTTGTAAATGGCGAATAAATAAGGGGCGGTGAAGCAGACAGCAGTAGTGTACAATACCATGGGGATGAACTTATTCTACAATTTCTCTTATGTTTCAGAAAGAGGAATAAAAAGGACCTGACAATAGGGCACAATTGCTACATGTGTCAAGCTATAAACAGACTCTGGGACAAATCTCTAAACATGGCTCTATGATTAATGCTAACTGGAATTAAGACATGAGGGTGCATGCACCCTATGCTTATACCTTCTCTGTTCCAAACAAGTTGTTGGATGGTGCAGCTTGGTACTGCTCTCAAGATGGAATACACCTCTCATGGGCCACACAGCAAAAACATTAAGCAGTGTCCGGGAAATTCACCAGCTCAGCTCTTGTAAATACAAGCTTTTCAAACACCAGCAATGTATCAAAATAATTAATTCAACTATGATGTATCAAGGAAATACAGAACACAGACCTTACTTAATTTATTTAGCAAACACAACTATGCTGACTTTCTTTGTTTTTTTAGGGTGTCATAATTACACAAATGGTTCATTGATATACTCTTGAGAAGCACACAGAAGTCACATAGGAGCATCCCGCCCATCCATTCACTTTCTAAATCCCTTGTATCCAGAGCAGGGCCAAGCATAGGACACAAGGCAGGAACAATCCCTGAACAGGGTGCCAGCCTATCACAGAGTGAACACACACACAGACTTACACAAACATTCACTAGGTCAAGTTTAGCATTGGCAATATCCCTAACCTGCATGTTTTTGGACCCTGTGTGGAATATTAAGAAGTATTAAGATAGGTACAGATTGTAGTATTAAGACTGGCACTTACTCGGTGACAGCAGCTGCATAAGGGAAAAGCACTGTTGCTGTATGGGTCAAGGAGAGTGTGATGTTAAATGTTTATAGCGCTAAAACTTAAATAAAAAGAACTCTCTCACAACACTAATTTCCACAGGGTTCACCGACAAAAGCGCGATAGACATATGAGCCCCGACAAAACCGCGACGGACAAATGAGTGCCGACAAACCAGCTAACAAGTTTTCGACAAATGCGCGCCGACAAAATCGCCAAGACAAAATTGCGAGAGAGGCCAAAAGAGTGGGACGCGTACGTGTGCATTATGTACACATTATGTGCTAGGTTATAACTGTTATAACTGCTGCTGGCATGCTGCGAACAAATAACTCACTCAAGGGTTGGCATAACGCGTCGTATACAAAGTGGAATTACCAGCAGTCAGGCAGCCAGCAAGTCTAAATACGCTCAACTACCAAGACGTCTTGCTGCAATTCTTCATACATATGCAGGGCGTGATCTTAAGGACTATCTGCGTGCCGTGCTGATGGCATGCCGCGTCTCATAATATTGACTTCTAAAGTAAACATTATTATATATGCTTTAACCTAGTAATTCATATCTAATGAAACTTTCGCAATTTTGTCAGCATGATTTTGACGCCGCGTTTTAATCGGTGCTATTTTGTCAGCGCTCATATGTCTATCACGCAAATGTCGGGTCACATTCCCACAGTTATAAGTTCTTCTGTAACCAAATGAATTTTCAGGAATGGACTAACAGAATTATTCTTTAATAATAATTCATTACATTTATATAGTGCTTTTCTCAGTACTCAAAGCGCTATCCACACAGGGAGGAACCGGGAAGCAAACCCACAATCTTCCGCAGTCTCCTTATTACAAAGCAGCAGCACTACCACTGTGCCACCTGTGAGGACAAATCCATCAGATGTTCTACATTTCCTACATTTTTACATTGCAAAAATGTATAAAATATTTCCTTGTGTGGGTATCATGTTTGTGAGCTTCCTAAATAGTATTTGTCTGTAAGTAACCTTCTTCTGATGCCATTAAAATTTGCATGCACAATATTTATGAATAAATATGAGGCTTGTTTAGTCAAAAACTGTAGCAAAGTGATCAGTAGATAGATAGATCTCTTTAATGGACCTCCCATTTACTGATACTGAAAAGACTAGGAGTTTGAGAGACAGGAAAGGACACTGTGGGAAGCCAGATGAACAACAGCAAACCAACCAGATAACCAATTTAGCTGAATATCCATGACCCCATATTCAAGCTTTCTTTATTGTTACCTTAGCCACTCCAAATACCTACAGTTTTTCTTACAGATTTGTTCCACAAGGTTTCATTAACTGGATCATAACAGAGCTTCAGGTAAGGTTAATTTGTTTTCTGTTCAATAAAATTAAGTTTATGTTGATTGAACATTCAAGGTAGAATTTTCCTGTACTCTGTACATGTAAGCAATACTACTATTACAACTGCTACTATTGTCACCCACAGTAAATACATAGATCTAGAAAATAAAGTACTTGGTATTAGTAAACCAAGTGGAAGATGTTTAGAATCATGCAAAAATCTAAATGTCAAATGGACAAAGCTTAAAGCAATATTTTAAAGTTTTGTTGACAGAACATGCAAAACTTAAAGTCAAGAATTAGCAAACTCAAAATTCTGATATTCTTTATTCAAACATGGAGGTGTGGGGGCTCTGAGGCTAGGGATCTGTGTCGACAATCAGAAGGTTAGCAGTTTCAATCACACTACTACCAGAAGTGATTCCACTCTATTGGGCCCCTGAGCAACACCCTTAACCTGCAATTGCTCCAGCCTGGGCATGATGTTAACCTGTATCCATCCCTGCAAGCAGATCCTCCAACTTGTAGGGAAAACTTTTTTCTAACATAAGAAAACCACCCCCGTCTTCATTCCAGGAGGCAGCAAGAGAAGCCTCTGGTGAGGTCACGTCCATTTCTATTGCTAAAAGAAACTGCTTTTTCAATGCTGAATTGAAGGATAAGATAATGCTAGAAGATAAGGATACTGGGAACAGATAATGTAGCCTAGAGTGTTGTGTAGAAGGCAAGAATTATCCCAGATCATAAGTTTCATCTGTCCATTCACAAATTTCTTTTCTAACCTGCCTATCCATATCAGTTTTGCATCGGGTCACACCTATCCCAGCACAATAAGACATCAGTCCACTGAAAAGCAGCCTTGTGCACACACCTACACTCACTCACTTACTCAGGCAGAACAATTTTAGAGTTGGCAGTTAATCTAATACTCACAAACTTATGTCGTAGTTCTTAATTTCATAATGGAGTGGTTTCTGCTCTTCTATTTGTGAACAATGCTCTCCTTTTATGCTCATCTTACTTTACCTGTGGTACATAATTGAGAAGTTTGCAATCTAGTAAAACATTAACTGGATGAAAATCAGTACCTCCAAGTCAAAGATGATTGCTCTCCTAGACAAGAGCAGCTTGTTGTTTGGACCAACAAAGGCAGCAACTACAGTACAAGAACCTTTGAAGCTCGCATGTGTGTTAGAGTAGGGAAGTTCAAAAGATTGACCAATGAATTCATGAGGAAGTTTTGGTATTGCTTGAGGTGCAAAAGTGGATTAAGTCTTTGGACAGACTTTGATTTTGGATGACCCACTGTACAAATCTGTCTTTGACCTATGGTTGTGAGAGTTTGGTTGTTCCTGTAAGACTGATATTGTGAGTATAGGCAGCTATAATGAGATTGCTCCAAAAACATATAGTTCATACTTTGTGTTGAGTATAAAGAACCTGGCAATCAGTGAGCAATCACAGATGCTGCTAATTGAGCTGTCTTGGACATACTGTATAAGAAGGATAATTTTTCGACACTTTCTACAGAAAACGTACAAAGCATAATCCATTGGGATAAAGCTATGGCAGAAACAGGACATTTTCAAACTCTCAACACTCCTGGAAATACATGGAAATTTCCCAGGAGGAAATGATCGTTGTTGATGTGTAAAGTGAAGGTCGGGTTTGGACCTCAGCCTGCTGACACCATTCTTCTAACCACAATAAAGAGATAGACAGCATATGGTGAAGCAGAGATAGGAGTACAGTGACAGCACTGTTATGCAAGAGATCAACACATACAAACTGGATTGGTTTTCCTTGGTTTTCTGTGACCCAAAATTTTGCTAAGCAGATTTCAAAAAATAAAGAGATTGTCTAAAAGATGCTGTCAATTTAGCCCTTTATCTTCCTGCAAGATTAGAAAATTAAAAGGTTTTCCAGTGGGACTGCAAAATAGAAAATGCACATCACTTACAGAATTAAAACATACTTTTTTGTTCATAGCTGCTGATTCAAGGTCTGTATGCATGATTTCTTGTTAGATCTTAATACTAATAGTTCATCATATGTAGTGTACCACTTTTATGCATTGCTGACACAGTTGTAAAATTCTTTAGTTCCTTTTTATCCAACAGACAACCATTTGTTGCAATAGCCTCATATAAATCTCCTCAGGTTCCTGTTACTGGGTGTGTCATATGACTCAGCTCTGGGGCATGTAATATTTAAGATCTATATGCATATTATTTTTAATTATTATATACTATCAAAACAGATATTCAGATCTATGTAAAAATTATCATATTTCTGCCGCCTCTGTGCCCTTACTGCCTGCTTATGGTTGACACCTAACTTGATGAAACTGAAATATTATTGATAATAATTGTTTAAAAAGAATCATTTTAAGTGAATGATGGATGGTCACCTGCCTTAGTTAGAAATTTTGGACTTATATTTGAGTCCTTGTCATTTACTCCAAATAACTAATAATCTGGTGAGAACATTATTCTTTGATCTAATAAAGCCCATCTTAGACCATCTTTGACTCTGGCGAGTATGTAATTCCACGCCATGACAGGGGGTGGTGGGGTGTGCTAAACTTTCTTCTGTTGTCTCTGCAGACAAAAAACCTGTCTGATCCAACTCTGAAGGCATCACTTCCTGTTCTGGCACCCAGAATAAAGTCACTTCCGGCATCAAGAAACAGGTCACTTCCGGTTCCGTCCTCAGAAGCATGTCACTTCCGGGTTTCACTGCTCCACGTCCTGTCTCGACAGTTAAAACCGCAGTCTTCTCCAACCATAGTCAGTTCAGCTAAGGACTCCAATCCATGCACATGAGTGCTAAACCATTTTTGCAGCCAGAGAAATTATATGGGTGGCCACCCCAAACCTTTTTGAGTGTGTCGAGTCTAATCAATTCACACTAGTTTGCACAAATGGACTGCCTATATTGTTTGGACCTCCAAATCCAGTCTGGAATGGACTGCAGTATGTCCAGAATTCTGCTACTATGTCTTGGGAACACATTGTGCTAACTCTGTGGAAACCATAATGGCAAGCAACTACATCATACGTCAAATGCAAAATACTCCTGCTGACTATTAAGGTCTTGCATAATCAAGCTCCATTTTATCTTTCTGACCTTCCACAACTATATGTTCCCACTTGTTAACTTCAGTCCTCAGAAGCTGTTCCTTAAATTGTTGTTCCTGTGACTAAAGACAACGTCACATTAGACAACTTTTTCAACATTTTCAGTAGTAGCCTTCATTTACATTATGTTGTCGAGTTGGAGGCAGTCGGCGGTGCACTCCTAGTCATCTAGTCTGATATAATCTAGAAGTCCACTTCAACAACTTTATGAATCTGACAAAATCAAGTAGTTGTAGGGGCGTACTCGGTGTGCATGAAAACTGACAATCAATGAATGCTCATCTAAAAGTATAATGCATAGAAGGATTTAGACATCACAAACAAAAGAGAAGCTTACATGTCTGATGTTTCATGTTTTACGTACCAAGACAGAGTAGAAAAAAAAAAAACAAGGTTGTGGTTGAACTCACCGTGCCCGTTAACCCTTCATAGAGCACTGGCTCTATTAAGCAGCACAGTATTGACTATCAGAAACAGCGGGGAGCACGACTCTGCAGAAACGTTGTCACACAGTTGCTAAATTCGACACGCCCAGAGATTTTCACTCATATGAACTGACATAGTAAGGCGATAATCACCAAAAGCAGCTAGTCTGACATACCCTATGACTGGAAGTTGCATAATGTGACTTCAGCTTAACAGGTGTACAATGGGGCAGTCTCTGCTCCTAGTTCTGCCTGTGGAATGTTCTTCCTCAAGGTCTTTAATCACTTCCACATTTTAAAAACTATACAAATGTTTTTTTATATTATTATTATTTACTGTTGTGAACGTTTTATTGTTTTTTTTTCCTTGTTAGTTCTGTGCTGTTTCTGTTCCACATTATTATTTTTTAAAGGTGCATGAATACAATATTCTTCATATTATAATTGTATTGCGATAACGGTAGATTCTAAATTAGGACAGGCATTGCATTTATTACACAAGGAAGTTAACACAGAGATTACCTTATGCAAGTAGTCAATGATTGTAAGGGCAAGCTTTGCATTAAATAAGGAAGCTAAACATATTTAGATATTCCATTACAGTAAAAGATAAAAATAATATTTATGTAGTCTATTTAGTCATTTCATATTTGTATAAGTTGTTATGAATATATAACAGGTTACAAAAATAGGCAGTGACATTTTTTTCCCAGTCATTCATTTGTTTGAATCCAGTAACAGGAAATTGACAAAAATATGCTTTCATATATGTGTGTGTGCATGTAAGTATTTAATATATTGTACATCTATCTATCTATCTATCTATCTATCTATCTATCTATCTATCTCTATAGACAAAAGTATGTGGATGCCCCTCCAAATCAATGAGTTGCTGCGTTTCAGCTACATTAATTGTTAACAGGTGCGTTATATAAAGCACAGAGCCATGTAATCTCCATATATAAACATTTGTAGTAGAATAGGTTGTGCGTAAGTACTCAGTTACTTTACATATGGCGCTGTCATAGGATGCTACCTTTACCACAAGCCAATATCTTACATTTCTGCCCTGTTAGATCTGCCATGATCACTGTAAGTGCTGTTATTGTGCAGTGGAAGAGTTTTGGAGCAGCAACAGCTCAGCCATGAAGGGCTAGACTATTAAAACTCACAGTGTACTGAACTGCATAGCGCATAAAATTTGCTTGTCCTCTTTTGCATCACTCACAACAACATTTCAGACTTCCTTTGGAAACAACTTTGGCACAAGAACTGTGTGTCAAAAGATCCATGAAATGGGTTTCCATTACTGAGCAGCTAAACACAGGCCTGAGATTATTATATTCAATGACACGCATCGCTAGAGTCATGTAACGCAGCCTTTGGATTCTATTGGAGTGGAAACATGTTCTCTGGAATGATGAATCATACTTCACTATCTGGCAGTGTAAAGGATAAATCAGGGTTTGGCGGATGCCAGGTGTATGTTACCTTCCAGACTGCAGAGTACCTATTGTAAAGTTTGAATGAAGAAGGGATACTGGTCTGGGGATGTTCCACAGGGTTTGGGCTAGGTTCCTTGGTTCTGTAAAGGGTACTGTTAATGCTATTGTATAGAAAGACAATTTAGGAAATTGTGTGGTTTCAGCTTTGTGGCAACAGTTGGGGGACGGTCATTACTTTGCCAGTGTGATTGCAATTTTGCCCCTCAAAAGTCAGGTCCATAAAGATGACACGTTTGCTGTGTAAAACCTCAAGCAGGCTGCACAGAGATCTCAACCCTACTGAACATGTTTGGGATGAACTGCAGCAGTGATTGTGAGCTAGGTCTTTTCGTCCAACAGTACCTGACCGCATAAATGCTCTTTTGGCTGAATGGACACAATTTCCCAGAAATCTTACAGCCACACAACAAATCTTGTGAAAAGCCTTCCAATGAGAGTGGAGGAAGTTATGGCTTCAAAAGGAGTGGACAACTTCATGTTAATGGCCATGGTTTTGGAATGAGATGACTATCTGATATAGGTGTGATGGTCAGGTGCCCAAAAACTTTGGCTATATATATATACAGTATATATATACATATATATTATGTGTGCATATATATCACCTTATCTGCAAAACAGGTCTGAGTGTTTACTAGTGTGTTTGACAAACATTTTTTGCCATTTCTTTTCACAGCATCCCATAATGCTTTGCGAGGCCAGTGTGATATCATAGAGTTGTTAAAAGCCGTGCACACAAATTTCATGCATATGTACTGTAAGCGTATTCCACATTTAACTCACTGCCTAATCTGCTTTGCGCATTCCTGATGTCACTACTCCAGCCCAATCTGCATCCTGCATATGCTAAAATAAAATAAAAAAATATGAAAATACATTGTTGTTAGACACAGATTCATTGTTTGCTGGATTTTCACAACCCCAATACCTCAAGTATATAGCACTGATCCCCCACATCATAGGCTTTCTGGATGTACAGGTACAAATTGTCGGCCAGTACTCCAAAGCTCAAACAGGGAAGTGCCAATACAATGCACAAACAGATCTTTGACTTCCTGCGGCTATAGCTGCAGCCAGGTCTCCACGCAATAGGTCAATATAAGGAACTCATATGCAATTAGCCATGCTGAAAATATCTAATCCAAACAAACTTTTGGAGCCCAGGCACCTCATCTCCCCTTTTAGAGACAGTAAACACATGAGAGTAAGATCCTATGAAATAATAATAATATAATATTCATTACAATTTACAAGGCGTTTCTGTCTTTCTGATGGAAAAAAGTGCAAAGGATCTGCACAGATACTGTAGATTTTTCTGATCTATGTATCTGTGCAGATCCTTAGCACTTTTTTTCCCATCAGACTTTGTAAACTGTAATAAACCTTTCATTATTATTATTATTATTTCACAGGGTTTGACATGTATGCATTCAGCCCTTCCATTATATACTTTACAGCTGATGTGCAGCCAGTTGGCATGCAGTGAGCAGGCTTCAACTCCAGCTGCTGGGACTTGAAGATCATTTTTTGATGCCCATTTCATTTCATGACCAATCAGTGCCCTGAACATTGCAACTCTGCAAGCGTAATGGTATATATATATATATATATATATATATATATATATATATATATATATATATATATATATATATATATATTGGACTCATTTGTAGAGGTGACTTATGGATATTCTTTGTTTATATAATATTTTTCTGCTACTTTTACAACTGAAAAAAACAGGAATATTTGTACATTTCACTGTGACTTTGCTTACGTGGTCCTTGGGTTGTGGATACTTCTTGATAGTAGGCTGAATCACCATGGAAAAAACTTCCTCACTGCCACTGAATTGGTTTTGCAGATGGGAGCTTTCTTACTGCAGGACTAATTTGGTGGTGGTTGAGCTGGATGCATTTGATATTTGAACGAAATATTGATAAGGGTGATTTAAAATTTATTTTGTGTTTTGCAGATTTCACTCCTGTATTACTGTGTAAAAGGCAAAGCTTAGATAATATGAAACTAAGTAAAAAGAGTAATACAGTATGCACTCCTATGTGAACTCAAGGAGGAGTATATAATTGTACTGACACCACTATTGGGGACTGGCTTCTGTAGCATGGTAAGGTGAGAGATGCTTCATCTTTGCAAAGAAAAAGAGGAGACTGCTGTAGTCCACTTTTACTTAGATATTTATTATTTTTCCTTTCCTTTTCATCTAAGTTCTGTTTTCTGCTTAATCTGAATTCTGGTTACAGATGAGAGAGATAAAAGAGAACAGCTTTAAATTGGAGAGTAATATTGTCAAAAACTACACAAGTGATGTTCGAGTTGTTTTTACAAATGTCCATGCCCCTGTTCAAATTGATTTATTCTTTTATGAACAGAAGGACTATACTTTGGATTGCCCCAGCTGCCTTTATGCTTCAAAAATATAATGAAGAGAATAAAATGAATACATCCATCCATCCATTGTCCAACCCACTATATCCTAACTACAGGGTCATGGGGGTCTGCTGGAGCCAATCCCAGCCAACACAAGGTGCAAGGCAGGAAACAAACCCTGGGCAGGGTGCCAGCCTACCACAGTGCAAAATGAATACATTTTATAAGTAATGCCATGAAATAACTATAGAGGGTAAAAATAATGACCACTAGATAGAGCTCTTGACAGGGATAATTGGAGATTTTTATTAAACATATTTGAGAATATTAGTACAGTAAATGGAAAATATGGCCTAATGATTTAGTTTTTAACATGTGGAGTGAGGAAATTGAGTTGTGACATGAAATAGATAAACTGAGAGAGGAATTAAAGAAGAAAATTGATTTGCTTGAGAAAATGTTTCAGCATATTCTTATTGACTTGTGTACAGGTGAAGCCGCCCTTGCCCAGTATTCTGCCAACTGCAAGTTGGTGGTAGATGGGGGGTTGGAGGGGGATCTGTATACTTCTGTGGCAGTTTTTTTTAAGCAACAGTAAGTGTACAGAATATGAGAGGAGTATGACCGATGGTGAAGTAGAAGGTGTAGTGAAGCTTAAACAAAGACAATACCAACAGAATGGAATATGAGGTGACAGGGATGCCTCAGTTTTAATACAGGAACCACAGCAAGTGAACTTGAGAGTAGACAGAAATCATGCACCTCTCCATCACCGTCTTTTCTTTTGTAAATGCGTCAATCAGCACACGCAGCAAGCAGCCTGCTATCCCATCCCCCGCCTTGATGGAACTCAACTCAGGCAAAAACTTCTCCCAGCTCAAGCCAAGGCTCCTTATCTGCGTGTGAGGTTCCTGGAGTTGTAAAGAGTAAATAATACAGTACATCGTTATGTGTTGTTCCGTGGCTACAAAGATCTTGGTAAGTGTAGGATGAAAGGAAATGCAAGGCAAGAAATTCAGAACACATACCTAAAGCAGAAAAGATTTCCATGTCATGTCATACTAATAATGACGTGAAGTGTATAATGTGTGAAGACTTTAGTCCAAATATCAAATAAACATGTGTGCTTTTATTAAAGAGTATAACCAAAGAAAATAAAAGCATTTCATTTACATGGCGCTGTCAAGGAGTTAAAAACCCAAGCACAAATGTCAATCGACAGCAAGTTTATACATGTTCTTGAATGGTGCAGAGGTAAGAACTTCGCCTTTATAACCCAAAGGTCCTGGGTTTGAGACCGGGCACTCTGTGTTTTGAGTAGAGAGCTGCTACTATTATTATTATTATTATTACTTTAATATAATAAAAACATACATTTGATTTGAGTCTGTAACACCCAGTGTAAATTTTGGCTTCTTGTAAAATTTATCACTTGTTTTTTTATTATTCAGTTTTATTCTCTCAGTGACGTTCATGTAGTACAACGAACTTTCCTCTCCCTCTCTAAGTTGATGCCATTTATCTCCATTCTTTTTACAAGAGCACTGATGACCACAGTGGGTGCTATGGCTGATATCTGCTTAGAACTATTTGTTGTACCAGAAATCAAAGATACAATGTCCCATGATCGCTATCAGACTAGACAAAGGCAGGACCATAACAACAGACAACTTCTTCACAGCGCTTTCGCTGGCTAATAGACTTGCTGCACCACAACACAAGTCTGCTTGGCACCATAAAGTAAAATGGGACTTCCACTTGCAGCTAAAGTCACTTTAGTACATGAGCAATTCGCCACGCTAGTGTTTAGATCTGGCAGTGTCATGCTGATGGTGTATGCGCCCAAAAAGAAGAAGCCTTTGATTTCAGTCTGTAACAATGGGTGAAGAGTTTTGCTACCTGTAAAAGACATTATTGAAGGAATATAAGCAGACACACAAACGCTGGTGAATCATGTCTTCTGGTTATGTTGTTGTCACTTGAATTTATTGTTTTTCAGTTTTATTCTTGAATAAAAGCACACTTGTTTCGTTATACCTTTGCGAAAGTGTTTATTTTATATTCCAGTAACCACTTGAATTTGATCAAATCTGTCTCTCTCGCGCACACACACATACATCCATACATGAAAATGTCACTATATAAAAATGCCATGGAATACAAGCAAGATCGAAAAAAAAAAACGTTCAAATGAAAACTTATACTTAACTTATGACTCATACATTCTATTTGAAGGACAATAGTATACCTGGACAGTTTTGCCCCTACTACTACTGCAAATTACCCACATTGTTCATTCAAGCATTGAGATTAGACAATGTGACTTTTCAAAAGTTCATGTTATTTAAATGTTTAGATGATTTGTTGTTCTGTTCACCATCAGTAACAGCATGCACTGAGTATTCACTAATGCTCCTAAAAGCTTTGACTGCGAAGGAACACAGAGCTTCCCTCTTTAGACTGAGTTTTGTTTTTCAATCCCACAGCCTAATTAAATAGCCCTATATAGAAGATTTACAACAATGTGCAAAGAGTAGTTAGCCACAGTATGGTATTTATTTTTCTGCAACAAAGGTTTCCAAGAAGGATCCAAGCTATGAAGATTCTGGGTTGTACAAAAGGGCATCACAGGGCATTTGCATCATTCATATTTATCCATTTTTTTATGATCGTTATGTTTGCAACAGGAATGTTGGAGCAGGACAGTACAAGTATGACAGACCAAAAAAGAATCGCAATAATTTCTTGGAAACCTTTGAAGTTAAAAATGAGATGAGTATTTCAGTCAGAAACAAATACAATTGTAGCAATTTGTCAAGAAACAAATATTTTTTTCATCCAATTGCACCTTAGGAAACCTCGACATTCAGAAACCAAAAGATACTGTATATGTAGGTTTAAATACTATATATGAAGGAGAGGGACTTTCTGTAGCAAGTATTTCAATATTAACATATTCTAAACTATTAAAAGTCAAAGCCCTCACTGACTCACTCATCACTAATTCTCCAACTTCCCATGTAGGTAGAAGGCTGAAATTTGGCAGGCTCATTCCTTACAGGCTATTTACAAGAGTTAAGCAGGTTTCATTTCGAAATTCCACGCATAACGGTCATAACTGAATCCTACTTACGTACATATATACATCCATAGCCTGCAGCTCAGTCCCCGTGTGAGGCAGCGTTAAGTCCCAAATCCTATATTTTATATATATATTTTATATTTTGCCTATATTGCGTCCCCCATTCCCACGCCTCACACATAATTGGCTGCCTGCCCATATAAGGCTGTCCATCGCTCCGGTCTCTTCATTCCTTTCCTTGCTTCGCCACGGTATTCATGTCTCCCTGCTGATAACTGAAGCCTTTTTATTTAATCCACGGCTTCTCCGCTGTTTTATTGTTCATTTATTACAGTTATAATTATTGTGTAGGTATTTTAGACTTAGTTTACTGTTCAGGTACCCATTTCCTTTACTGTTCCAACCATACCCCCATTAACATGTCTATCGAGGTGATCACCATCGATCAAAGAACTGTCAGTTACCGAAATTCAAACTGATTATGACAGCAGAAATCCAAGCTGTGAGAAAACAATAAAAAGGAGGCGTGTCAGACGTTGTGGTACATTTTCTGATGCAGTTAGACGGAAACAACTTCGTGACGCTAACGCCAAATGCTTGCAGAATAATCCACAAGTTCATAGACACGCTGCCGCAAAATACTCGCAGACAAATCCACAAGTTCATAGAGACGCTGTCGCTAAATACTCGCAGGCAGATCCACAAGTTCATAGAGACGCTGCCGTTAAATACCCGCAGGCAATTCCACAAGTTCATAGACACGCTGCCGCTAAATATTCGCAGGTTAATCCACAACTTAATACCGGGAATGCCTGTTAAACATCTTAGATTCACGAGTAGCGATTTGGGTAGTGAACACTTCGATGAATGAAACCTGTTATCTTTACAACGGTTGACAAACACGGAATGTAACTTGAACACAACATGTCCTCCAAATACGAACCTGATTGAAAGAAATAATGATAATCAAATCCTTGATGACAGCAACACTCATAACATTGACAAAACAATTACATTGACAATCATGTTACGTTATTTTTAAAATGTTTCCTTTTCTTTTTCATAACTTCTTTAACACACTACTTCTCCTCTGCGAAGTGCGGGTATTTTGCTAGTAGATAAATATGGCTAAATCTAAACTGATTCTATAGCTATGAAAGTAAATTGGAATACTATGGAGGCAAATGTTTACACATAAAAGACAGTATGCTATTGTTGTCCCAGAGGCCCTTTTATTTAATACTAGTATTTTTAGACATTGGAAAATGCGTATGCCAGTTAGAGCCAGCCCAATTAAAGCATTATTGGTAGTTAAAATGTTAAAATTACAGGATATGGTGCAGGTTTTAGTGCTAATGGGACTAAGTGTGAATGATTAAAATTTTATAGCCTATTTCAGATAATCTGTTTATTAAAAGAAGTACATAAAGTTTTGCTTATGCAGCAACACTTACTGTCCAGCAGAAAAGCAGACAAAGTGGTTCATGCAGCAGCAACACTTACTGTCCAGCAGAGAAACTGCCCACCTTTCGCAGAAACTAATGGTGTGAACCTGGTATGGACCACAGGTGGATAAATCAAGCAGGGCGATTTTGTGGATGTGAATAAATGAAAACATGAGAGAATGGATTATCTTTGTATGAGAACACCTATTTCTGGTCATTCTTGTAAACACATTGGCACTGGAGATTGTCATTGGCAACTTCTTCTTCTTTTCACTGCTCCCGGTAGGGGTTGCCACAGCGGATCATCTTCTTCCATCTCGTCCTGTCTTCTGCATCTTGCTCTGTTATACCCACCACCTGTATGTCCTCTCTCAACACATCCATAAACCTCCTCTTAGGCATTCCTCTTGCCTGACAGCTCTATCGTTAACATCCTTTTCCCAATATACCCAGCATCTCTCCTCTGCACATGTCCAAACGAATGCAATCTTGCCTGTCTGACTTTGTCTCCCAACCATCCAACTTGAGCTGACCCTCTAATGTACTCATTTCTAATCCTGTCCATCCTCATCACACCCAATGCAAATCTTAACATCTTTAAAACTGCCACCTCCAGTTCTGCCTCCTGCTTTCTGGTCAGTGCCACCGCCTCCAACCCATATAACATAGCTGGTCTCACTACCATCCTGTAGACCTTCCCTTTCACTCTTGTTGTTACCCGTCTGTCACAAATCCTGACACTCATCTCCACTCATTCCACCATTCCACCCTCATTCCAACCTATGTTTTTGGAAGTAGATGCCACTGCTGCTGGTGTCATTACAAAGGTACTATAGAACGGTTTGATCGTAGAAAAAATAAAAGACCAGGCTGATTTTGTAAAACTAAAATATCTAGCATCTATTGGATAGGAGAGAGTCAAATTGTAATTTTAACTAAGGAACAGTTGTGGCATTGCTCAGCAGCTACTGATAGTGTTCAACTACCACATTTAGAACCCACAATTCTATGGAAAAAACTTACAGCAACAAATTACTGACTTATAGAAGGGAAACAAATGCTTCTATTTATGATTAAACAATTAAATATTACAGGATAAAGGTGGAACAGATTGAAGAAGGAAATTAAAAACACTTTAAGTAATTGCTGGTGGAACAAGTAGGCAAATTGGTAGCCTAGAGGGATAGACTGGCTTAATACATTGTGTCATCCAAATGTTGTTATCGTAGGCATAACTACTGTATGTTGTTGTGTCTTTGGTAATTATATATGTGCAACCAGTTTAGACAATTGAGGGCCGACATTGGAAATATGCCAGGGAGAGTAGTAATAATGGAATATTTCTCTTTACCAGCAGATGCAGAAACTAATTTTTAAGAACACCGAAATTTTCTTTCTATGCTACCTTTTATGAGAAGAATATAATGTATAAGCAGATAAGAAGAAAATGCTACTGGCATTAACTTTGCTAGTTGCAAAACTCATTTTTTTTACAATTTTTTTTGTAAAGCATACTTAAAGTTTTGCTGTGAATTCTGTTTTGCACATATTATTTGGCTGATCACTATCTGTATCATCCATAGCAAAAAACTTAAGCGATGGGCTCTTTGTCTTGTAGGTTAAACAATAACAGAAATCAAAACTTCTACATTTTAGAAAGTGTAAGGCAGATGGAATAAAGTCAAGATAAGACAGTGGTATGCAACTATGGAATTTTTCATTAATATACTGTATAACCTTTACAAATTATCACAAGTACTTTATATCTTATATGAAGTTGTGTTAATGAATTAATTAAAGAATAAGATAAAACACTCAAGGTGACTAAAGTGTTTACTAAATATGGCTTAAAGGCTTGAGAATGTGAGGTCTGCCTCATCTTAGAGAAACCACCAACCTGATTTCCCAAGGTTAAAATGAGGTAAATGTGTAATGAACCCCCCTCATAAAAGCAAAGATAAACTGATGGGAAGGCCCAAAGACCACTCCACGAAGCAGCACTAAGTCAATAGTAAAGTCTACAGGACTCCCTTTTCAGTGAGGCACCTTTCAGATAAATGGGAGAATCTACAGGACTCGGAAACTACTCTGGCTATAGTTGATTGGTTAAGATGTCATAATTCTGCATATTAAGAGTCAGGTGACAGGATATATTAGATAATGTAATGGTAGCAGAAAAGCAAACGAATTGTATTATTTAGAGCTCCTCCATGGACCAAGACATTTGTGCATATATGAGGTCAAATAAAGAATTGTTCAGCAATCTCATCTGAATCCGTGACAGACTTCTTTAGAAACAGATTTAAGTTTTGTTTTGTTTTTTTTCCACAATACAACTTCAAAGTATTATGGAGATTAAGTTCTGTGCAATGGAATTAGATTTCTTTAAATGTGGTCCATGTGACTTGACAAAGCATGAACTCCTTGCAAAAAGCGCATTCATCCTGTTTTTACTCCACTTAAAGTTCACAGTTACAGAAATTGGAGCCTGCTTGGACACAAAGCAGGATGCAGCATTGGACAGGACATCACCAAACACTCACATTGGGTCAGATTTGATGTCAACAATTAATGTAACACACACACACACACACATACAGTATATATATATATACCTGCTGGAGGACCTATTGATATACAGTATACAGCATAAAATATGCAATGGATTTGGTGTCAGTTCTTTTTCCTGTTATTAGAATTTAATGTTATAGTTCCCTCCGCTTCTCTGTGATATCAGGCAATAGAGCAGAGGGAAAATCTTAGGAACAAGAAAACTGTTAATGGCATCATGAGGAGTTTACAATTTTTTTCTGGTCATTGCAAAGATCTCCAAAAAATTCAAAACTCTATTTTATTATGTTTGGGTTGAATCTTTCAATAAAAGTAAGTATGCACATCCACCCAAGAACACAATTTTATATTAAATCTACATATGGAAGTGACTGATAGATTTTACATAATGAACAACATTAACCACAGAAAGGACACCGTGACAGAAATCTAATTGAATGTTATGGAAGTGTATAAGTGCCACAAGGAAGAAAAGAAAAAGTGGAACTTTCAGCATCAGTCTTGTGAGTAATTTCGTGATTAATTGAAATGACAAAATAAAGTGTGATCACATGATCCATAACCTTATGACCTATGGAAACCAGAAGAAAACACTGTTTCAGAAATATGAACGTGATAGCACATACAAATCTGTCAAAGGATGAGCTGATATAATTAAAGATGGGTTTATGTATGTTATACATCAGTTTAGAAATCACACTGTTTTCCCCACCACCATTGCTTTGATTCATACCCCCCAAGTATAGCAAAACAAAAAAACTTGAGACCTCCAAAACAGAGCAAATGAGTAGGATATGGTTCACTTCCAGCCATCCTGAATGCCAAATCTAAAAGCTGACTTGAGCCTAAAATGGGCCAAATGGGGCTTTGGCATCAAAAGTGCTAAAATATTGGCAAAGTCCCAAAAATATTCAAAATGCTTTACAAGGCAGTGGATTACTGTCAAACCCTGGTTTGTGTTCAAGGGGCAATTAAAAGAATCTTTATATAAAAAAAATGTTATTGATAAAAATAACAAAGTACTCAAAAATATAACAAAGAAAAATTATTTCCCTAAATGGCAATCCAGAGTGACAAATTCCAGGAGCAAAAACCAAGTAATCGAAGTCCAAAGACAGACAACATTTTCAGTAAACCAAGTGCAAGCTTTTGAGGCAACTCTGGCCACTTCTTCAGGCAAGATGTAATTGATTAATCTTTTTAGTTAGCCAATAAAAGGTATCATTTTGCTTGACTTTTCACTACATTCATAATGGCTAACAAAGTACAACACCCTAGTACAACAGCAAACCAAGTAAATCGAAAGACAGGCAATACTCACAATACAAAACCAAACTCCGCCAAAATACATTGAAATGAATCACAATGAACTCACTTTCCAGCATATTTAATGGTCGCCCTGTCTCTTGAAGGTCTACTTGCAAAACATAAGGAACATGAGGGAAAAAGATTACCCATACAGAAACTAAGTTGTAGGCAAAATACAATTGACAGATAATACATATTTAGACAAATACTATAAACAAAATTGTAATGAATTATTTTTAATTCTTCATGAAAGACATAAAAAAGAATTTTAACCAGTCAGGCAGAACCTTGGCTTAATCATGAGAACAGCTCAATGTATTGATTTGTGGTGCTGTCTATTAATGAAACTCCAAACACCTGCAAAACTGCTACTGTAATGTTCCACATATCTATTTTCTATTCCTCTGTCTGCATAGTCACCCTGGTCATTCTCTCAATTTGTCAAGATAAAAGTAGTTTGCAACAACCTTTGGATTGTTATTAGTGGCACACACCTTCAACAACAAGATAGTTGCTAAAGCCGTCAATTCAATCAATACCATATGGCTTTAGTTTATCATAAGAGTTCATATGCCACAGCACATGGACTTTTGGAAGTGATGGTGCCTTCTTCTCAGCCTTTGTGCCTACCTAAACTCCATGCATTCAGATCATGTCTCATTTTGTCTTGTGTAATAATATACCCTCTTTTGACTGGTCTCAGGTGTAACCATTGGTATTCCTGCATTTATCCATTAGTGGCAAATTTGCTTTTCAAAAGGGAAGCTACTTCATCTGAATCTGTAGGATTCCTCCAGATAAACAGGCACAGTTTTTGACACAGTCTCTTCAAAGTACTAATGCTTATTAATGTTCTATGTTCATGGACAAAAAGAGCTAGTTTTCTGCTATTATTGAAAACACTTCTGAAATCCATTTGTAGTAATTCTTTGATGAGCACCATATTCAGTTGTTTTCTTCTAATTCCACAAGTCACAATTTTGCAGATCATACTTTTTACTTTAATCATGAACTTAAGTATGAGACTAAAATCAAAATTTCAACTTTATTCAAAATTGACAAGGAGTATAAAGTTGAAATTATTAGATGTACCCCTATTTTTTCTTTCTTTGTTTTTTATTCTTCCCTGTGGTTGTAATATCCTTCTGTAGAGTGGTGATGATTGTGAAGAAATTTTTTTTTGGAGAAAGACAGATTAATAAGCATCTTTTGACTAGAATGCATAAGTGAGCATAGAAAACCGGTACTAAGACATAAACTAACTTGTTTGATACAAAAACAAAAGATATAAAAGAGACTGCAAACATTAAAATAAATGTTTGCTTAAAACTTAAGTATATGGTAAGAGAAATTGGTATAGATTTATGCAGGCTTCCTTTTCTTTATATTATAGACTCCTTTGCAGTGAGTGTTTGGCCTGGAATGTGGAGATTTATAAGGTACTACTAAGCTTTTTGTGGACAGAAAGCATAAAAGTACGGTTTTGCTTATTTCCCCAGGCCAAGTTACAAAATGAAAGTCGTTGTTTCTTCGGCTTGTAAGCATTCTGGATAAAGACAAAGGATAAAAAACTCTCTCCTTCTTGTTTACTTCTGTTTTTTGGTTTGAAAAAGTCACTTTGTAAGTTGTGGTAATTACAACTCAAAAACATATTCTATAAGGTGTTTCACAAGGTTTTATCCTGGGTCTGCTGCTCTTTTTAATCTACATGCTTCCGTTAGGTCAGATTATCTCGGGGCATGACGTGAGCTACCACAGCTATGCTGATGACACGCAGCTGTATTTATCAATAGCACCTGATGACTCTGACTCTGTTGTTTCACTAACAAAATGTCTTACTTGTGTTTCTAAATTGATGAATAGTAATTTTCTCAAGCTAAATAAAGAGAAAACAGAAATTTTAGTAATTGGCAATAATGGGTATAATGAGGTAATTAGAAATAAACTTGGTTCATTAGGATTAAAAGTCAAGACGGAGGTAAAGAATTTAGGGGTAACTGTTGACTGTGACCTGAATTTTAAATCGCATATTAATAAAATCACTAGGATACTATTTTTTCACTTAAGAAATATAGCAAAAGTTAGACCTCTTATATCATTGAAAGATGCTGAGAAATTAGTTCATGGTTTTGTTTTCAGTCGACTAGATTGCTGTAACGCACTCCTCTCAGGACTACCCAAAAAAAGACATCAATCGTTTGTAACTAGTGCAGAATGCAGCTGCTAGAATCCTAACTAGGAAAAGAAAATCCGAGCACATCAGCCCAGTTTTGATGTCACTACACTGGTTACCTGTGTCATTTAGAATTGACTTTAAAATACTGCTTATGGTTTACAAAGCCTTAAATAATCTCGCTCCATCTTATATATCGGAATGCCTGACACATTATGTTCCAAATCGTAACCTTAGATCTTCAAATGAGTGTCTCCTTATAATTCCAAGAGCTAAACTTAAAAGAAGCAGTGAGACAGCCTTCTGCTGTTATGCACCTAAAATCTGGAATAGCCTGTCCAATAGGAATTCGCCAGGCTAATACAGTGGAGCACTTTAAAAAACTGCAAAAAATACATTTCTTTAACATGGCTTTGTCATAACTTCATTTTAATTTAATCCTGATGCTCTGCATATTCAATTAATTATCATAACTATTCACAGTGGCTCCAAAATCCATACTAACCCCTACTCTCTCTTCTGTTCTCTTCCTGGTTTTCTGTGGAGGCGACCAGCGCCACCACCACCTATGATGTTCCTACAGTGATGGATTAAAGGCCAGAAGTCCATATGACCACCATCATCAAGTCTTTCCATGAGAACCCTAAAAAAAATGAGGACGGATCATTTATGTTAGGTAGAATGCCCAGAGGGGGCTGGGCGGTCTCATGGACTGGAACCCCTGCAGATTTTATTTTTTCTCCAGCTGTCTGGAGTTTTTTTGTTTTTTTTTCTGTCCTTCCTGGCCATTGGACCTTACTTTTATTCTATGTTAATGATTTTTGTCTTATTTTAATTCTTACTTTGTCTTTTTTCTCTTTCTTCATCATGTAAAGCACTTTGAGCTGCATTATTTGTATGAAAATGTGCTATATAAATAAATGTTGTTGTTGTTATTGAACTGAATACTTTTGGCAGTTTAATTTTGTTTGCTTTATTTTTCAAGTTCAGGTTCAAACAGATCAGGTCAGGTCAGGTTGGGGAACGTGCAGTGGTACACCGTGTTGCCATACCCACCACATGACGAAACAACTCAGGATCTTGGTTGGCAACCCCCCAGACAGACATGTGGCCCAGTCCCATGATTAAAAAAAGCCTAAAATCATTCTTAGCACTCAACAATACCAAAAAATTCAATTTCTTCACATTAAATATGCATTTTATATAAGAATTGGCAAAGCATATTACACAATAATTAAACCAATGCTTAAGTAAAATGAACTGACATAAAAATAAGCATAAACGAGATTTAACAGTTCAAATTTCTGTAAATGACATTTCAAAGTACTTTATTCAAGCAATGACTTAAAAAAATGAGCAGGTCAGTTACGGCAATGTAAAGTACTTTCTACTTATCTTTAATTGTTATACATGAAAAGTAATTAAATAATATTAAGGTTCTGTTTCAAATTTTATTTGTCATAAATGAATTATTCATAAGTACAATATGTATAGTTCCCTGAAGAAGGCCCATTTGTAATATTCTGAAATCTCTTTTTTTCAATTTTTGCCAACCTAAACTTTAAATTTAAACCTCGGGCAGTTTACGGCTTACCTTTTCAACATTTTAGGTCATTCATTGTATTTCAACTGATTAAATTTGAAGACAAACTGGAAAAACTGAGGTATTCTAAAACTTTTGACTGATAGTGTATATTTGATTATCTGTAGTAATACCAGTAAAAATATCCATGATCTGTTGATCCTGTTGGTATACTGAGTGCAAAAAGAATACCTTTTTGTATGCTTTCAGACTTACACATTATTTCAAATGCAGACCAGGGAATTCAGAACCTGGAAAAGTGTGTTACACAGCAATCTTGGTAGTAGCTCTTCATAACAAAGAGTATTCTGTCAAGCTAAATAGTCCATAGCCTGGTGGGTGTAATGACGGGGCAAGCAAAAATGGTTATTTTAAAGGTTTTATTAAATATCTAAGCCTGGGGGTCCACAAATTTCTGGCACCTTGTTTACAATAATAGGTTTCAACAGACTTTAAATTTCTTGTGGTTTGAGCTCTACATAAAGATAAGACTAAGCAAGGAAACACTGCAGCTGTTTTGACAAATATTACTTTATCAGAAGCATCAACTGCTTTAAAGAAGCTGTGTTGAACACTTCTGCCCCTATAGGTTAACCAGAGAAAGTGTTTGCTCTTTTCATCACACCCTGCCCACCAACTTTGTTTACTTGTTGAGTGAAGAGATTATGAAAAAAACATCTATATTAAAATGCTGTGAACCATGACAGTGTTGGACTGTAAAAGAAAACATGTGGAGCAATAGAAACCACCTAATGAACATTTTGTATCATTACTCTTGTAAAGCCCCTGAAGAGGAGGAATAATAAAAGCATGACTTAATCACCTATTTCAAACATTTTCTGCTACAATACATTGTTAAATATTCTATCTTTTCAAAACCTTGTAAGAACACAATGTAACATTGTCATGATTTTGTTATGATAATTTCATATGGACTACATAAGGCACCCTCCATTTCTCAGCCCTTGGTAAACAATATCTTTAGAGATCTTTTGGGAACTGGCATATTAGTTTACATAGATTACATCTTGATTGTCTTGTTAATCATTTCAAAGAGGTATTTAAAAGAGTTTCATTAGGAGAAAATTTTGTTCTTGGGATATGAAATATCACAAGAAGGGTTGACTATGGATAACACTAAAATCAAGGTTGTTCCTGATTGGTGTCTACCAAGCGGACGTTAAACAAGTACAGGGATTTGTAGGATTTACAATTTATTATAGAAGATTTATCAAAAACTTTAGTTCTGTTATTTCCCATAAAACCTCACAGACCTGTAAAACTAAGGATGCCAATGAGGCATTTGAAAACAAGCTTTTGTTTACTACTGCCCCCAACATCCACATACTGAATTTCCATGTATGATATGGGTGGAAGCACCTAGTATCAAAATAAGGGTGACATTGTTTCAAAGGTGTCTGGAAACAGGGTTAATACATCACTGTGCCACTTAATCAAAAAAAAAAAAAATCAAACCAAAGTAAACTATTATATAGGGAATTGTGAACTGTTGGCAATTAAGCTGGCATTGGAGGAGTGGCGACATTATTTAGATGAATCCAAATTCCCTTTTGTTATTTACCCAGACCATGGAAGTGACCCGACATTTGTGAGATAGACATATGAGCTCCAACAAAATAGCGGCCATTAAAACGCAGCGTCAAAATCGCGAAAGTTTCATTAAATATGAATTACTAGTTTAAAGCATATATAATAATGTTTATTTTAGAAGTCAATATTATGAGACACGGCACACAGATAGTCCTTAAGATCACGCCCTGCATATGTAGGAAGAACTGCAGCAAGACGTCTTGATAGTTGAGCGTATTTAGACTTGCTGGCTGCCTGACTGCTGGTAATTCCGCTTTGTATACGCTCGAGTGAGTTATTTGTTCGCGGCATGCCAGCAGCAGTTATAATAGTTACTCTCTTGGCGCAATTTTGTCGTGGCGATTTTGTCGGTGCGAGTTTGTCTGTCGTGGTTTTGTCAGGGCTCATATATCTATCGCTCTTTTGTCGGTGAACCGATATGGAGGATATTATGTGTAAGGTTCAAACAGCCCAAAACCAGGAAAATTCCTCCAAAATAGACTTCCAGGAAAATTATTTGTAACAATTGAAATTAGAGCTTAAGCACTTCCATCAACCAGCTATGTTTGGTCATCATCAATCACTGAGTCTAATAAAAACTACCAACTGGTGTAGGGGTTTTGATGGCAGATGTCAAAAATTATAATGCTGCTTGTGAAATTTGCTGCCAATCTAAAACTCATCCAGGATTGCCAATTGGGTTGTTCCAACCCTTTCAGTGTCCCGATGTCCTTTGGAACATATTTTCTAGCCTTTATCACAGATCTGTTTACCTCAAAGGGTTGCTCAACTATTTTAGTTATCATAGATAAGTTTTCTAAAAGTGTTGATTCCCCTCAAAGGATTTCAGTAGTATCAGGCACCGGTCACTGATTCATTTTGAGAGTTTGGAAAACTTTTCATGTGAGGTTTGGGTGCACTTAACTGTTGGGTACCATTTAGAGATAAATGGTCAAACCCAATGGATTAATCAGTACCTTGAAAATCCCTTTGGTGTACTGCAAGTTCAAATCAAAATGATTGTGCTGATTTGTTGCCTATAACAACATTTTCCAGAAACATTCTAACTTATTCTGTATTAAAAATCTCTCCTTTTGAGTATCTGAACAGATTTTGCCTTGACCTTTTTGAATCACCGACTCCTGCTGTCCCAATGGTAATTAATTATACCAGAGATCTCCACCCTAAATGGAAAACAATACAGAAGAATTTAAAGGAAGCTGGCACAAAAGCATCTGTTTTAAAAATGGGACAGAATGTATGACTAGCCAATGGGACACTTCATCTCCAGGTGTCATTGCGCAAATTAGTCCCAAGTTTATTGGGCCATATACCATCAGGTGGTGGGTTTGCCTCATGTCATGCAGCTTATCCCTGCCCGCACTCCACCTCCACGGTTGTGTCCAGTTCATTATAGCCCATATTATACTCCCAGTTTTCCACCCCTGACGATTTTGGTGGATGGTTCTCAAGAATATGAAGTTCAGTAATTGTGAGTTCTAGAAAACTGTAGAATATTTAGTACGTGGAAAGGGCTATAGTCCTGGGGATCATTCCTGGGTACAGTTTAATGCCCTTCATGCACCCCGCCTGTTGACACATTTTCAGAGCATGTTCCCATTGAAGCTGGATGGTGGCATTGTTGACAGAGGGTTATGTTGTGATTTGTTTTTTTTTTGTTGTGTAATTTATTTATAGTGCCATTTTGGGTAATCATTGCTTGGTCTGCATCCTGTTTTTCTATGGTGTGGCCTCAGAGGCTATGGCCTGTTGGTAATTGGTGCAGTAGGTTAAAATGTCTGTGGGGTGGTTTTCTTCCTTACTTGATCTCTTTACTAAAAGACTTTCATAAACCATTTCTGCTTTTCTTCTTGCTAGTATTATTCATTTGGATCATTTTGCTTGTACCTTTTGGCTTCAATTTTTGACTGACGCTGTGTTTTTGGTTGCCATTTTTGATTTTCTGGCTTTGACTGTTTTTTTTTCTTTAAATGCATCCCCCTTTTTCTTTTTCATAAACTTTCTTCCTGCCAGTTCGCTATCAGGACAGATTTGAGTACACTCACTTTTAAGCGAAAATGGTGTGAGGGCTCTAAAAGACCCATAAAATAGACCATGGCCCTCGCTAGCCTGTCCAGAAAAGGCATCATCTAAGGCAACCTAACCCCAGTTCTCTACTGGTCAAGCATGGTCTACATCTATACTAATAAAAGGCAAAGCCCTCACTCACTCACTCACTCACTCACTCACTCACTGACTCATCACTAATTCTCCAACTTCCCGTGTAGGTAGAAGGCTGAAATTTGGCAGGCTCATTCCTTACAGCTTACTTACAAAAGTTGGGCAGGTTTCATTTCGAAATTCTACGCCTAATGGTCATAACTGGAAGGTATTTTTCTCCATTAACTGTAATGGAGTTGAGCTGGAATGACGTGGGGGGGCGGAGTTTCGTGTGAAATCATCACGCCTCCCACGTAATCACGTGAACTGATTGTCAACGCAGTGCGTAGAAAACCAGGAAGACCTCCAAAAAGCGCTTAAGAAAACATGCATTATATAATTGAGAAGGCAGCAAAAACAATAAGAAGCGAGCGAAAGTGACATATACTACCATATTCATGAGTGTTGCTGCCTCGGAAAGAAAGCAAGGTGTAAACCTAAACTTTAAATTAAGTTCATAGACAGGCTACCGCTGGCGTTTCACATGCCCACAGGTAATGCGGGATACAAGTTTAATGAGAGGACGCAGGATATAAACGAGTTTTGATCACTTTGTAACTAAGTTAAAATTGTAGGTGAAGGGGTGTGCTTATGCAAATTCGAGAGACTGTGTTTGTGGGGATTGACAGTTAAGGCGGGTGGGGGAGTCACGTCATCATCTCCCCTCCCATTCATCTAATTTCGGTCTGAGCTGAGCTCCGCGGCTAATGCCGTCTTCAAAGCAACTTCGTCAGACTGCCACCAAATACTCACAGAAAAATCCACAAGTTAATACACACGCTATCTCTCGAGTTTCTCCACACTGAATCCTCCAGGCACTACTTACAAAAGGTCACATTGACAATCGTGTTACGTTATTTTTAAAATCTTTCCTTTTCTTAGCACAAGCACAGCTGAGAAGCTTCGATGCATGTGCTCCATAACGCGTTAAAAAATAATGCATTTAATCACACTTTGCATTACAAGCAAAGGGGAGCTTTTGTCAATGCATGATTTCCTGGTACACGGATTACATTGATCAGCGCATCCCGATTCATTTTACCCTCGCACCACCTTAGTTTGAGAAGAAGTCTGAAAAAATATAAGGTTAACACAGAAAAACATCACCAATTCAAGCTTTATGAATAATCGATTCGCCATCAATAATTGTTTTGGTAAAGCCATCCTCCTTCCATTTTATAATTTTTCCGCCAATAGCCATGATTAAATGAACGGTAAATAAAGTAAGAGCAAAGCGAGGGTGACTTATTTAGGCAGGCATATATATGACAGCAACACTCATGACAATGTCAATCATGTTACGTTATTATTAAAATGTTTCCTTTTCTTTTTCATTACTTCTTTAACACACTACTTCTCCGCTGCGCGGCGCGGGGATTTTGCTATATATATAATATATGAATGACCTCCAAAGAGCTGAGACTTTTGATATCATGAACGTGTCTGCAAAACTGTGGTCTCCTGCCCAGCAAAGTCGAGCAGCCAGCGCTACATAGCTGTGCCGCCTTTGAGACGCTGACTGCGCTTCTGCCTTAAGTCAAAGTGAGCACTTTTAATTTTTTTCATCCTCCCCCTGCGCTATAGCCCAGACAAGTGCAAAGACGGGATCCCTTTCCTACACCACGGAAAAATAATATTAAGGCGATTCACACTTTCTTTTGCACGTATACGATTATGAAGTCATCACCTCGGATTATGAAGACACGCACACGAGTGGAGGACTGACAGTGCCATCACAGCTGATTAATGGCAGGGACGTCTCACCAGTCTACACAAGACCCACCGCGACTGTCCCCAAAAGGCGATCATAACGCCAGCGAACACATCTCTATACTATATAAAAGAAAAGGCAACTTTCCTTTCTTTACACCTTTTATCCCAAACCAAAGCCTTTCTCTCTTAACAGTGCAGAGGACACAAAACTAATTTTCTTTAAATGCCGGTAAGGCACATTACCAGAGGCACAAATTTGAACGTTCACATAGAAAATGTAATTTCTATACCACAGCCGTCGTGTAGCGCCTTTCAAAAGGGATCTACTACCGAGAGATGAACCATATATATTTTAGCTGCTGTTAGTTACTTACCTGTTGTGTTACACAGTCTTTAAAATGTAGTTTACCCAAACCACTCCAGTAGGGCTCAATGTACCTGTACTTCTTAAAACGTTAATGTTTTACTGTTTAATAACTTATAGACTATATTTTATTATTTTTCCCTTGCACTCAGTGACCAAAGCTATACACACACATATAGACACATACAAACATACACACAAGTATATATATGTTGTAAGAAGAGGAGACCAGAGACGTAGAAAGGTTTGGGGCAGCCACCCGTTTAATGCGGTTTCCCGGCTGCAAAAGTCTTTGAGGCATTTTAAACAGTTGTTACACAACAGAGTCCAAAACAGAACTGCCTGCCTAAGCAAAGGCAGTGAGCTTTATAGCACAGAGGGCGGAAATGATGTCGCCCTCTGGGCCGAACTGGAAGTGACATCATCCTTGGGGCCGGAACCGAAGTGACCTCATTCTTGGGGCCGGAACCGAAGTGATGTGTCCTTCCTGGAAATGGCGGCTCCTGGTGGGATTTCCGGTAAGACCTGCAGAGAACTCAGAAAGAGCGCCAGTGCACCCGCCCCGGGCAGATGTATAAACAGTATTTCTAAGCCCTTCAGCTGCTTCCCATGCACACGCAGGTGACAAGACTCCCCTCAGCCCAGACCCGTGGTCGGGCGACCTGCACCGAGAGGTCGTGGGCCGGGAGAGGGCATCGGCGCTGGCATGAAGAGACCCCTGTCGATGAACGAACGTATACTTGTACTGCTGCAGGTCAAGAAACCACCTCGCGGACCCGTGGATTCACTCCCTGTGAAGGGCCATCCACTTCAGAGGTGCATGATCCGTCACCAGAGTGAACACGCGACCCAAGAGGTAGTACCGCAGCTGAGTTACCACCCATTTGATCGCCAGAGCCTCTTTCTCCACCGCCGCACCTGGTCTCCCTGTCCAACAGTTTCCGCTCAGGTACATAACGGGTGTTCAACACCGCCGACGCTTTGGCTCAACACGGCACCCAAGCCTGTGTCCGGCGTCCGCCTTGAGGATAAAAGGGAGAGAGAAGTTAGGGGAGATCAAGATAGGTGCTGAAGTCAGAGCCCTTTTTAAGTCACTGAATGCAGCCCCCGCTTTATCAGACCATACCACCGTATTAGGAGCTCTTTTCTTTGTCAAATCGGTCAAGGGCGCCGCTCTCGGAGAAGCGAGGCACAAACCGGCGGTAGTACCCGCCAAACCGAAAGGATTGGACTTGCCGCTTGGTTTTGGACGGGCCAGGCCATTATGGCTTGCAACTTGGAACACTGTGGCCTCACAGTACCCCGCCCACTAGGTAGCCCAAATATTTGGCTTCCTCAATCCAAAGAAACATTTCTTGGGGTTGATTCGAGCCCGCCTCTCCCAGTGTCCGTAATACTGCTGTGACCTGCTGTATGTGTTCCTTCCAGGTGCTGGAATAGATGACGACGCCATCCAGATAGGCAGCACAGAACGAGTTATGGGGCCGGAGCACTTTGTCCACCAGACGCTGAAAAGTCGCAGGCCGTGTAACCCAATGGAAGGACACGATACTGCCAGTGTCCGCTAGGAGTGCTAAACGCGGTTTTCTCCTTCACGGACTCCGTTAGAGGAACCTGCCAGTACCCCTTTGTCATGTCAAGTGTAGTCAAGAATTTGGCTGGTCCCAGTCTCGAGGAGGTCATCCACGCGAGGCATGGGATAAGCATCAATCTGGAAACTTGGTTAAGCCGACGGAAGTCATTGCAAAACCTCCAACTGCCGTCAGGCTTAGCAATCAAGACGATGGGACTGGACCAGGGACTACTACTTTCCTCGATTACTCCTAGTGCCAGCATTCGCTTGATTTCCAGTTCCACTTCTACTTTCTTTGCCTCCGGGAGTCTGTAGGGTCGCCACGGACGATCACCCCGGTCAGTCAATATGTCGGCGCAATCAGAGAGGTCCGACCGGTTTTCACTTACCACCTCTGGGACAGAGCGGATAGCTGCTTCGAGCTCTTGTTTCTGTCTGGGGATAGCTGCTCGCGAAATTAAGGGAACTTACTTCAGCGAAGAGAGCAGGGCTGTCCGGAGGAGGGATCGGGATCCCTCTCCTTCCACGGTTTCAGCAGGCGATTGGGCTGTTTCACCAAATAGTCAACCAATCCCTTCCTTTCCTTAATTTCGTAGGGGCCTAGCCAATGTGCGAGCAGTTTAGAGTGAGAAGTTGGTACCAATACCATGACGCGATCCCCCGGTTGGAACTAAAGGCGGGCCTGTGCTGATTGCGCCTCCTCTATATGACTTTTTAGAATCGGTCTTATTGCATCAAATCTATCGCGCAATTGGGCGATATATTCCAAAATATTAGTGGAGGGCTGTGCCTCCCTTCCCAGCCCTTTTTAAAATATCTAATAAACCCCGGGGTTGTCTTCCGTACAGTAATTCAAATGGAGAGAACCCCGTAGAGGCTTGAGGAACTTCCCGATATGCAAAGAGGACAAGGGGGAGGAGTTGGTCCCAATTCCTCCCATCCTTGCTGACTACCTTACGTAGCATTTGCTTGAGAGTTTGATTAAATCTCTCCACTAGCCCATCGGTTTGAGGATGATACACCGAGGTTTTTAAATGCTTTATTTTCAGTAACTTGGCAGTCTCCTTGAACGTTTCCGAGGTAAAAGGCGTTCCTTGGTCCGTCAGGACTTCTAGGAATGCCTACTGCAAAAGACTCCTACTAGTTCCGTGCAATATTTTTGTGGTAGCCGAGCAACGGAACGGCTTCAGGGAATCGGGTAGCATAATCCACGAGGACGAGTATATATTTATGTCCTCGGGCTGAGGGTTCTAGGGGTCCTACTATATCAACCCCAATCCTATCAAAGGGAACGTCAATAAGGGGAAGGGGAACCAGAGGAGCACGGTCCCTCCTAGGAATTTGCCGCAGTTGACATTCCGACAGGAAATGCAAAAGCGCTAACCTCCTCATTAATCCCCGCCAGAAAAACGGAGCTTAATTCGCTCTAATGTTTTATCGGAGCCGAGATGGCCTCCAAGAAGGTGGGAGTGTGCTAACTCGCAAACCTGCCGCCGTAGGTCCGCTGGATTAGCAACAACTTCGGACCTTCCCCTCATGTTCAGCGACCCGATACAACAAATCATTATCAATGACAAAGTGAGGTCCCTGTGGCATGGGCAAATGCGTGCGTTGGCCGTTAACGAGAACCACTGCATTCTTTATGTGTTTCAGAGAGTCGTCATTCCATTGTTCTCTTGAAAGAAGCCGGTGTTGCTCTAAACTGAACGTGCAATTCAGAGAGGGGTCCGTCTGACCTCAAGGGGCGGAGATTCCTCCTCGCTGCCGGGCGCTTAGTGGATGACGAGTAGCCCGCGACGGTCCGGGAGTGTCTTCGCACTCTCTTGGCCTACCGCCCCACTCCCTGTCGGCTGATTACACGGTGTGGAAGCAGCTTGAGATGAATCGTTGTCATCTATAACGAGGCCATAAGTTTTCGGGAATGCTTTCTAAACTCCCGCCGTTACTATCAGACCAGTCTGCCCGAGGATTACGGGAAACGGAGGATCCGGATGCACCGCCACGGTAAGCTGTCGAAGGGTTCCTCCGAGACATACGTAACACCGGCGGTATTGTATGCGGATATCTCCGTGTATACATTTTAGACTGGTCTTCTTTTAATCCACTGTTGCGGTAGAATAAAACGGCGAGCAACGACAGACACGCTACTGCCGGAATCGAACAGCGCTGTTATTTTATGACCATTAATAAGAAGCTCCCCCGTATGTTTATCCGCCAGGGGATTGCTAAGGGCACACAAACAACCCCGCCATTGTCCCTACGGTCCGCCTTTGTTCCCGACAGGTCGCAAGCCAGACGGCCCGCGACTTCGAACAGGCTCTGGATTGCGTGGAAGGGACTGCTTTAGTAGGACATAGCTCCTGGTAGTCCACAGAGCGGCTGTTCTGCCTCCCAGGTTTCACAGCCGCTTCTGGGTTTGCAAGGTTTGTAGCAGCTCGTCCATAGAATGGAATTTGCCCCAGGCCGCTGGGCAAAATCCTGGGGTAGCTTTTAGCAGCAAAAACAGGCCACTTGCTGCACTATCTGTAAGGGGTCAACTCAATGGCCGTAGCCACTCACCCACCTTTGCCAGAGAGCCATAGCCTGCTCTGACAGCCCTTTGTTTGGGTTAAACTCCCAGTTTATTATTTCCTTCACCTGCCAGCCTGGGGACAACTCATCGTTAACAGGGACCTTGGTCCCGATGGGCAGCTCGGCTATCCTGCCAAGGAGAGCATACTGAGCCACTCGTGTGTGTTCCCCAGAAGCCAGCCCACGCCTGTGGGTCCCCTCTACCTTCTCCACAGATGGGTGGTCAACCCGGTTATGCTCATGGAGCAGAGCCTGCACCGCCCTTCCTGACCCTCCGGCGCACTCCCTGCCCTGAAACTCGGCCCCGGTACTCACCCACCTGGTTCCATGAAAGTTCGTGTCCCGGTCGTTCCCGGTGTTCATCGGGGACACCATCCTGCCGACTACGCCACTGTAAGAAGAGGAGACCAGAGACGAAGAAAGGTTTGGGGCAGCCACGCGCTGTAATGCGGTTTCCAGGCTGCAAAAGTCTTTGAGGCATTTTAAACAGTTGTTACACAACAGAGTCCAAAACAGAACTCCCTGCCTAAGCAAAGGCAGTGAGCTTTATAGCACAGAGGGCGGAAATGATGTCGTCCTCTGGGCCGAACTGGAAGTGACATCATCCTTGGGGCCGGAACCGGAAGTGACCTCATTCTTGGGGCAAGTGATGTGTCCTTCCTGGAAATGGCGGCTCCTGGTGGGATTTCCCAGGTAAGACCTGCAGAGAACTCAGAAAGAGCGTCAGTGCACCCCGCCCCCCCCAAGCAGATGTATAAACAGTATTTTCTAAGCCCTTCAGCTGCTTCCCATGCACACGTGTGTGACAATGTGTATATATATGTATGTATGTGTATATATATATATATATACACACACACCCCTATCTACATTATATATATATATATATACACACACACACATACATACATACATACACACATATATATAATTTGTGTGTGTATGTATGTATGTGTGTGTATATATGATGTAGATAGGTATGTATATATATATGTGTATATGTAGATATGTATATATAGATATGTAGATATGAAGATATGTATGTGTATATATATGTGTATATATATATATGTATGTATGTGTGTGTGTGTGTGTATATATATATGACAGCAGCAATCCAAGCTTTGAGAAAACAGTAAAAAGGAGGCGTGTCAGACGTCGTGGTACATTTTCTGATGCAGCTACCGAAAACAACTTCGTGACGCTGCCGCCAAATACACAAAACAATTACTTTGACAATCATGTTACATTATTTTTAAAATGTTTCCTTTTCTTTTTCATAACTTCTTAAACACATGACATCGCTGCGAAGCGCGGGTATTTTGCTATATATATATATATATATAGATAGATAGATAGATATGAGAACAACACTCATATCAATGACAAAACAATTACATTAACAATCATGTTACGTTATTTTTAAAATTTTTCCTTTTCTTTTTCGTACCTTCTTTAACACACTACTTCTCCGCTGTGAAGCGCGGGTATTCTGCTAGTTAACTTATATACTGTATAGCTTTGACTTCAGAAGTTCAATATACAATATCTTCGATTTTCCACAAATATATCAAAATGTACATAAATGCCCATCTAGGGGAGAAAATTGTAAAAACCAAGGCAAAACATATTTATTTTAAAGTACAAAAAAAGCAAACAAAGACACAAAATGAAAAAAATGAAGTAAGAAAATTTGCCTAAAACTTGCAAACAAGTCCCAACATATAATACAATAATCAAAACAAAGCAAAGAACAGAAGCAAATAAATCCAAGAATCAAAAAAATAAAAATCAAATACAATTGCACTCTACAAACTTCAATAAATGACCACTAAAGGACCTGCCTCCCATCTTCAACTATATAGAGTGAAGGTGGTCCATCAGCTGTGACATTAGGGTGTCCCCGGCTCTTGTGGGTTCTACCCTCAAAACACAAAGAACAATGAACAACCCATAACACGTGCATAGTAATAAATAAACAAAATAATAGGAATAAAATACATAAATACAATAAACTTTAAAAAAAATCAACAAAGAAGACACCAGAAAGGAAAGTAAACATACAGTAAGCCAGGGAATATACTCTTGCTGAAACTAATAATAATGTGAAAAGTGAAGCACCTTTTTCATTTAAAAAATCATTTATCTGTTTCAGTGGTGTGAGACACACCAACATCTCCCCAATTTTCTTTATCTGTTACCAATCAAGTGTCTATGATAGTTTCTGACCTGCCAAGTTTGCACTTTTTGGGATTTGCAGTTAGGCCAGCCTCAAACAGCCACGAACATGAGATGGGTTCCCCATTCATTGTTAGTTAAGGAGCTGAGTGTTCTTCATGAGGTTCAAGGAAGCCTGACAAGAAGAGTTCTTCACATGAATTATAACAAAAGTAAAATACAGCTATGAGTCATTTATAGCTTAATTTTCTTTTCTTTGTGTACAATTTTATTAATTTATTTTTATTAATTGCCTTTTTTATAAATTTGTACTCAAGGTTATATAGCGTATTTTAAGAAGTCTTATGAAGTAAATTTTGCTTACCCCACTGGCAGATTTTTTACTTGTTACATAAAAGCAAAACATCTTCCATTTTCAAGTTTTTGTTTCGTCTGTTTTTGTTTTTTTTCTATTTTTAGCATATGCATTTTTTGTAGTGTGAACAACTGTGGAGCTATATGAGTAAACGTGGCAGCTGTTTTCCTAGAAATTGATTTATCATAAGAATTAGCTGCTTTTGCAGAAGTTGCTTTATCTGAAGCATTTGGCTATCTTGTGAGGAGCTGAGTGGTGCACTGTTGTGGCTCTCTGATCAAAGTGTTTAATCTTTTGGTTACAAAATCCAGTAAATTTCAAAGTCATGATTAAGTTCAAATTCATTGTCACATGTATAGAGTACAATGAAATTCTTAGTTTTATGTATTAGCAACATGTTGCTACTGTGGCATAACAAAATCTACTTATACAAGGAACTGATAACATCAAATTGGTTCAATAATAACAATAACAATTTATTTCTTATATAGCCCAAAATCACAGAAGAAATGCCTCAAAGGGCTTCAATAGGCTGTTTTTGACTTCCTAAGAAAACAAGATAAAACTCCACCTAAAAAATCCCTTGTAGGGAAAAAACTGGAAGAAATCTTGGGAAAGGCAATTCAGGGAGACACCTACTTCCAGGTAAATTGGATGAGTAATATACAATGCACAAAACATAACAAAGGTAACCCGATTCACAGAGCTGCATCTATTTTTTCCACCTCAGAAATACAATACAATAGTACAAACTGCATTGTCCTTGCACAGTGTGTCTCACCAAGTGGCAACTCTCAAGGCAAAATGCAAGAATAGATATTACCACTCACTAAATATAGAACTATCATATATAAAGATACAGATTTGTTGAAATACATCAAAAGCAAATTAGAAACTAGTTAACATAAATGAAAGCCAACACTGCAGAAGATATATCTTTTGAACATGTTAGGAGAAAATAATAAAAATGGACTCCACATACTTGGGGCAAATAAGCAAAATAAGCAAAGCACCTTACTTTACCTGTATCTTCTACTATGCTGTAATCTGTAATTAACAGGGCCCTAAATTCTGGCACATAATTAAAACATGTTCTTTTGGTTTGTGAAAACCATTTGCCCATTTAGAGGGGGGTACTTCAGGGGTCAGGACTAAGTCAATCACACTTACAAAACAAGTTAAAAATGGGAAGACTTTTATGTTTAACTAACTTACTGTACTACACATGTATAATCTTCCAGATGCTAAATCAATTACTCTGCTGCCTTGCAAAAGTCAGGCTAGTCCTAAGGAAGACACTTAGTATCTAAAAGTAAACTGATTTTCAAAAATCATTTACATTTTAATAGAAAATACATAGAATGTGGTCTTTACAATTTATAGTAAATTAAATATAACAATATCAGTTCTCAGTCTTCTTTTTCTTCTGCTTCTTATTCTCCTTAAACAGAGGAAACACATACACCCACACACACCCACAGACGCACGCACACGCACACACAGCACCTACCCTACTAGTAGGTGTGTCTTTTTTTTAATGGGAGCCTACATTGATATGAGACAGCTAGCCTGTAAACAGAAGGTAGAGTGCTGCTTGTGAAGAGTGATTCAAAAGAATTGCTTCACTGGCACTGAAAGATGATAGTTATACATGTCATTTCAGTTATGGTGCTTTGTGTAACATACTTAGTATGTGGCAGGGAGAGAATTGAGCGAATTAACCAATGTGAACACCAATGCTCTCCGGTAAGTGGCAATTTAAACTGTTTTATGTTTGTACTATAATTTACTTTAAGGTGATTTTAAGTAGCTCATCAATGCTTTTAAACAGAACCCTGTTTTTTACTATTATATTAGAACGTATCAGTTTTTTTTATTAAACTGTACCATTCATTTTTTACACAGCTGTTTTCTATACTCTTAGAAAAAATGAATAATTTAATGAATACTGGGCAATGTGTTCTGTTTCATTGTGACATCTGTGTTTAAATTGTTGTTCATTAGAAATTTAAGTAGGTGCTCTTTTACTTCTAGATATTTTCATAACTCTGGCTGTTGTTTGCAGTATATGAGTTCCTTGTAAGTACTGTAGATTCATATACAGTATTATGCCATGTATAAATATGTAGATACTTATAACCTGTCTTAAACCAAAGCCTTTTACAGATGGTTAGACTTTGTTTTTCATAAATGTATACTCTATTAGGAATTCATTTTCAATGCCTTACATAATTCAATTTTTTTAAACGCATTTCTCTAGATTATTTTTGCGGGGATCCTGGAGATTATCCCAGCAAGCAATGTGTGCAAAGTAAAGAACAATTTCTGGACAGGGCACTGGCCCATCACAGGGTGTACATAATTAATATTGTTTCTAATATGATACCTTAAAACTCTATAACATTGATGTTCAAATATAAAGCCATGCATCCACTTCCTGAACCCATTTAATCTAATTTCACGTTAGTGTTGGCCCAAATGCTACTCTAGCCTCAATGAATGAAGGGAGGGACAGTAAATGAGTGCAAGCTGCTAGTCCACTGAAGGGAGTTCTTACATAGAAGTCTACTGTCTCATAACAGGACAGTTCCTTGTCTGTGATATAAATTCTTAGCTCAGACACCATCTGTGTGAAATTCACATGTTTCAAGCCTGTCCACTTAGGCTTTCTCTAGGTACAATGGTTTGCTTCTCCCAAGGTACATGCTAAAGCTGTGTTTCTTAGATAGCATCAACTGTTAATTAACACATTACATGAGGTGTGTGCATAAACATGCCTCGTGGCAGACTATTATTTAATCTAAGGTTGTTGGTATTTTTGGTTCCCTGTGATCCTTTAAAAGGCTAAGCAGGTTCAGAAATTAAACTGATGAATGGTTATAAATAAGAAACTTTTTCAAAAAATAACAATACTTCAATGGTTATTTTCACAGTTCCAGGGGACTTGATTCAAATTCTATTCTGGTCTCTGTTGATGTGAGGTTTGCACATTCTATCCAAGTCTAGCTTTGGTTTTTCTCAATATATTCTGGCTTTCTCAGAAAAATGTATGTAAGGTTGAGACTGGACAGTCTAAATAGGATTCGTGTGAATGAGTGTACCCCTAGTTTAGGAAATGGTGGGATGAATAGTTAACCATAATGACATCTCACTTCACGATTTTCTCTGTATGTTACCATAATTCCACATTAGCAAGAGACAATGATACACACTGAATTAAACAGATTCCCGTATACAGTATAATGCCAACATAATTTTCCTTTCTCTATTTATTTCCAGAAGCATACTTTGTTCCATACAGGCTATTGGTGTTTTCTGGTCTATCCTGATACCACTGCATGCACTACAGCTCATCACATGACAGGATAGTAGTGTCCATTTATTTTATAAATCTGTCATTAGTTTTACGCTTTAACACCAAGTTTGATACAGACATAATCAATCAACCTGAGAACTTCAAGAAGTTGACAAGAATCCATCCATCCATCCATTATTCAACCCGCTATATCCTAACTACAGGGTCACAGGGGGTCTGCTGGAGCCAATTAACAAGAATACAGGAGGAATATATAAACATCACATTAAAAGAACACCATCCCACAAATGATCCCCAAAGTTTATGATACCCTCCGCTTTAGCCAAGTTCCACCTTCTTAGATAATATGAACTGTTTGCATCATCTAAGGCTAAATTATGAGGGTACAAAAATGCATTAAGCAAAAGAGAATATATTAAAGAAAGTTGAAATTATTACTATTTATTTCAAAAACATAATAGTAAAATAGCCTTTATTATTTTTCAGATCGATGTTGTAAGTGCTGATGGGCTACATAATAGTGATTCTCATTGCATACTGAAATTAGTGATTCAGTAAAAAGGCCTCTCACTATGAGAAACAGAAACTAGCATAAAATAAAATACAACAACTGAGTCATTACCTTATCATGCCAGGAATTTATCCTCGTCAACTGATGCTTACTTCTAACTGGTAACATCTTTCTGACTGCAAAAAAGTTATTATTCCCATTACCAAAGTTCATAGTAATTCAACTATTGTTCAAAAAAAAAAAAAAAAGCTCATACTTCCTTATCCCATATTAAGCTCTAAAAGAGTACTGACAGTAATTTCTTGTTCATATTTTGAAATACACTTCTTAATATTTAGTCACATATTTTTGTAAGCCTAATGCACAAGTGCCATAACAAACTATGCTTCAATGCAAATGAAACCCAAGACACATGGTATATGATATGTAACAGGTGATGTCAAAAAAAAAACCAAAACAAATTCTCACACACAGGAAGTTCTGAGAAAAATTACTCTAATTTGGTTACCTCAGTGCTATGAGTGAAGATAAACTAAGCTGACTTAAGCAAAACAGCTTGCAAAATAAAAATCAATTCTAGTCAGACGTGAGTCATCCTTTGTTGAATTCTCATTTAACATGCATCACCAACTAGGCATAAAACCATTCAATGAAAAAGGCATTGATTCTTTGCCAGGGCAAAGCATAATTCCAAATCAGGGTCACTGCAAAATCCCTAAAAGGATAATAGCCTTCTTTTTAATGCTTGCAACTTGATTAAATGACTAAACTAAAAAAAATGTACTTTTCTGTTTTTAAACCTGGAATTTTCACATACCAAACATTATGTTTTGGGTAAATTCATTATGCTTATCACTTTTGGTATGAGTCTCGTGTTTAAATCATCTGTATTTAGCAATATAGCCCTCATTTTTCAGCATTTAAATGTTCTAAAAAAGTAAAAATCCTTTGCTATGTATCAAGAAAGATGAACGCATGACAAGTCAATGGAGGTTGTCCTTAAACTTTATAATGCAGTGGTGAGGCCTCACCTGGAGTACTGCATTCAGTTTTGTTCTTCAGGCTACAGAAAAAACTTAACAGTGCTAGAAAAGTGCAGAGAAGAGCGACTAGGCTGATTTCAGGACTGCAGGGTATGAGTTATGAGGAAAGATTAAAGGAGTTGAACATTTTCAGCTTAAGCAAACGAAAGTTAAGAGCTGTCATAACTGAACTTTTTAATTTAATGAAAGGAATTAGTACAGTGAATTCAGGCCATGGTTTTAAAACAAGTTCAACAAGAACATGGCTACGCAGTAAGGATAAATTTAGCAGTGGACTGAGTTGCCTCGAAAGCTTACATATTGTAATTTTTTTAGTTAGCCAATAAAAGGTGTCATTTTGCTTCTCACTACGCAGAATTGTTAGAAAGTTTTTCTTCACACAGAGAACGGATGGATGGATTAGTGAACATTGTTGGAGTGAATGGGCTATTCTCATGTTGAAATGACATCTGGTTAAGTTATACAGGTAGACATATACACACACACGCAGATAACAAGATCACATGTGAAATCAGCACTTTTAACAAAGGGCAACTCTTAACTCCTGATGTAAGGGTTTAAATGAACAACTGTGTGTGAAGTAAGTCAGCATGGTGTTTTATAAGAGGAGGACATGTCTTCTTCATCTTTTACATTTGCATTCAATTGATTACACCTATTTCTCTGAATCATGATAGTCTCTAAAGATCAGATTGCCCTTTAACCTTTTAAATGTGGCGTAGTAGATTCAGGAAGAACTCTCAAGTCTTCTACTACTTCATTTTATTTACCTGTTTCATAAAAAGGGCTGGTCAAACTATTGTACTCTGTTTATTATACTGTAGTCAGTTTATTAAAATGATTAACAACTAGAATTGCAGGTTCCTCTTACAATATAACCTTTAATGTGTTATAAATGCTCAGTTCAGTTTTTTCTTAATGAAACATGTCTTTAAAAAGTCATTGGAATATTATTAGTTGAACAAAACTCTGCTCGGGTCACTAACTGTATTTTACACTTTTTAACTAAAAAATTAGGCACTGCTGTGGATGAAGCTGATGTGCTCTTATTACAGAGTACTGCGTGTTTAAATCCTAGACTCAGAGCTGTGCAGTTTGTATATTCTCCTTATGTGCCTATGTCTTTTTCAGACATTTCTAGTTTACTCGTATATCCCAAAGGTGCACATTAGGTATTTTAAAAAGTCTAAAGCTCTAGAGCTTTCCCTATGATTGACTGATGTCGAATCAAGGGCTGATTACTCATTTGGCTTTCTGTTGAAGTCCCCACACCATATTGGAATAAGCAGATCATTGGATTTATGGAACATAAGGAATATCAACCAGTATTATGAACCATAATACTTTTTATACCTCTATATGATTTCCCAATAATATTACAGCAACTCTCCCGACATTAGCCCTTTATTCCACTGTGAGTACTGTATATGAAAAGCAAGAAATTACATTTATAGATGTACATATTTACAAAATATTTAACCAGTCCAATAAACCTGAAACATTTGAAGAAGTAAAAGATCATTAGTTTTTCATTTTTCCTAGCATGAGGCATATACTGTACATCTCTACTGACTTCTTGCACAGTGCTAATATGTTTCTTTGTTTAATATAAACTGTTTCCTAGTAACTATGTAACATTTGCCAGTTAAAAAACTAAAAAAAATCTAGGCCTTAATTATAGTTGTTCTGTCCAAACTTGTACTGTTTATAGTGTAATATTCATTATAACCCAACATCCAAGTTTATTTTTTTCCAAATTATTTTTCAACACTGGATTTAGAAATAATTCCCCACAATTTCCTACAAATTCTACCTCATTCCAGTTTGAACCCAATTTCTCCCCAGTTCACTGTCAGTAATGCAGCACAAACAACAAATAGAAAATAGCACACCACCCTTTAAATTAACCATCAGACAATACACATATGAAATTATCATTCAGTTGTCACTATAAATATCTGTTAAATACCTTATGAATATCTTATGCCCTGTGACTAAAATTGCCTCAGAATTCACATTTCAGTGTAATACTGGACCTGTGGTAAAAGTGACTGTAAAGGACTTTAACAACATATGCAACTGTTTCCACATATTTATGTTTTCTTGTGAAAATCTTGGTTATTCTACATTTTTCTGAATGAAGTAAGCATTTATGTCTTTTCATCATACTTTTTAATATTTCTTTTTTATGTTTCAACTGTTCACTTCATTTTTTTAACTAATAAGCACGCAAACAAATGACAATGAAGTAGCCACTTGCGTAGCGGTCTGGCACTGCTCAGATTTACACTGTCGTAGTTGTGTACTAGACTGTGGACTTGTATACTTATCAAAAGAAAATGACAAAACAGAGTTAAAAGTTTAAAGCTATGGCAAACAATTCAAGTATTTCTTAATTTTTATCATCAATGTAAATTTGAATACTTCTGCACTTTTTTGCGTGCAAAATAAGAAAAGGTAGAAAAGGTCAAATGATGAAACTATGAGAAAAATTTCAAGGAAAAATCAGTCACTGATTATGAAGCTGGTTGGGAAAAAACCTGCAGCCACAGGGGTCATGAACAGGAATTGAAAACAAGTGAATTATCTAAACATGCATATGTTTTAGATTTCTTGGGGGGATTAGTGTATGTACAGGAAAATGTATGCAGACATAATGAAAAGGATCAAAGTCCGTATAGACAATAACCAAATATGGGATTTGAATCTTGGATGCTGTATCCACGGGGCAGTAGAGTTAACTACTGTCCCAGTGCTAAATACTATTTATTTATTCATAGAAAAGGTCCTAATAACAAAGAGCTTATTTTGGCTAATATTCAGCACAATCTAGACCCAGATTCAAAGAACACGTGAGTCAGAATCTGCTTTGACAAAACAAGCATAGCCTCTCAATATTTATAATAGAAATGCAAGCAACCAATCATTCACTTAAAATGATTTTCAATTGTTAATTTGAATCCTATTGCTTTTGGTATAAATTATCTTGTAATTGTGGGCTCTGTGAAAGACTTGATAGAATGAAGCAACATTTTTCATTAAGGTTATCATCATTATCATCACTAAAATTACCAAAGGATTAAAAACTTGCCCTTGTATCAGTTTTTAACTTTGTACAAATGACGATGATGACATATGGAGCACAGCATGCATTCATTTTGTGCCCCTACATTTTCCTATACAGAGCAAAAATCACAGGGCTTCCTTAGTTCAGTTTTTCAAGTCAAACATTTCTTCACAAACATGATATGTATGCATTTGCCACAAAAACTGTGTCCTAAAGTGAAGTGCTTTCTAAGAATTTAACTAAATAAATTTAAATGCACTAGTGCTTTACATTGGAGGATATGGGGCACAGAGCAAAAATTACAGATTTACCAAATACATCAATTTTCCAGCCAAGACAGTTGTCGAGTATTGCTATGCATCTTGTGATTACAGAAACACATTGTAAAATAGCTTATGCATATCATTTTTGAACAATAAACACCAATATTATGAGATTCAACCATTTTAAAAGAAGATCTGTACATGATAGCTCAACACTTAGTCTTACTGTGCAGCAACCTTTCATAATCACAGGTCTTGGTCATCTCTCGAAAGACTAAATCACAGTAAACTGTTCATGTGACATGATTGGTTTTATCATGATTTACTTCTAGATTTATGTGAAAACTTGCACAAGTGAATAGAAAATGTATTCTTACTATGATAAAAATAGCACCAGGAATATGCGATACAATAATTACTTCCAAATCCTGATTGTTGTCACAAACATGCATCAGTAACACAGAACAACTGTCTTGCCTTGAAAAATAGACTTATGTGGAAAGTGTTTAAGCTTTTATTTCATATCCCATATCCTCCATTGTGAAGTTGCAGTGCAAGTAACATGTTTCTTTAAATTTCTAGAACGCACTTAACTTTAGAGCACAGTTTTGTGTGCAAATACATATATACCATGTTTGTGAAGAAATGAATGCCTACTCAGCATTAATCAGCACAAAAAATGTTATCCGTTATTAAATTACTGATAATATACCAACTGAACCTGAGAGTCAGCTATTATAAAAACTGATAACTCTCAGTTAGGCATTGATAAGAAACTAGACAACTGAATTGTATTATACTGTATCTACAGCAAGAGGATGAACACAACTTTCCTTCTATGAAACGTATATTCCAGCATGTATCACATTTTTGTATAGATTCAATATTCACTATGCACTTTGTTTTGCCTCTCATGATGAAAACTTATTATTACTGAGGTAATTATAAGATATACTCTGCTCTTCTATTCATTTCAAGTAATACAATTGTTCTTTGTTGGTATAATTAGTTGCTGTACATGAATGACTGATGGGAAATTGTTTACTTTTGCATTAACTCTAACAATGACAATAGCAGTTTTCGACATCATTGTGATATTTCTTTCATCTGAAAGAAGGATGTGATGTCTTTACAGTCTTGGGAAATCCCCTGCTTTCCCCACTGTAGCAGGTTTTATAAAAGAGGAAAAGGATATGTCCTTTATGTATGATTTACTGTGTTACCAGTAGTTATGGCAACCAACTACGAGGGTGAATATTTTAAGACCATCAGATAAAGCTGATTAATTTTCTGGTCTACTATTAATAAATCACTTTCAGTTTGTAAGCTGCACATATAAGATCTAAGTATAAATCCCAACTTTAGGTAACATAGCATGGTGTTTTATTTCAATTAAATTTTTTGCCAGAATTCAATTCATATGTGTATAATATTGTATAGAAAAGTAAATATATATATATACAATTTTTGCATGTTTAAAAACTGAGCTCAATTGTATTATGATGTGTTTAAAATTAAATGATATTACCAATAGAAAATATAAACTTTATATTCCTGTTATCATTTTTTCTTGCTTGACTAAGAGCATTTGCTGTGAAGTTAGTGGTAGCCCTTTTCTTTTCATAAATCCAGTGAAGAGAACAGGCACCTTCATTAATCTCCAGGGCTGACAAACTGTGGAATCCAAGAAAAAAATCTGTCAAAAAAAAACTGTGACAATGTAACAATGTCTGACCTTTTTTCCTATTTTTACAAATGTATTCTAACACTTTTGTGACATTTCTTTGCAGGGACTGGAATGCACAGTGAAGGCAGTATGTAAGTAATGGAACCTTTGTAAGCAGTTTTCCGCTTACAGTACTTAAATAATACAGCATTGTTGACAAATTTGCTTCGTGATGCCTGCTCTGTTGAACTCTCTTGCTTTGTATATTTGTGAGGAAAATGTAAGCCTGTGCACGCAATGCTGCTCTGGATTAAGAAAATGCCATTATCGCTCCTCATCTGGGACTTTTGTACGAGCTATAATTAATTTGGTCCTCCCTTGTTATTGATTAACATTTATAAGAATGTTTTGTGAGAAGGGTGTATTATTTCCCATACAAGCTAGTTCAAGTGTTTTCTTAGTTTTTACTGTCATTTAATCACTCTTGACTGCTCCGACCCCATTTAAAAGAAAACACAATGGCTATTCAAACTTGACATTAACGTTTAACCCAACTGACACATTAAGCAATCAAAGTCTAAACTGTCTTTCAGATCACTACCATTTTCTTTCTGTGCAGTAATTTGTTAACTGATAATAACTCATTCCAGCTTTACACAAAGATGGTAGTGGAGACTCTGAAATGTTAGAGGATCATGTGATTATATTTTCATTGGCTGTGTTACACATGAGCAGCATATGAAGACATTCTGCTGTTTACATCTTTACTATTTTTCTCTAGTTGTGAATCTCATGATTCCTTTATTCAGTCTACTGAAGTTATTGTGTGTTCAATTTACTACTTTATTGTTTTCATTTGAATTCTGTTTTTATTTATAGATAAGGCACCTTGTAAATGCACAGTCTGAAAAACTGTGCTCTAATTAACATGTTTTATTTGACAACATCGCACCCATTGCAACCAGTACCAGCTATAACTTATAAATTGATTAAGAATGTTGTTTTATCTTATGTAATTGGTAACGTTATTTAAATACTTTAGTATGTGATATCTAGAAGTTAATCTGACTATTCATTTGTTCATTTCCTCATCATGTTTTAATGCTATAGAGAGCTTGAGCATGTTCTGGCAACCAAGACAGAAACTAGCCCTGGGCAACCTCACACAAACATATCTACACTCAGTCACAGCTTTGCCAGTTTAATGACAGCAATTAACCGAAGTTTCACATCTTTTTGAAAGTGGAGGAAAACTGGAGTATTTTCTACAAAATCCACAACTGCACACGTAAATCACACAAAAGTGATTCAGCCAGGAATTAATCTTTGGCCTTTTGAGTTGTGTGTGAATATTCCTAACCACTGACTCCCTGTGTTTCTCTACATCTGCTGTTTGTTTTGTAGAAAAACAGAATTGTGGAAGGGTATATATGTAAGTGTTTTCTAAAAACACCACACTTTAATTAAATAGCATTTGTGTCCACTGTTGACCCTATCCTCAATATTGTGTATAAAACTCCCATAACAGATTCACTATGACACTTATGCGGAGATGTCTGCAGAAAAAGCAATATGTCCCCCCATTCATTTTTTATACATGCTCTGTTCTGGCTAAAATCACAGAGAAGCAGACCAAACTATGGCATTAATGGTCTTAAGACAAAAGTAAAGGCATAAATCAAAACAGACTACTGTTGAATAACAAACTAACTTAACTGGATGTCTGCAACCCCTCAAAGTAAATGGCACAAAGACAAGGGAAAACATGAAAATGCTACACAAATGGGACACCAGCCAGAATTTAAATAAGAGTCCAAGTAATTAGAAATGGCAAAACTGCCTCCAAAAGTATAACAAATAAGCATAATGTCCCACACTGATATTTACAAAATACCAAAACAAATATTTATTTGCATGGGGTGTGTTTTGTTCCACCACAATGTCATGATACTGTACCGTATCTTCCCATTATCAACAAATGCTTAATGAAACTCATCTCGCAGCTCTAGATATAACTCATTAAAAGCCATTTAGATTATTAGTAACTATGACTTATTGTCCTGGAGTGCTTTTAATTAACACAAATGAGACTTTTTCTGTGCCCACAGCCTCCAAGATGTATAACTTCTTGTCCCACTGTGATGATCATCATCCTTTTTTAGTTAAACAAGCATATTAATGCAAAGACTATATTTTGTTAGGGATATTGTAAAATTTATATTCTCCATCTGTACTGTACTGGCTCTGCACTTTTACTGCAGTTTGCACTATGTTCTACATTGTTATTGCACAATGTGAATATCCATTCAGGATCAAACATATCTATAATAAGTTTCAAAATTTGCGTCCTTAGTGGCCAGTGGTTTTCTATTGTTCAAGTTGTTTTCAATCCTTGCCAGTCGTGGAATCTGCTGTTTTAATGATTTAATAATGCTTTTATTCATCCAGTTCAAGTTATTCTTATACAAGTGCTATTACATTCTGATGATATCATCCGCAGGATTTATTGACTTGAGGTGGTTATTCCTCTTCCAAGTCTTTCCAAATATTTTTAATACAAGCACTTCATGATGAACACACACAAGTATAAATGAGACCAAGTTATATGGTGAACTGTTGGCTCCTTTATCATTTGCCTCTCAGTGTTACAAGGCAGTTGGTTAAGAAAAGAAGAAGCAAATAAAAACAGTAAATACATCTCCTTAAGGATAAAATAAGCAATTAAGGGGTAGGGAATTGTTAACAAGCAATTTAACTAAAATGAAGCCATAACTGTTTTAGCAGCAATGATTGGTTTCTAACTAATAAACTGTTCTGGAAAAAAAACCTACAGCCATTGTGGCCCACCAGGACAGAACTTGGGAACACTTGGACTATATGTTGACAACTTGCAAGTCAAAGGAACATTTTAGTGGATCAAAAACATTCCCTCAACAAAGCAGTAAAAATAAATAAATAATAAGTTAAACACTGTATATACAACATATATGCACAATTTAAGATCCTCCTGTAGCAATGATGCTCTTAGGAACAATCCTGAGCTTAACATGGTTTGAATTATCCATCCATCAATTTTCTAAACCCCCTTATCCAGAGACATGGGTAAACTGGAGCCCATCCCAGCAAGCATCAGATCTAAGACTAGAACAATCACTGGAGAGGGTGCCTGCCCATCACAGGGTGAGCAAAATCAGATATATAACAGGCATATTTACCAGTTCACCTAATCTGCTTGTCAGTGCACTGTGACAAGAGCACCTGAAGGAATCCCACCTAGACATAGGATGAACATGAAAACTCCACACAGTGAGCACCTGGGACAAGAATCCTAGTCTCCTTGTTGCAAGTCAGTAGCGCTAACACTGCTCCATCATGCCACCCCTGGTTTTAATTACTTTAGTATAAATGAAGGAAGCAGTAAACTATCTATCCAGTACAGTATTAACAATAGGTTATCTATGCTGCACCCCTGCATGATATTACAGTACAAAGGCTTGAGTGGCATTTTCCACACAATAAAGAAACACAGGTTTGACATTATTATCAAATTATATAACTATTTTAAACAGCAGTCTATAAACTGTAATAAAAATCTCCAAGAGCACATTTTTCCAGTTGTCATTAATTATCCATGATCTAACAGCATGCAAAACTACCTCCAGAAACACACAGAAAAGCACCAAAATGAAAACCAGACATGATGTGTGCACCTAAACAGTTGTGGTTTGGTTGATAAACAGAAAAGCAAATGGTTTATTTGTAAACAGGAACTGCATTGAACATTATGCATATTAAATTTACATATCTGGTTTAACAATTACCAAAGAAAATGTCAGAGAAAGGGATTTTTTGTGCTGGGACAATAAGTTTATTGTGGAAAATTCAACTTTGTATCCAAATAGGTTTTATTTCCTGTTTTTCAGTAACACATTTGTCAATAAGTACCTTTTTAATTTAAAAAATGACTCTTTCAACATATGCTGCATCGTTACACAACATCTTAAAGAATACCTAAATAAGCAGATTTATAGTAAACTCAAAATTACGCTTTCTAAATAGGTACAATGAGAAAATGATCTTGGCAAGGTTTGATTTAAATATTTTTATTCAAAGTGCCACTTAGGAAATATCTACTGTAACCACACAAATTCAAATGTGACGATAACTCAGATTCAATTTCCTTCTAAGGACACCACTGCTACATCAATAAAAATCTTTATACAAGACTTCTAATTGCTATTTTTGCCTACCTCTAAATATGAGAGTGACAAGAACATGGAGAGTCAGACCAGCTTGGACATCACCAAGATTAAAAAGGTCTGCCTCAATACAGTAAGCAGGAGTATTTGGTTAGTGAGCTCTAAAGCAATCATAAATCGAAAAGACCTGATAGCCTGGAAATAATGGAATGCTACTGCTGTACAAAAGCAATCCCAATGAAAGAGGTAAAAATGCACAATGGAGCTATGGATAAAGAGAAGATGATCATTCTCAGAGAAACAGTTGGTCACACAACACTCATATATAATCAAAAGATGCCTACTATTAAAACTAGAAACTGATGATATAAAACACACTTGCCAAGATTTCATTCTTACACAATCGCAAACTGAATCCATGCAGTTAGAACAGGAACCCATTGAGGAATTATGTACTGGAATTTATGCCAATATCTTTTTATGTCCCAGCTGCTGACAGAAAGAACACGATCAGGACCATCCTAATCACCAACAGCCATCAGGCTCAGCTTGCCACACATGATGCCAATGTACAATCTAGGAGTATGCTAGCAGATTTGAATGCAGCAGTATGCACTTTTCCATCTACCAATCTGCAGTAAATGAAATTAGCAAACAAATATTTGCCAGAGCAGCAGTGATCTCAGGACTACTGGGTTGCAAAAGCCTTTGTGCAAAATTTTCTTAGTATCCTAACTGAAAAGTAAGACTCTAAACTAAACATGACTCTGAGCTCATTTTTAAAAGGCCAAAATAATCAAGGACAAACTCTGCCTGCTTAAAGGGTACAGTGGTGTGACTATGCCTAAGGTCCTAGAGACTGCCAAACAAGGGCTAATGGTACTTCCTGCCTGACTACTGACAAACATAGAAGAAACATTCACAGTATACTCTGTTATAGTGCAATATTGAAGAACAGATTGGAGAAGGAGGCATTGCATAACAACAGTATTCAATGGCTAAGAGAACTGACGACTGGACACAACAATATTCTGAAGCACAAACCAGTTTTCAAAAATAATATGATCAGGACAGGGGAGTTGATTTACCATAGGGTAATGTAAATTAAAGACCTAAAATAAAGTGCATATAAATATTTACATATATTTGTGTGCATATGTATGTGTATATGCATACTTTATATATATGTATACATTGTTTGTTCAAACAGGACTGTTTAATATCACATCTCTGGTTTATTGTATTAGAATTCTACTGTCATACGTTATCTGGATAGTGGATGAACACTATTTAACATCATACCTTGGGTTTATTCTTTCAAGCCTAATCAAGATTATATTCTAGGTTTATAGTATTTGAACTGTATTGCCAATAGATATCTCTACTCTATTTCTTCTACACTTCTGCTTGGGGGCTTGTTTTGTTCTGGATGTGCTCTGTCTCTAGACATGTCAGAGGACTTGTACTTCGTAAAGAGTGGTCTAGCCTCACTTGGGCAGGCAAAATGAGAGCAAGCTGTTTCTAATCTATCCTTTTCATCCCCACAATTTTAAGTGCCAACACAATAATAGGCTTTATAGCCATAACTCCTGGCAATATTGGAAATTAATGTTAAAGCTATCAAATGCAATAGTGTACAACCTTAATTTAAGATTATAAAATGACAACAAAAGTTCAGAAGCAATGTCTCTATAACTATACAGTGAACTTTGTGAGCTGGAATGTCAAAGGTCTTAATCATGAATAAAAGAGGAAGAAAGTAGTCTCTCACCTAACAGGTCTCAACACCAAGATATTATTTTTACAGGAGACTCACTTAATCAGCAAGGATCAGTTTTGGTTGCAAAAAGACTAGACTGGCCAAGTATTCCACTCCAGCTATACAAAGAAAACTACTAGAGGCATGGGAATCTTAATTCATAGAACAATTTCATTTGCAGTATCAGATGTAGTATCTGATCCTGAAGTGCAATATATAATGGTGATGGGTAATTTATTTAATTGTAAAGTGATTTTGATAAATATCTACGCACCCAATGTGGATAATAGAGACTTTATCCAAAATGTATTTGCATCAATTCCTAATGTGAATATTCACAAAATTATAATGGCCGGAGGCTATAATTGTGTTTTAAATCCAGACCTGGGGCGTTATGTATGAATGGTGCGTACGCACAAAAATGTTACGTAAGCCTGTTTCCACGTTCAAATCGCGATGTATAAAACCTAAACTTGGCAAAAAGCCACGCACATTTACACAGTAGCTCATATGCTGGCAAAGCAGTGCTACTGTTCCAGTGTGGTTTCACTTTCTTTTTTAGATCCACATCCCTTTATAAATACACTGAAATTAACCACATATTGTTTATTAGTTTAATGCATCTGATTGTAATTAACCTGTGTGAACGATAGGGGGTGCTCTCGCTCCCTTGAACCCCTGTCCACGACTCCAGACACCAAGTAAAAGTCCAAATGTTGACTTTATTTCTCTTCCACAGTGCACAAAGCACACTCTCCTCCACAATACTCATATAATCACCAGTACTACACAATGATACAATAAACCAATCCTCCAGCTCCCAGACGCGTTGCCACCCTTCCACCCAGCTCAGCTCATTGTCTGTGAGTTCCCAAAGTCCTTTTATACTCCTGACTCGGAAGTGTTTCTGCCCAACAGTCCACAAGTCCTTATTCCTTCCGGGTCAGGGTAAATAGTCCTTTTCTTCAACCCGGAAGTCCGTCGCTCTTCCTGTGACGAACCTCCGGGTCACAGGGCACGAAGAAGCCCTCGGTCCTCCCTGCAGCTCCCTCCTGTGGCCCCCACGGCATCCAGCAGGGCTTTGCATAAAACTCCAATGTCCATGATGCCCTGCTGGTCTTCTGGGGACCTCCACGCTGCAAGGAGGGCTCCACCTGGCGGCTTGGGGGTATTGGCCGGGATAAATGGCCGGCCATCCATCACACCTGTAACAATATAATGGTCCACAGAATGGTCGAACTATTCTAAATACCATAGCTGCTTTAGCGCTGCTACTCTCACTGCACCTTCTTCTTCTTTTTTCAGCTGCTCCCGTTAGGGGTTGCCACCGTGGATCATCTTTTTCCATGTTACTCTCACTGCACCACTCAGGGTATCTATATCACTGCATCTGAGTGGGGAATCGCAGCTACACAGCAACTGATCAGAAAGAGAATTATCAGTATTCAGCATAAAGCACATGCTGCCTCAGCCATGCTGAAAAATTGAACTGCTCTCATACGGCAAACGTTTCAGAGCCTTACCTGTGCTGAGCTCGCGGTTCAGAAACAGTTTCATCCCAAGAACTATAAATGCACTCAATAAGTCCATCAAGTGCTTCTTGTAGAATTGTCTGTACCTGTAAGTACAATTACCTCACTGTAAACTTGCGGTACAGTTATAATATTGCACAAACTGAGCCACTTTATAAAGCGTGTATTTACATATAAGGACAATATCATTTTTAAGATGAAATACAGCAAAATATGTTTATTATATTATTCAGATAAAACTTTAACTTCATTTAAATAATCTATATTGTTAATAATTAAACATGTGAGGACACGGTGCCGCAGCGCTAGCGAGGAGCTGGCGCTCCGTTCACGGATTATTCCTGCCTCGCGCTGTGCTGCTGTGGCTGGCACAACACTGGAAGGATAGATGGATGGAATAATTAAACATGTACTACGAAGATATTTCAATGTTCCTTAAAAGTTTTGAAGAATCGGCGTTCTAGGCTTACAGATGGCTTAACGTTTATTACAGAGCTGATTGTGTGGTGATTGGGTATTTGGTAAAAGAAAAGTAAGGATTTGAATTGGGGGTTAGTACTTTTGAAAGAGATAGTATTGCTGAAATAAATTATTTAATCGAAGGTCGCGCACAGTGCAGCAAGCATCTTGCGTGAGGCATGAACAATCACTGCGCCACCGTGTTCCCATGTTTAATAACATGCTTTAACTCCTATCATCATGAAAATGATATCAAGTATACATCTCAGTATTTTAATTATTCAGAGAGCAGTAATATCACGAATGTAAAGGATTCTGTGTCCTGTCGGAGGAAGAAGGGCTATTTATGTTGATTTGCATATTCAAAGAGGCATATTTCTGGGATGAGTTGGGGTGGGACAGCAGGCGCGTGCACATGTGTTACTTTTCACTCTCACTGGGATTTATGTAGCGGAAGAACGTGGAAGTTGTTGTTCGCACAGATTTATGCACCTGGATTTTTTTGTACGTAAGCACATTTCCGCTTTTGTCCATATGCCATGTTATAGTGTGAATTCTACGCACAGCGTTATGCATGAGACCCCTGGATAGGTCTTCAGCTACAGGGATGACAACATCTAACACTGCAAAAATAATCACACAGCTTTTAATTGACCGTAACTTATCAGACCCATGGAGATTTCTAAATCCATACTTAACAGCATATTCCTTCTTCTTACCAGCACATCATTGTTACTCAAGAATTGATTATTTCTTTATAGATAAAAATTTCTTCCCCGCAATCAAATCTTGCAAATTATCTACGACTGTGCCCCTCTGGTCATGGTGCTCTTTATTAGCTGACAAGAACTGTACAGAATTTATATCCAAGAAAACTGATTTTTTTAGAGACAAATGCATCCTCAGAGATTTCTGCAGGAATACTCTGGAAAATGTTTAAGCCGTTTTTAAGAGGACATATTTTTCATATCTCTCCCACAAAAATAAATCAGAAACCAAAAAGGCCTCAGAGTTAATCAGTGAAATTACCAGAATAAATCAAGAACATGCCAGGTCTCCAAAGGAGGCACTTTTAAGGAAAAGACATGGTTTGCAATCAGAACTCAACCTTTTGACAACAAAAGAAACAAACAATTCATTACATTGTTTTATTGAGCACATATCTTATTTAAAATTGTCCAAAATGTTTCCAGGGCAAGATCCAACCTGTGAACATTGCAGTCAAGCTCCAGCTTCACTAGGCCACGTTTTGGGCGTGAACCAAATAAACATCATTCTGGACAAACATTTTTAAATGCCTATCAGACAGCCTTGGTGTCACAATCACTCCTAATCTATTAATAGCTGTGTTTGGTGTACTCCCAAATTGGCTTAAAGTGGAGCAGGGCAAACAAACTGTAATTGACTTTAATTAATTATTAGAATGCAGACTTATCTTGCTCAACTGGAAGAATCCTAACCCAGCTATTTTAAAACACTGAAAACAGCAGTGGTGCTAGATGTGGCGAGGTGAGGCCAGCATCAGTTAGAAGGAACATTAGAAGCTACACTTAGGGCCATGACCCTCAAGCTGAGACTACATCTTATATATCTATATATACAATAGCTGTGTTACTCAACTTCACTTGGAAAATTTCATCAAGACAATGAGCCTCAGTTGTAGTAACACAAGTTATTTGGATGTATCAGAAGTACTGTTTTGTTACGACGGGCCAATATTATTGACAGTCAGTGTAATGTAGTGGTTAAGGCTTTGAACATAGGACTTCACACCCTGAGTTTGCTGGTATAAATCCTGCTGCTGACACTGTGTGACCATGAACAAGTCACTTCAGCTGTCTGTGCTTCAGTTCTAAAAACAAAAGAAATGTAACCAATTGCATCACAAATTTGTAAGATGCCTTGAATAAAGGCATCAGTCAAATAATATGAAATAATAATATTATGAAGTCAGTGGAGCGGCTTACTCTTGAACATGCTATGTACAATTGCCCATGAGTAAAACATTCCGAGTGACTGGGCTTTTGTTGAAGGTCAATGCAAAAGATATTTTTAAAGGTAAGTGTATTCTTTCAAAATTATATGGGTAATCAGCTAATCTAAGCTAGCCCAGGTGCACAGCCATGTACTGTATCTGCTCAGCTTTATTCTATTCCCACTGCTCACAACTTCTCCTGACTTTTGCCCTTTGGTAATGCTCCCTGTGCTCCTGAAATTCCACAGATCAACCACTTTATGTGTTGGTGCTTCACAGCGCTTAGACACTTCATTTTTTTTAGATCAATGTGGGACAATTTTTTTTCTGTAATTAGAGATCATGTTTTAATGATAAGTTAATTTTTGATTTTTATATCACTTTTTTAGTGTTGATAATTACTGCATATACGGTATGTTTGCATAGAAAACATAGCTAAGATCAATATAAAGAAGATGTAGACAAGACTCGAGCCACAGTTGCTCTGACTTGTTATGTGCTATTAAGCAGTCTCAATAGACTGCAGCTCATATTGCTTTTTCCAACCATTAATTGCACAACATCATATCAATTTTCTCTGATTTTTGTTCACATTTAAAATGATGTTTTTGATGAGTTTGGGTTTTGTGTCAATCAGTGAGTACCTTATATATATATATATATATATATATATATATATATACACATATCAATGGTTCTGTGCAAACATCTTAGATCACCTAAAAAATATTCTAGTTATCTATCTAGATATTAATCTTCTTAGTTAAAGCAGTACATATCAGAAAAATCATGAGCATGGGTGGATGCAGGCATATAATTCAAGATAACAGCAAATCATCACCAGATTAAACTGCCATCATTTAGAAACCTAAAAGGGATAATATACACATATCATATTTCCCTGGATGATGTTTTGCTTATTCACATTTACAGATACTGGAATGCATTTAGGAGCGAAGGCCAATAACTCCAACAACATTACATCATGCTCAAGTACTTTCTGTTTGTAAATAAATGATACAATTTCCCGATGAGTTCACATTGGTGAAGTTTCAAAAGATTAGTTCATATCCTCTGCCTTGATTTTTGTCTGTATGGAGTTTACCCAGTCTTCTTATATAAGAGCAAGTTTTTATCTGAGTCCTTTGATCTTCAGTTTAAAGATGTTTGTATTAAATTTACTGACGACTTTAAATTGCCTTGGGGTGAATGACTGTAGTTGTGTGAGAGAGCGCAATCTGTCACGGAATAGCCACTCGTATAAGGTTGGTTTCTGACTTGTTCCTCATAATGCCAGGAAAAGTGCTAGCCTCCTAACCCTCTACGCTGTTAAATATGGTTCAACATGAATGCAGGCATCCTGCCAAATAAGACTGCAAAAGAGGTAAAGTTAATCATTTTAAGAAAGAAAAGCAGAAAATATTTGTTTGTAAAAGTTTGTATAGCATAAATATGACACCACTGTACAAAAATGCATTTCAAATTACATGTGCAGGTTGATGATTAAGATTTTGAATTACATGCAGGTCCTTAATTAAGTCTACTAACACTAAAGCTACAGAAATACTGTATGCAACTGGTTTTCTTTACTGTATTTGTAAAAAGGCTTCAATTGGTGTTTGCTGTTTAACAGACTTTTATATGTATGTATAATATATATATATATATATATATATATATATATATATATATATGTATATGGAAAAGAAGCCTGTGTGGCACAAAGGCTTATGCTCTGAGGTTGCAGATTCAGTCTAGTGTCTCACTTTGTGACCCTAACCAGGTTGTTATTGTGTTGCTACTTCAAAATACACTGTATACATGCAAACAAATTATACTTCGTCCCTAGGTAAATCAATAATAAGATGGGAAAATAAATAAAATAAAAAAAAAATTATTATTATTATCATTATAAATAATAAGAAGAAGAAGAAGAAGAAGAAGAAAAGGCACCATATTAGTGCCAGAAATAGATGCTCTGATATCAAGGGGGTGATAGCTCCAGAGTTTGGGGGTTATAACAGAGAGGAGCCAGACCATTCAAAGCTTTATAGGTTAAAAGTCAGATCTTAAACTGGATCCTGTAACTAACTGGCAGGCAATGAAATGAACCTAAAATAGGGGTGATAGGAGCAGAGGACGTAATCCTTGTAAGGAGTCTTGCAGCAGCATTTTGCACTAGTTGCAGCTTAGACAGACTGATTATGCTAAAAGTTGACAGCCAGGAGTTACAATAATCCAGATGTGAAATAATAAAAGCATGAATTAATTTATCAGTGTCCCCGAAGACCAGCATGGTTCTGACTTTAGCAATAATCTTTAAATGATATAAACAAGACAACCAGTTTTTTGACACGAAACTCATAGTTTAACCTAGAGTCAAGTCAGTTTCTGGCCTCTGTCTTAAAGTTAACAGCTAGGTTTGCCAGGCAAGGTTTAACCAGATTATCATTTTGTTGACCACCCATAATTAGCCTAAGGATGGCATAAAGACAGAAAATAATAAGAGGCCCAGAACTTTGTGGTACACCATAATTTAAGATTGAATTGGACGATACTCTATTGCCACAGCCAACTTTAAATTTTATGTTTCACAAATAAGAAGAAAACTATTTTAATGCTGTTCCAAATAAACAAACCCAATTATTCAATCAATGTAGCAATATAGAGTGATCAAAGGTGTCAAAGGCGGCTCTTGGATCGAAAAGAAATAAAACTGAGGTCTTGCTCAAGTCCTCATTTTTTAGGAAGGTCATTAGTGACCCTAAGGAATGTAGTCTCAGTGCTGTGATTTTCACTGAATCCTGGCTGAAATTTTTTAAAAATACTGTGCTTATTTATGACTGTTAAAAGACCAGCTACAACTTTTTCAAGCACCTTAGACAAAAAAGGAAGATTTGAGATAGGCATATAATTATTTAAATTAGACCAGTCTAGATCAGGCCTTTTAAGTAGAGGATAGACAATTGCAGTTTTAAAATGATCTGGTACAGGGCCACTTAATAGGGAACTGTTAATAACAGACAAAATGGTTGGCCCAACAGATCTGATGACTTCCTTGAGAAATTTTGTTGGAAGAATGCGAAGGGAACAGGAAGAAGATTTCATTTGAGATATCAAGTCAATAGATCTGGTTCTAAAATGGGCTTAAATGAAGCTAAAAGATTTAAACTGGGACCTGGTATCTCAATGTATGAGACAGGGTGAGTGATGGAGGCCCTTAGTGTGTCAATTTTATTGCTAAAAAAGGATAATAAAAATCATCACAGTTAAACATAACACTATTAGCCTTCCTTGTTGTTGGGTTGACGAGGCTATTTAAAGTTTTAAACAGGAAGCTGGAATTATGACAGTTCACATCAATGAGGTTAGAGAAAATGAGATGTTCTAGCTGCTTCTGCAATATGTAGACATCAGTTCTTTCAATTGTTCCATGTCTGTACGTCACCAGTTAGTCACAGAGTAACAATATGTTTTCGCTTATATTTAAACTTTACCTGGGTAACAGAATCCAGAGCGGACTGACATATATGACTAAAATCATCTAGAAAATCATTTGGATTATTTAGATTAAGTACATCTGAAGCATGATCTCTAGTAGGGTCATTGAAGAGAATTTCACAGCAGTCTCATTATTAAACAAACTGGTCAGACAGCTCCGTTTCCCTGACATAGGAGTATATTGTACACAAACAATAATATAAGTTAAAAGGAGATACACTAATTGTAAAAATCAGATCTATTGTATGACCCCAAATATGGGTGGGGCCAGTTACATGCTGTACTATGTTGAAGGATTGAGTAATGTTTAAAAATTAAGCTACTAAAAGGATCATAGTTGTTAAAATCACTGCCAATGATAATTCTATCATATCATAATACAAAATCTAATAGCAGATCAGAAAATTCCGAAAAAAACATGATGGCTTAGAATTAGGGGCGATAGAATAAATAGCACAAAAGGGGCAAAAGGGGCAACCTTTAACCAAGTTTCTGTAAGAAGTAGAAACTCAAGCCCATGTGACAGAATAAAATCGTTTAAAGTAAAACTCTTATGTGACTCAGACCTTATGTTCATTAGAGGTTTCTTAACACCTATATTACTTTTAACAGAGGTAGGATTTGGAACAATGAGGTTAGAATAATCAACATATCTAGCTTGAGCTCTTGTACAAATTCTAATAGAGGGTGCACTGGGAAACTGGACATTTTCAATTGATGCTCACTGCACGAATAAACACATTACTAAATACATTTACTGATGAAATGTATTGTACAGGATATGCGATTAATGATGGCAATCAATATTCATTTTATGTTTTGAAGAAAACATCATGAAGGTGTCCATTTCTCCATACACATTCTGACAGCATGTTGTGGAAATCCTTCATTGCTCGAAGCAACATGTCAAGAGGAATACCAGTGATTTCCTGTTAAGTCCTCCTTTTTAGTTCAGCAATGGTTGCAGGACATGTGCGGTACACTTGGCTTTTAAGATGTCCCCACAGAAAGAAAATCACAAAGTGAGATCTGGGGATCTCGTCAGTCATGAAATGTCAGCGTTGCATGAAATGACAATCGTCAAATAGCTGCCATTGATTGTCTTATAAGGGGCTTCTTTTTTAAGAATGAACCAGTTTCTTCAAAATTAAGCATCCATGTTGTAATCACATGAGCAGACAAGACACGATCATGACATCCTAGCTGAAATTCCCTTTATGCAACAGCCATACTATCACCATTCTTATGAAAGGCTTTCACAGTGAACTCTCTTTGCGCACCACTCCATTGCTCCATTATAGTAAATAGAATAATACTCAAAAAACAATGCTGCAGACATATCTTCTAAATAAATTTCGAGATGTAATATACAGCAGAACCCGAACAAAAGCCATGTTAATGCAATCAGAAGTGTAGTATTTCCCTTCAAACATGCCCCTTTTCACTGAAAGAAAACAGAGAGCATACAAAGATCAAAGGATGTGCTGTATATTATTTGTAACCAGACTCTACAGACTATAAAGAACATTTAATGGCTTAGTGTCATGAAAAATGACAAGCTGTGTCTTCATGAGGGATTGATTTGTATTTACTGAGCAAATTAGTTAAAAATCAGAACAGGAGTCTGCAATAACACTGGCAAAGAGTTAATAACATGTCATTATGGTAAATTGCACTGTTATTGTCATTTTTGGATCACTAAGATGTACTGTACCTTTTAAAAAATAGATCAATGACATAACATGTAATGTGGGAATTACTGTTTTTGGTGGGAATGGCTCTTTGAATGCTGGAAGTACACTGTATACAATGGTAACAATATCTTATATTTCCCATAATCTACTCAATGAGCACATAAGTTTCAATACTGTGCCTCATTTACAGTTACATCAAGACCACTTTATTTTTAAAACGCTGGATGATGGCAGTGGACACCTTACTGTGACATGTATTTTATGTCAAAGATTACAGAAAGCTGCTCCTGATGACTTTATTTTAAAGTTACAAACTCAACCGATCAAGCTTGAAACCATAACATGTATGTGATTTTCACTGAAAGAAAAACTTTCATTCAGCTTTGTAACAAACCTATTATAATACAGGGTCATGGAAGGGATGGAGCCTGTGCTGAGTGCAATGAACACAAGAAACAATCCTAGAATAGGTATGAGTCCTTTGTAAGGCGAATCTTGATTTTCAAAAAGTATCTGACAAGGTGCCACATGAGAGGTTGGGCATCAAGCTAAGAGAAGTGGGAGTTCAGGGTATTGTATGTAGATGGGTGCAAAATTGGCTCAGACACAGAAAGCAAAAGGGTATGGTGAGAGGAACCTTATTAGAACTAGCTGATGTTGAAGATGTTGTCCAACTGGGGTCAGTGCTAGGGTGGCTGCTGTATTTAATATATGGCGTATAAGTGATTTGGATAGGAATATAAGTAACAAGCTGGTTAACTTTGCAGATAATATCAAGTTAGGTGGATTGGCAGATAATCTAGAATCCGCTGAATCATTACAGATGGACTTGGACAGCATAAAGGCTTTGACAGATTTGTGGCAGATGATATTTAATGTCAGTAAATGTAACATATTACATATAAGAAGTGAAAATTTTAGGTTTGAATGCACAGTGGCATTACTGAAAATCGAGAGTACACCCTATGAGAAGGATTTAGGAGTTGTAGTAGACTCGGTACTATCAACTTGCCGACAGTGTTCAGAAGCCATTAAAAAGGCTAACAGAATGTTAGGTTATGTAGCTATTTTACCAAGCTATAGATTTGATTGATCCATTCATCTATCCATATTAAACCCACAAAATGTAGTTCAAAATGATGGAAGATGGAGTTTAATTTCACCAGCATCAGCTGGTGTCCAGGATCTGACTCAGAATGTAGTGCAGGGCACACATAAGCATACACACACGCTCAGTCAGTTAAACTTTAATTTCATAACCTTGCATTATGTCCCCACCTTGACTATAGCAATATAACCCTTGTAGGGCCTGAGCTTCCTGGCCTTTGCGTAGCCAGAGAAAAGCCATACTGGCACTGGAAAAACAACAGCTCTGTCCAAAAGCTCCAAAATAAAACATTAAATAAGCAGTTATTTACACTAGTGGCTCAAAGTCTATGAAACTCAATTTGTTGGTCTTGCACTGGGTTGTCATTAATAATTACATTTATGTCAAACTTAACCTTTTCACTTTCACATGTTTAGATCAGCTTCTTGTATGTATCCATTCATTTCTTAAACTTCCCCAGTCCAACACATGATAGCATGGAACCAGAACCAATGCCAGCAGCACCAAGCCCACTAGCTGTAGGATCCAGCACTGAACAGAATAGGACATAAACACTCCAGACCAAATTAGAGCTGTCAGACTGCTTAATTTGTGTATCTTTAGTATGTGAGAAGAATACCAGAAATAGCACTGTAGATATGGGAAGAATGTATTCATACAAACAATGCCCCTGTATTTATTTCTTTAAACTGGCTTTTTTAGAATCTGTGCCAATCATGTGTTACCATATACACAATAAACAACAAATATTCACACCCAGAAAATTGCAATACAGGTTGCACCAATGTCTATAATTTCTTACAAGGGCTAATACACACAGACCTTCAGAAGAGCATCAGTCCATCCATCCGTTATTAAATCTACTTATCTAGTTCAGATTCATTGTCCCATCAGCCAAGAACTTACCTTTTATGGCAAACAAACACATTTTAGGACGCACCCAGTCACATGGGGACAATTGACATTCACCAATCCCAACCAAATACAAATGTCTTTTGGATGTGATGGGGAAATTGGATAAAAACACTTATTATAATCACACAAAACTAAGCACATATGGCATCTTGAGATATTCATTGTAAGGCAAAAACAATCTGCAGCAGTGCGGTCATTCAAACACTCGTTTGTGAAAAGCTTGCTTTTAGACATTGAGCAAATCATCTAACTTCCTTACACTCTTTATTTGACTCCGGCTAAAAGCAGAAGTGTTAGGATTAATTTTTGTATTGTTATGATTACTTCAGGATTTGCACTAATTGTAGAAATTATTGTATTTTCAAGTCATATTAATGAGACTGTAGAAAAATGCCCATTAATCCATCCATCCATTTTCTAACCTGCTGAATCCGAATACAGGGTCACGGGGGTCTGCTGGAGCCAATCCCAGCCAACACAGGGCACAAGGCAGGAACCAATCCTGGGCAGGGTGCCAACCCACCGCAGTGCCCATTAATGATCGTAGCAAATGTATTTTTTTTTATTGTGGCCACTATCAGAAGAACAAAAGAAGGTTTTTGCTTAGGATAATTGCTAACCTAATATTCTGGGGCCTCATGTATAAATGGTACATATGCCTCTTGAATTCCATTTTAATTACACTTCCCAATAATTTTTACAAGTGTCCTTAAGTAATGATTCACCATTTAACTGAAAGAATCATGATGTATCACTTTCATTGATGAAAAATAATGATATGTAAGCATATATAGTTATTTACACTTCTTGTACAACATATCTGTGATGGACTGGTACCCTGTCCAGAACTGTTACTTGTCTTATGCTCAGTGCTGCTGGAACAGACTCCAGCCCCCACTGACTCTTGAATTGGATTAAGCAGGTTTGGGTGTTAAGAATGTTGTATTGTTTGTGTTATACCAAGAAAAAAAATAACGTTATTGAATGGTGATTATGCTACATTGCAGCAGATAACACAAAAAAAAATGATAAAATAACATAAACTGTGTCCAATAATGATCAAAAAGGTACATCATGCACTGCTTTTGGTTTGAATCCACTCTTGTGAAATTGATGTTCCGCTCACAGACACCAGTAACCCAAGGAACACAAACCAGCCAATCATCACCATTGATTCTCCAGTGATGCCAATCAGTGTATGACTCTTTTCCCAGATCGACACAAAGGTTTTCTGTCTGGTGAGGCAATATGGTATATTTACACAATTTCAAACTTTCAACTGGAATATCAGTATCTGTGACCATGACACGTCATTTTCTCAAGAACTGTTATAAATATGCAGTCCTCTTGAAGGGCCATGGCCATGTATGAAAATGCATCATCCATAGTTTTGTGTGGATACACGATGACAAATAGATCCTGAATTATGGCATATCACATAATACTCCTTAAGTTATTTCTCTCTGTAATCATTTTATTTGTCCTATGTGATTTTTGCATGAAAATTGTGGTTGGGCAATACCAGAATTTTCCTATATGTGTGCAGACGTCTCAAATGTAAAAATGACCAAACTAATAATATCAAATTAAGTCAAGTGGGCTTTATTGTCATACCATCCACTGTATACACATAACTTGGTACATTATACAGTGGTACGAAAGTATGTTTTCCCAGGAACACAGTGCAAATGTTAGGTAATACAGGAGTGTGGATAATTTTACATACAGAAATGTAAAGCAATGAACTACATCTGTGCAACTCAAAATCATATTGAAAAACATTATGAGCCAAAGTTTCTATAAGGCAAAAATACAAACATTTATATAGGAGTACTACAGTGCAAATAATTTGCTAGCTGTAAATGTGCAATCCTATTCAAAGTATAAATAGCAGCAGTGCATAACATATCATATACATTGGTGTATAAACTATCAATGATAAGATAAAGAAAAACACTAGCATCAGTTGTGCAAAGTTGTTGTTCAATCTGACGGTATTAGTTTATAGACTCTAATATCTTATGCTGGATGGAAGCAAGGGAAAGATGATTGTGGGAGGAGTTGCAAGAACCCCTCACAATGCTGGAGGTCTTGCAGATGCAGCAATTTGTGAAAGTTTCCATGATAGAGGGAACAGAGGTCCCAGTGATGGCTTCTGCAGTGCATAATTAACTTGAGATCAGTTTGCATACTGGATAGTAATGCAATTGGTCTCAACACTTTCGATTGTTCCCCTGTAGAATGTCTCGAGGATATGGCATAAAAGTCTTGCTCTCTGCAGCCGGATGTGGAAAATTGAGTCACTGCTGTGCCTTTTTTTGTGAAGGAAGGTGTCAATAGACCATGTCAGGTCCTCCACCAGGTGCACATCATGAAATCTGGTGCTTTCCATTCTCTCTACTATATAGCACTCAGTGTGAAGTGGCTTGTTAGTAGGGTGGGACTTCCTAAACTCAGTCATCTAGTTAGTTTTATTAACATTGAGGGACAGGTTGTTACATCTACACCAGTTTACCAGCTGTACCACCTCCAAGTTGTACTCATCAGATGAGAACCACTCTGTTACATCTCCACCTTCAGTCATGGGTCAGCAGGGTGAACAGAAGTGGCCCAAATATACAACTCCAGGGAGCTGCAGTGCTCCATTTTATGGTGCTGGATATGTTACTGCTGATGTGGACTGTCTGTCAGTTTTTCTCCCTAGAAGTCCAAAATCTAGTTACAGTGGGAAGTACTGAAGCCCAGCAATGTAAAACTGAAGGTAGTGAACAGCATTTTGACATAGGTGTTTTTGAGTGAAACATAAACTGGTGAAGAGCAAATGATATAATTACCATTGTGGTCCAGTTGGAGCATTAGCAAACTGTGGAAGGTCATGTCATGCTGTTATCATGCTTTGTGGTAATGGGTGTGAGTGTTAAAGGTTGATTTCTTTGCCACTGGAATAATAGTGGTGAATTTGAATAACATAGGAAAGCTGGCCTGATACCGAGAGGTGTTGAAGATATCCATTAGGACTTCCACTAGTTGATTTGTACAGTTTTTTGAGTACTTGGCTAGGGATGTTTTCTGGTCCTGCAGCCTTTCATGGGTGCACTCTGGTGTGAGTTTTTCTTACATTAGGAATAGGGAGATTCAGTGTTTCTTCATTAGGAGAAATGGTCTTCTTTGTGAGCACAATGTCCATTGCATCAAACTGTGTGTAGAATTTTTTTTCAGTGTGTCTGGTAAAGGTATCAGTTTTGCAGACCTGTGGTGCAGGCCTGTATTCAGTGAAGGCCTTAATACCTTGCTACAAGTGCCATGCATCTCTGAAGTCTTGGAAGTAGCTGTGGAGTCTCTGTGCGTATCCATGCTTTACTGCTCTAATGCCATGAGGCAGGATGGCCTTACAGCCCTAACATTTGCCCCATCTCCTAAACCTAAAAGCAGCATTGAGGAATTTCAGTGGTAAGCAAACTTCTGGAGAAATCGGTCTTTTTCATCTTTTTACCAAGAAACATATTGCTTACGCTGTTCTCTGTAAAATAAAGAGACTGTAGTGTAAATAAATACGAAGAGGGATGCTGAGATGGCAAAGTGTTACAATGGTAGATCTCAAACCTCCAGGTCTCCTCCACATCTCAGAGATATACTTGATAGGTTAATTATAAATTATTAACTGGCCCGGCATAAGTGAGTGTTACCTGCAAACACTTACTGGATAATTAAGTTAGACAATAGATGGGGGAAGGTTAATAAAAATGCTCATGTTATCAGAAAACAGCTCAGGCTATCACATTTAACAGCTCCTTAGTTTCTCTGATCATATTTCTTAATGTAAAAGTAAATAAATCAAAATAGGTACATAGAATAACATTTGTCATACTGTAGTTGATAAAATATGACTAATGAACAACATGTGAGTAACCCGCCTATGATCTTGTGTAAATGAAGAGGAATTCAGATGGAACTGAAAAAGGACAGAACTATGTTTGAACTTTTTGTTACTTCCACTTCCTCAAACAGCTCTCTGTAACATTAACAAGGAATGTCTGCTTTAAGCAAAAACAACCTACAAAAAATGCAGGTATTTCATACAATTAAAACAAATGTTCTAAACAATCTTCCTAACCAAAGTAAACAAAGGATTTAATCTCACAGAGCCAGGTAAATCATAATAATAATGATATCAGTTGTCTGCTGACTTAATTTTCCAGGGACCTCAATTTCATTTCCACTTAGATCACTTTTTGCAGTCTGGACATATTCCCTTTATTTATTAAGGTTTTTCTTTTTTTAGATAATTTAGGTTTTTTCCCATATGCCAAACACATATAGAAGAAGATGATTGATAATGCTTTGCAAATGTAAATATGCTCTTTGTTGAACTGGCCTTCAATAACACAGTACTATAAATAACTTACAAAAGTTACTGTGATAATAGTTCCTGTTTCGTTGTAATGTTATGTAAGTCCTTTATTGCCTCAACTTTCTTATATAGACTGAAAACCAAGCAGTGGACCTCGTATATTTTGTGCTGTGCCTTAACACCCCTAACACACTATTTGAACTAATTGTTCTGGCAATCTAAAAGTAATCATCATCATAAGAACATATGAAATCTAACAAATGAGATGAGACAATTCAGTCCATCAAGCCCATTTATTTAGTTCACGGGTGTCAAACTCCGGTCCTGGAGGGCATCAGTGGCTGCAGTTTTTCATTCTAAACCATCTTCTTCATTAGGGACCAGTTTGTTTTGCTAATTAACTTCTTTTTCTTTAGTTTTAATTAACTTGACTCAGACCCCTTCATTGTCTCTTTTTTGCTTAATTAGCAGCCAAACAATAATGAGACACAAAACACATGACCAGCTCATCTTTGCCCATCACACAATATCTGAAAATAAAGAAAGGTGATGGTTGTCTGTAAGCATGATCTATCAGCTCACCAAAAGATCTTGACAGTGTTCTTAGAAAAAACAGAAAAATCAACAGTTTTGGAAATGGCTGCTGTAGCAGAAAGAGAGCAGCAAAAAGCTGTGGAATTAAATAACAGGTTTAATTAACAGCAAGAATCGGCTTCTCATTAAGAGATTGGTTGGAGTGAAATTGGTTAGAGTTTGAAATCCCAATTTAGCTGGTCATCTGTCAGCTCTTTCACATCTCATTTCTGTTTGGCTGTCATTTAATGAAGAAAGGAATAAATTCAGAGGACTGAATACTTAAAAACAAGGCTATTAAAATGAAGGGAAAAGAACTTAATTAGCAGTGAAGACCTATCACTGATCAGGAAAAGGGTTAGAATGAAAACCTGCAGTCACTGCAGCCCTCCAGGCCCGGAGTTCGACACTCCTGATTTAGTTAATAGCTAAGTTGTCCCGGTATCTCCTCCAGATATTTCTGAAAGGTTGTCAAGGTTTCTGCTTTAGTAAAGCAACTAACTTGGAAAGCATTATAGTAGAGGTGTTATTGTGATTGGGTCAAGAATTATTATTATACAGTGTAAGAAAAGGCATATGATGAGTTGTATGAGAGGTTGGACACTAAGGAGGGAGAAAAGGACCTGTACCGATTGGCTAGAGAGAGGGACCGAGCTGAGAAAGATGTGCAGCAGGTTAGGGTGATAAAGGATAAAGTTGGAAACATACTTAAAAGCACAGACAATGTGTTGAACAGATGGAAAGAGTACTCTGAAAGGCTGATGAATGAAGAGAACGAGAGAGAGAGAAAGTTGGATGATGTGGAGATAGTGAATCAGGAAGTGCAACGGATTAGCAAGGAGGAAGTAAGGGCAGCTATGAAGAGGATGAAGAATGGAAAAGCCGTTGGTCCAGATGACATACCTGTGGAAGCATGGTGGTGTTTAGGAGAGATGGCAGTGGAGTTTTTAACCAGATTGTCTAATGGAATCTTGGAAAGGATGTCTGAGGAGTGGAGAAGAAGTGTACTGGTGCCAATATTTAAGAATAAGGAGATGTGCAGAACTGTAGAAATTACAGGGGGATAAAATTGATAAGTCACAGCATGACGTTATGGGAGAGAGTAGTGGAGGCTACATTAAGAAGTGAGCAGCAGTATGGTTTCATGCCAAGAAAGAGAACCACAGATGCGATGTTTGCTCTGAGGGTGTTGAAGGAGAAGTTTAGGGAAGGCCAGAAGGAGTTACATTGCATCTTTGTGGACCTTGAGAAAGCATATGACAGGGTGCCTCGAGAGGAGCTGTGGTATTGTATGAGGAAGTTGGGAGTGGCAGAGAAGTACATAAGAGTTGTACAGGATATGTACAAGTGAAGTGTGAGTCTGCGGTAGGAGTGATGGATGCATTCAAGGTGGAGGGAGGATTACATCAGGGATCGGCTCTGAGCCCTTTCTTATTTGCAATGGTGATGGACAGGTTGACAAACAAGATTAAACAGGAGTCCCCGTGGACTATGATGTTTGCTGATGGCATTGTGATCTGTAGCGATAGTAGGGAGCAGGTTGCGGCAACCCTGGAGAGGTGGAGATATGCTCTGGGGAGGACAGGAATGAAGGTCATAAAAAAAAGAGTGCAGGCAGGGTGTAATGGGTGAAGAAGAATGTCAGGAATAATTTGTGACAGACAGGTATCACCAAGAGTGAAAGGGAAGGTCTACAGGATGGTAGTGAGACCAGCTTTGTTATGTGGGTTGGAGACGGTGGCACTGATCAGAAAGCAGGATACAGAGCTGAAGGTGGCAGAGTTAAAGATGCTAAGATTTTCATTGGGTGTGACAAGGATGGATGGGATTAGAAATGAGTACATTAGAGGGTCAGCTCAAGTTGGATGGTTGGTAGACAAAGTCAGATAAGCGAGATTGCACTGGTTTGGACAAATGCAGAGGAGAGATGCTGAGTATATTGGGAGAAGGATGCTAAGGATAGAGCTGCGAGGCAAGAGAAAAGAGGAAGGCCTGAGAGAAAGTTTTTGGATGTGGTGAGAGAGGGCATGAAGGTGATGGGTGTAACAGAGTAAGATGCAGAGGACAGAAAAATATGGTAAAAGATTATCCACTGTGGCAACCCCTAAAAGAATCACCCAAAAGAAGAAGAGTGTTGGAAAACAAAGTCACTAGAATACTGTGAAGTTTACTTGTAGCATTTTGACTTTACTTAAATGATTTTTCACGACCATCTGGTGGCAGGAGATTTTATTATATACGTTATGCCAGCATTTGTAATAAAATGAACATAACACAGTCAAAGATATAAAGAATGTGAAAGAAATTATGAATGGAAGCTATGTCACCTTTGGTGATTTGAGTTTGGAAAATACCCTACCATTTTATGTACATTCAGGCCCAGTTTTTTTTTTAGAACTCTGATTTCTCTTTCTACATCCCAAAGACGCATGTATTAACTTATCTGGCAGTTCTAAATTTACGTAGAGTTTCAAAGTTTAGATCTGTGCCTGAGTGTAGTCTGCTCTGTGATGGATTTGCAGCTTGATGATGTCCTTCTCGCAGTTAGTTACTGTCTTGCATCTTATCCCAAGAATCCTAGACTGATAGACATCAATATAATATAATATAATATAATATAATATAATATAATATAATATAATATAATATAATATAATATAATATAATATAATATAATATACAGTAGTTCTAAAAAAGCTTTAGTATAATGGAGACCATGATAATGTGTGTCTATTTGCTTTAAAAATGTTTAATCATATAATCATAACTCCTCTGTGCTTTAAATAATCTATGTGGAAATACAATAGGATTGTGAGACCAGTGACATAAAATAATAAAGAAATACTTACTGCTCAGAACATCAAAAAGGAATACCTTTTAGGTAAGTACTATGTATATTATATATGTAAGGCCTACACTGACAGAAGTATCTGACAAGTACGCTTAAAGCAAACTGCTGAATTTAAATAAAAGCTTATTAGCATCCCTGGTTACTAACATAATACAAGTGGAAGCAACTTGAGATTTCTCAGTTAATTTCCTTTTGTGTATAAATTTGGATTCATTGGTTTATTTTTCATTTGAATACACAATCAGAAAAAATAAAGACTATAATACTGAACCATAGCAAGAGTATACATTTTATTTCCATGAGTAAACAACAATTTTGATTTTCTAAATACAAGACCAGTGATTCATAGAACTTGACCTTTACCCCTTAATTTAATACTGCTTTTCCAGAAAGACACTTCCCTAAAATTATTATGCTTTATCTATTTCCAGAAAGCCAAGATTGGATAACATTACAAAGAGCTGTCAGTGAGCCAAATGTGATAAAACACAGAGCAATATGCCATGCATGCCAGAAACATTATCTAACCTATTTGATTTTAATGCTTTTGAATAACATGTACAAATTAATTAACAAGATCATTTTATCATACGAAATGTCTATATGAATGTGGAGACTACTATAAATGACATGTGATATTTATGAAATGCTTCAAGCTGTTATTATAATAACAAATACGGTTTATCACCAAATTATTTTTAAGCATAGGGAACTATAGTATTTGGTCAATTTGCAGTTTATATTACTGGGTCATAGTGAGAAAGAACCCACATGAGGAAGAACGGGTGTAAGGCAAGAATAACTCCTGATGGGACAGTAGAATTGCTTTCTTCAAATAAAATAGAGACCATGGCACTAAGAAGTGGGTATGAGTCTATACTTCTCTCATATCTACAACCGCACTTTTACGTAGGCAAACCTGAGCTGCAGCCCAGTGTCCCAAAGGCTACTGGGGCTCCAAAATTAAGATATACTGCTGAAAACATATTTGTTTTTTGTTTTAAAGCGTGATACATTCCACTATACTGGCTGATCAAATCATCTCTAATCCCTTTAATCCTAGTCGTATGCACACTCTCATCCTTGAGTTTATGTGTCACCAGTGAATGAAGGGTTATGGCTGGGCAGGATTTCCTTCAGCCAGGGAGCTTATCACAGGCTTTTGGAACAGACATCGTGTGGCAAACAAATCAATTTGTTGTGCTATAATTGTTACAGTTCTTCTGCAATGGTTAGTGAGAGCATTATAGACTAAAATTCTAGTGATAGTGAATCATACAAATATGATGATTTTGAATTAATGGTAATCTCTAACGCCACCTCTGAATATCTTTGATGTAACAAGAGCCTTGGGCTACATACAAAGCTCATGTAAACTGATAGCCAGGGCTCAAGGCGGATACATCAAGGCAGATGATCCCTTGCAGAATTTCAGTCTGTTCATAAGTGAAGACAGTTAGATATAATTGTGACTAAGAACAAGAGATGTGCACATAAGCCTGTCCAGCAAAGCAAACTAAAACCAAATTATAGGCTGTTCATGTGCTCTAATATCTGTTATGACAATCAGCTGGTTTTCTTTGTAATTATTATACAATAATTCCAAAGCTGAAATGTAATGAGATTTACATTTATGTGAAATGCTTATGATCCATCCTGGATAAGGATCATAAGTGGAAAACACCTCAGCTTACTTCTCAGGAGTTTGCATTTTGTTGACAACAAGTAACCTGTCATTTCGCACAGTACTGAGAATTCCATTTTGAAAGTAAAATTGTTCTCTACATTTTATATGCCTAAGTAAATTGTTGCTGACAGCGTTACAAGCTGCATCTCATACAATTTCAGAGCTGCCTGCATCTCTTTTTTACAATCAGTGAAGTTTATTGGTAGCCTGACAAAAGTGCACATAGTCTGTAAACTGGTGAACAACCAAACCTGCCAGCATGTTTGTATTTTTATTTTATTTGTAAGCTTATTTTTTCTGTTTTTATTTTGTGAAAATAACTTGGTGCCAGAGTACTAATTTTAAATATCTTTTCAACTGCTCTTTTTTCTTTCTCCTTCAAAACAGACACTTGAAGAATCAGACTCTGTTCGTTTTTAATATTTAACACTATGTACTGTGCTCCGATGGCTATCACATATAATTTTAAACTGTACCACAGCATATAATGTCCCATCTATACTGTACATATCATTCATAATCTTTGATGCATTTTTTGTGGATACTGTTACACTACTTGTTGTTCTTATATAGGTCCTATTCAAGTTTTGTTGACTCCTAAGCTTTGATATTGCATTCTATTGTTTCTGTGGTTCCCTGAGAAGACCTAAAAGGGCGTCCAAACAACAATACAAGCTTCTCTTCCCTGATCATGTCACATCTCTTTACCAAAAAAATTTGCATTGTTTTGTAATTTGGTAGTGTTCCCAAAAAAAACTGAATCTATCTCCTTTATCTATGACTGATTTTCTGGTTAAACATCCAAATTTTGTAACACATGCCACATTGCATGAATGGAGACAGGGACCTAATTTTCAGCTGAAAAAAATATATCACTGTTCTGAAACAGTGCGTTTTATTTGTTTTACAAATTATCATATGTGATTTATAAAGAATTTACCACCATTACTGTACATCTCCAATCTTGGACTTGACAAAGGAAACTCAAAGTTTTGCATTAATCAAAGAGGCACAAGTAACATTCAATAAAATTTAGAACCTATTAATTTCTTCTCATGTACTATGGTGCCCTAATTGTTGGTTGCAATTTGAAGTAGACATCAAGTCTAGGGTACAGGCTTAATTCAGCATTTTCTGGACACAGGAAAATTGTAGCCAAGTGCATTCTTTACTAAGAAGTTCCCTTCTGTAGAACATAAGAAAGATGTTGGCAATCAAGAATTATTAGCTACCAGTAACAGCGCACTGCACAATAACATGCAGTGAATACACTTGACTTGAGCATTCATAGTATTCATCCTCTTTCTCTGTACATTTAGCATTCATTTCCTAAGAGGTAGATGCGCTTGCAGCTTCCTGAGCAGATCTTCTTTGCTCCATCCAAGCGGCCCGCTTCTTGTCTTGTTTCTTCAGCATCTTTTCGCGTTAAAACTGATTAAGTCAGTTTTTGTGTTGCAATTACTTAGTATGTTTTCTTTCATTTTTCACTTAAGCTGGCACTTAAGCATGATTTCAGATATAAAGAGTTTGGGGAAGCGATGGTGAAGGTAGTAGGGAAGGAGAACGGCTCCCGTACACATGCGCCGCACGGGCCTCCCTACTGGCCACTGCCGAGAGTTGATTCTTCAATAAAATAAAATGAAAATAAAAAGAGGAATAACTTTGGAGATTAATCATCACCCCGAAAGCGGGTAGTAGACGTCACATAGTATATGTGTATCGAGTTTCAGGTCAATAGGTCAAACGGTTTGTGAGCTACAGGTGATTTAAAATCCTGGACTGACAAACGACAATCTACTGAAAAATACAACTGAATATGACAAACCTTGTTTCCACAATTCCTTATTTCTCTCTTAATATTACAGAATTTTGTTATTCCATTCAGAATTTAACATATCTTTTTTCAAACAAAATATAAAAACTACATTGACAAAATTATTGACACGTGAGAATTAATATTTGGTAGCACACAAAGAATAATCACAATCAATGTACTTTCCACATCTCTCTACTGAAGGTTTGCACCAGTCTACTTTTTTCAAAGATTTGAATGATGCCTTCTCCCAACGGCAGTTTTCAGATCTCACCTCAAAAATTCAACTGAATTTTGATGTGGATTCATTGCCAGCCACTTCAGAACAGTCTCACTTTTTGTCTTTAAACTTCCCAGGGTACTTTTTGATGTGCAGTTATTATTCTAATATTGTTTTCTATATCAGTATACTGCTGCTGGATTATGTGAATTTCCCCATGGGATTAATAAAGTATCTATCTATCTATCTATCTATCTATCTATCTATCTATCTATCTATCTATCTATCTATCTATCTATCTATCTATCTATCTATCTATCTATCTATCTATCTATTCTGCTGAAAAATCCATAATCTTCAACAGAGACACCACATTTCTAACACTGGGTCCAAATTGTCTCCAAAAATACCTTGGTAATCTCCTAATGTCATGGTTCCATGCACAAACTCTAGGCACAGGAAGATTAAGGTCTCTGGAGATGGCCATATAATTTTGAGATTGTCCATGCTTTAATGCAATGCTTACAACTCACTCTACTTTTTCTTCTTTAATCTATATACAATGTCCAATAGACAGCCTTAAAAGAGCACAATTAGAATTATGTTTTCTCATCATTCAAGTACTTGAATATGTGCTACTTACATTGCACACACAAACAAGCTAAATTTCCTTGCACATTAAAGGAGAAATTACTTGAAAGAAATCAAAAGATTCCTTACAACCTTTAAAAGGTGGCAACCATTTGTGCAGTACTTTTTAGATTTCTTTGCTAAATAAGATAAGATTTAATATTTTTTACATCTTTTTTGTGTTCCTCCACTGCAAATAACATATGTAATAAGCAATCACTTTTGAATTTTAACAAGCTTCTAGGAGAACTGGTGCATTATTTGAAAAAGTGCAAACGTTTCTCACAGATCCTAAAAATCTAACATACTCAAAGAGAGCCAAATGCTTTAATGTAACATCAATGCGTACACATGCTGATCACCCATTGTTACCCTGCGGATATTAGAATTATTTAGACAATAAACCTCAGGTCTACCACAGAAGACACACAGAAGACTTTTCAATAAATTTGAAATGGTTTGTTTTAATAGAATATGAAAGTGAACTGGGGCCTCATGTATAAATGGTGCATATGCACAAAAATGTTGCATATGCCAGTTTTCATGCTTATATTAAACTTGGCATAAAGGTACGTACATTTTCACGGAAGCCTCAAACCATGCGTATGCATGTTTATGCTCAGTTTTGTAAACGTGTGGCACCCAGTTTCAATGCAGTGATGCTGTTTCTGTGTGGATTCCCTTTCATTTTTAGAATCACATCTGTGACGCAGGCTTTATCAAATATACCAAAATTAATTTAAGGCAATTAATTGTAATGTAACAATATAATGGTGCATGGAATGGTCAAACTATTCCAACTAACATGGCTGCAAATGAAAGAAATAGAAGAGAGCGCATATTTAGAGACACTGATTTCTTGTCCCATGATGATGACTGGCTTATAAGTCGATTTTCATTTCCAAGAGCTATCCTCTTGGAGATGTGTGCTGAACTGCTGCCGGCTTTACAAAGGCAGACTTTAAGGAATTATAGTCTACATGTTCCTATGTAAGTTCTGTCCACTTTTGGGTTTTTAGCCACAAGATCTTTTCAATGTGAACTGACTGACTGATCGGGTATTTCTCAGTCATCACTGAGTCACACCATGCCAGCTATATGGGATGTTATTATCTGCTTGTCATCCAGATTTATGATTTCCTTGCACTGTGGTTGAAAAGGCAAACACCAAAGTGTAATTTGCAGCAACATCCGGTTTTCTAAATGTAATCAGAGCTGTAAACTGCATGCACATTGCTATAAAGGCACTTTTGGAGAATTAATTTGCTTTTGTAAATAGATAACATTTCTACTCTGTTTATGTGTGATGTGAAAATGAGTCTTATTAATTGTGATGAGATGGCCTGACTCATTCATTCTGCAAAATAGTAGTGTTTGGAAAACACTTGAAAATGTTGCGTGTGATGGCTGGCTCCTCTGTAAGATAAGGCATTTAATATTACTACTTTGGTCAAAATTGTAAGTTATCTGTATAATGTAACCATAAAACACAATTATTAAGGTGACATTGGTTACCTGCTGAAGATGTGGCTTCTCACCCCGCTTGCCAACCCTCTGACTGAACAAGAGTGACATTATAATGACAATAGTGATATGATGTACTATTGGGCAGCTTAAGGGTCATTGGTGCTGCTTGGTTAAGACTGGTGGAGTGCTGCTCCATAGTCCACAGAAAGTGTATCACATTTCACAGGCATGTACCGTGCTAATGTGGCCCACAATCATGGCTTGCCCATACCTGAAGAGTTGCAGCATGATGAACATGACTCTGACCTTCCAAATGATCAGCCAATTTGGACAGCATTACAATTTCATTTGAATGTAATTAGCAGAATATAAAAACAGGTAATTGGATGCAGCATTTATTTTTTTATTTAATTTGTGGTCAATAACACATAGTACAGCATTTATATTTAATTCCTTTCTCTTAAAGCATCCTCTAAAGTATTTTGTGACTCAAGTACAGTGTCCGTCAACACACAGCCAGATGGTAAATGCCAGTCATAAGTGTCTCGCCAATAATTGCAGCAGTTCAGTGCTTAAACGTGTGAGCCCCGGAATTCCCTACCTCCTGCAGTGGTGTTGACACACAACTTTGATATCTGACAATTTTGTATATCTTTTTTATTTTGGGCACTGTGCGACTTTCTGAATTTGAACTTTTGAGTACCTCCGCCATGCTGTGCCACTCCATCAATTTCCTTTGTTGCTTATATCACTGCTTAAGCCACCAAATAGTACGATTTTACTTTTGTCTATTTCACTGAACAGAACCTCCATTTTGCTGAACACTGAATGGAAGGGGCTATTTATATTGATTTGCATATTCAAATAGGCATAATTCAGTGAGGAGTCAGGGTGGGGCTTTAGGCTCTTGCATGTGTATTAAAATTCACATTAATTGGGATTTATCAAGGGAAAGTGCATAGAACTTTTCTGCATACTCTTTTATGCATCTGATTTTTTTTGTGTGTACACACATTTCTAGTTGTCCATACGCCATGTTTTAGTTTGAATTCTATGCATGGCGTTGTACATCAATGGTATGTGGTAGGACATGTATGGGGTCTGTGGTAATGTGTGCACTTTTAGTTAAAATTGTGTGCTCAGGCTTGAAGTGGGCATAGTAGCGTGGCCGAGCAATGCCAGGACCCTAAAAGGAATGAGCGGGATGCACTCACAGGACCAAGTTGATTCTGCCGAATGCCCAGGAATTAGGAGGAGAAAACAGCAGTATTTGCAGGGTTCCCAGCTGAAGGCCATGTGATGACTTGATGGTTGAATGCACTTGATGGAGAATGTTTCCCCTTCTTAGTAGACAACAGAGGGACCTGGGGATCCTAATTGTGTTTTAACCTTCTAATTTTAACAGTCTGAATTTATTTTTTATTCATTGACTGCTTTAACCTTAACTTGAACACTGTTTTTATTGAGGATTATTTATTTGTTTATCAAGAAGACTGTCCAGGTTCAAGAAGGAGGTAATACCAGCTGTGAGTAACCCAGGCATCACATGACACAACTGACTTAGAGATGCAAATCTATATAACCTAAACCTTAATGGGATGTGAGGAGAAATCTAAAAACCTTAGCAGAATAAACAAATTCTATACAGTAAAGATGTCTGATGTGTCTGAGTGGTGTCAATGTTGACAACTTTATCACTATCATGATTTACAAAGTAGGTAAATGAAAAGCTACCATGCATTTCCTAACATCCATCATGATTTTGTTTTTTAGCTGAAATTGGTTTATGTCGAAGACTCCCAACATCATTTTCTAATCCTCTTAAAAGTGCTAATATCTCGACTGTTATGAAATGTGACAGGGAAAGGCATTGCTCCCTATATCTAAAGGTTGTTGCATCTGTGGAACTTCATGGTGTGTAACCTTTCTATTTACATTAATTTTTTTGCAAATAGAAATGAATATTTGTATTTTATTTGTACAAAGTGTTAAATGTACTGACCAGAGACTTGTAAGCTGTTTACACTACTTTACTGTGAGCTTTTGTAAAATATAAACTTAAAATGTTGAATTCATTCCCAAAAATGTAATTAGACAAAATTGCAAGTTTGTTATAAATTGAGTGACCAACATTTTGTATACAGTGCACAAGACTGCTTTGAATTACCTCATTTACAGTTCATAGGTTATAACGCGCACAATCTTTTATTTATAGAAAAACTCAGAGGAATTGAAATGTGTACTGTTTCATCTCATACTTCTAAGCAGCAGTGTACAGCAATCAAATTCCGTAACACCTTAGGAGGGAATCATCAAGATCGACAGGTAAGAGTTCCAATCATAATGTTTTATACTAGTCTAAAGCACAGATGTTCTAAAAAGTCTTGTTTTGGCATCAAAGCAGCAGTTTGCACAGTAACATAGCATGGAATATAAAAGCTGGATTATGTTGCATTAAAAATGTGCAGAGACATAAGTTTATATTTAATATTTCAGTTTGCTAATAAGCAAACTCTGACTTGCTAACCAACTTAACATGTACATCTTTTGGCTCTGAGTTGGGAAAAACCTCAGTACATGAGTGAAACCCATGCAGATACAGTGAGAATATGAAGGTGCACAATGAATGGGCCAGAATTCAAATCAAAGTTTCTGAACGTTTGAGTCAGCAAGTGCTTAACAAACGCATCAACATACTGTCCTCTGTCTTTTATGTAAATAGTAGGCTGACATATTTTACTGCATATTCGATAAATGCAACAAACAATTACATGGTCGTTGTTGAAACCAATAGATTAAGGCGAAGTTCATCCTGAAATCTGTGGTTTGAGAATCACGAATGACATGATGAAAAATAGTATGGCAAAGAAATGCAAATGGCGATATATGTTGCCCATTTAGTGTTACAGTTTTGTGTTGGTGGAAACCATTCCACCATAAAAACTAAACTTCTCAAATCTAATCCTCATTGTTCAAATTACTAATAACTTTTTGTATAATCCTTGCCTTTTGAGGAAAATTGTTTATTTACATTACACATATTACAATTATTAGTGTAGCATACACTATTATTCAAAGCAAACTAACAAAAGAGGTGAAAATAGTCAAGTTAACATCAGTCTGAGGACTGACAAGATTATGAAATTGATTATCATAAGTAAAAAACTCTGACCTAAACATAAAACTAGCTTTATCAATTACACAGAAATTATACAGAACAAAAGAGTCTTCAAATGCTTCTTTCACACATTGAGGGCGTCAGCCATTCAGGTGGAGGTAGGTAGCTTGTTCTACTATGAAAATGCCAAACAGGCCATAAATCATATATTTTTGTGTGTAATCTATTGGTTTACATGTGAACAATATTGGTTTATGAATGTTTACCATCAGTCTGCATGCATAATTGGTTTGCATGTATACTACACTGGTTTCTTTCATATGGACTATATTGGCTTGTGTCCATATACTATCAGTTTATGAGTGAACTATATTGGTTTGTGTATGCATACCACTGGTTTGCATATGAACTATATTGATTTGCACATGTATATCAATGTTTTCAGCGTGTTTGTTATTGGTTTATGAGTAAACTGCATCGGTTTACGTTCCATTGCTCTCTGTTTGTGTATGAACAATATTGGCCTGTGTTCATATACTACTGGTTTGCTGGGTCTAGCAATGGATTTGTGTATGCACTATACAGTATTTGTTTCATGTACATCTTATGCTGGATTGATGCGGGTAGCTTGTCAGTTTTGAGCTTGAACTCTGTTGATTTTATGTGTGTACTATGCTGGTTTCACGTACGAAACATGCTGGTTATGCACACGCACCATGTCACAGCTTTGTATATGAATTATATTGGTTCTGCATGCAAACTATATTGGTTGTTTACATGATCTTTAGGGGGAATGGGAGGGACAAGAAACAGGAACTCAAGGGCTGGTGGAGTCATTGATTGTTAAGAGAAGCAGGTAGGAGACGGATCTGCGTTTAAATTTTGTTTATTTTGACTTTGGAAATATATTAATACAGCATAACAGTTCACATTAAAAATACTGAATGGATAAATATGTGTGCAAATCTTTTGTTATGCAGAGAGTTATGATGACTTTCAATGGAGCTGAATACTTCTGCATGTTTGTGATGGGGCTTGGTGGTAATTTACAGTATATATAAATTATGCATGTCTGCTAGAATGTTATCAACACCTATCATAAAATGGGTGTTAAAAGGTAAGCAACAGAAATAAAGAAGTCCCATGTGCACACTTCTTTTAACCACAGCTCCACTTTCTTTTCATAAAAATACAATGTTTGCATTTACTGCCAACCATCAACCCATGAAACCACTGAGTGACACAGAGCAAAAACACTAACCACTTTAATCTACATTGCTCCTCTACTTGAACAAAATATGTATCATTACTTAAAAAAACACACTAAACTGATTAATGAAATGTTTGAAAATTAACCCAAATAACTTGATATATATCTAGTATGGAGCAATTCGTTTTTTAAACTGCCTGCAGGCATCTTTCCTGTCTGCTGCTTATAATGTTGCCCTCAAACATATTAAAGCAGCTCAAATCTAACCTGTTTTTCATGTCTTTTTATTTGCAAAGTGGTGTCTGTTCTCCTGGTAAGTCTCTTCTGATACTCAGTATTCCCCATTCATTTTTCAGTTTTTATATTTGTTTTGGTATTTCCCTTTTGCTCTGTTTACATGATAGTTTACGCAACAGCTCAAAATAAAGTAAACTGAGCATGATGAATGCAGACGTGTGCCCTGTGATTTACAGGTCTGGATCTTATGCCAGAAAAGGTTTGAGTTTCCTTTGACTCTTAAGCATGTAAAAAATGGAAGGCTGCATATAAAGTAATTATTTTTCCCCTTGGATGTCAATAAAGTAGTATCTATCTATCTATCTATCTATCTATCTATCTATCTATCTATCTATCTATCTATCTATCTATCTATCTATCTATCTATCTATCTATCTATCTATCTTCTTTTACTGATAATGCTTTATATGTAGAAGCAAATTTTTTTTTTTTTTTTATTTATTAATTTTATTACAATCAATACATAGCAATCACGTTTTTACAAAAAAAAAAGAATTATACTAAGAACAGATCGATCCCCACCCTTGAGAGAGAGAGCAAGCCAAATGGTGTAAAATTTAAGGCTTTTAAAAATACCTAAATCAACAAATTCTCTGTGCTTTATTAAATCATTTCAAAATATTACTGATTAGATCCTGCCATGTTTTGAAAAAAGTCTGCAAGAAGCAAATTTATAATGAGTTTAAAAACAGCACAGTCAAGGTGGCTTTTGATACAACCCTAAATGCAAGAAGAGTAGATGGACTTTTTTGGTGTAACTTACGCTTTAAATTGCAAAGTTGGCATTTCAGAAAGCAGGGGTCACAGCTCTAAAAGAGTTTTAAAAATGGATGCAAAATGATGCTCTGGAAAAGTAAAAAGCCTAGTGGTAGAAGAACTTAATTGTCTTGCAGGTAATCTGAAATATTGTGTAAATAGTTATATCAAGACATCTGAGGTTTTATACTTAATATCTTTGCAAGTCAATTTAAGAGTCCTGAGTATAATTTTGTATCAGCAACAAATATACTGTAATTAAGCTGAACCAGTCAACATGGTCATTGCTCCAACTTTGCATGGCTAATCATCTATTACTAAACACGCTTAATACAGCTCAGGGTCACTGTGATTGACATCTGTGTTGACAGCACTGGGCTCATGACAGGAACCAACACCAAATGGGGCTGCATTCCACTGTAGGACACACTTAAGCAATGCCAATGAACCAAAGCTGGACATCTTTTGAAAGGTGGGAGAAAAAACAGAGTAACTGTATTAAAAAAGCAAAAAATAAACTGACACAGTTTGAAGAAAATAAAATTAAAATCCTATTTCCAAGAGCAGTGAGGCAGCAGTGCTAATGACATGACCATCAAAATTCAATACTTCAAAGAGGAAACCCACTGAAAATCACATTACTGAAGTTTATACTTAAAAGCTTATGTAATCCTAATACTTGTATTAGTAAGTAATCTTTAAATTACCACTAATATACTTTCTGAAGCTAACTACTAATTGTTTGAAAAGAACTCAAAATTTTCATTTGGACAAATTGATTGGATGAGATTTCCAGGAAAAATCCAATTTGCTAATTATAAAATCTTGATTAGAAATTAAAAGGTAAAAAGTATGAGCAACAGTAAAATGAATTCATATTTTTCTGTTACTACAATTTTTAACTATAGTTCATTAAATGCTTTCCTAAATCTACTCAGATTCAATATTATTATAAATCTGTCTTGAAAATGACAAAAAATTGATTTTCCCTGTCCTTCCCTCTGTTTTATAGGCCATTCCATTACCAGCTCACAAGAGCTGCAGCCTAACCTAAACGCAAATGGGCACTAACAAAAAGATCTGAATACACAATGGGATGTCAGAAACCTGAAAATACACATTATGAAAAGGACCTAAGGAGTCTTAGTGTACTTATTACTATTACTGTACATAGTTTACTGTCAAATAATGCAAAGTGTACGCGACACATGTTTCGCCCTTATTTGGGCTCATCAGGCGTACACACTCTACTGCTACCATCTCGGGGATTGAACCTCGGATGTCAGCGTCAGAGACAAAGCCCCTTTACGCTGCGCCACGTTGTGTGGTTTGTTTATTTGACAGCCTGTAGGTCCAGAATAATTACATTCATTACATTCGTAGTCTGAGTCATGACCTGAATTGTGTGGGTGGTTACCCACCAGGTAATGCTTGTGGTTGGTCTGCCATTCGGCAAACATCTGCCACGGTGCCCTCAGTTGCGAGAAGCAGATCATGGAATGTTACATAGTTTTCTGTCAAATAATGCTAAGAGTACGCGACACGTGTTTCGCCCTCATTTGGGCTCAGGTAACCACCCACAGCTTTGGTTTTTTTACAGTACAAAAAAATAGCAGAACTAGACAAGGCCGATTCCAGGACAAAAAGGTGTGCGCTATGATTAGGGATTGAAGGAGTCATACCTTTTGAGTTTAGTCAGAAATCAAGAGGAGACATGATCGATGTGTTCCAATCAATCTGTTACTTTAAAATAAATTATGGAACAAGAATACTGGGACACGGTTGGAAACTTGGTAAGGGCAGATTTGGCACAAATATTAGAAAGTTTTTCTTCATGCAAAGAACCATAGGCACATGGAATAAATTACAAAGTAGTGTAGTAGAGAAAAGGAATTAAGGAACTTTCAAATGTCATCTTGATGCTAAACTGTTTAAATGTTCTAATATCCAAACTGCAAATCTGGACTTATTGTCTGTCTACAGAACAACACTCTCACACACTTGCACTAACACTTAACACTCATACAGGTCCAGATTAGAGTCACTAGTTAACCTTAACCTGTATGCCTCTGAAATGTGGAGCTGCCCAGAGAAAAAAACACACAGACACTGGCAGAATAGGCAAAGTCCACACAGATGATGAACAAATTACAATTCCAACTTTGAGTTTTCAGACAGCAAAATTAACCACTACAGCACCATGTCACACATAGAAACAATTATTATAAGTATTTTATTCTTACAAAAACTTTTTTTGTATTTCAAGGTACTGTATAATGATACCAAATTGAACTAAACTTAATTCATCATTTCTGTCTGACTGCAATTTATCTCCAGTCCTCAAGCACCAGGAAACGCAAACATGCTTAGATTTCCCAGAGAATAAAAAAGTGACTATGGTTTAAACCAATCTACCTAAGTAGGAACACCCAGTAATACCACCTAAATGTCACATATCTTTAATAAGAACCATTCCAGGGTATTTTACAGATACTGCACATAGATAATGTATAAATAATACAAATGTTTACTGTACATCAATCATTTTTACAACTGTAGAATGAACCAGTGAAGAGACAATCTCAGAACCACATTGGAAGCCAGAGGCAGGGATTGAACTACAGTAACTGCTGTGTGGTTTACAAAGATAATTGTTTAAACACTACAGTTAAATTTTTTTTAATTAATTTTACACATTATATTCGGCAGCGAAGAGAAACAACACAAGGAAGCATAGGTGTGGCCATAATTAAACATAATTTATTGTAAATTACAAATTTATAGGGAATGCAGACAAACAGCCAAGTATAACAATACACTTTTGAAAAGGGTTCAAGCATAAAGTTACAAAGTTTTTTTTTACCATTCATTTTTGCTGTTATTCAACACTCCCCAATGATCTATCAATCATAGCAGAATATTAAAATCATTCAAAAAAGCGAGAAAACATTGTGAAGGAAAAATAAACTTGCATTAAGTTGGTCCTTGTGCCATTTGGTAACTCTCTCTAATCAATAGCTTTAAAATAAAAAACAATAAAAAGATGCAAAATCTCAATCTTAATATCAACAATAAATCATACACAGTAACTCAAGATTCAATAATGTCCCAGGCAAAATATGCCAACTCAAAACTCAGTCACAAACATATGCCAGAACAGAAAGGCATCATACGCTGAAGTATGTTCACATTAACCCTTGTGCACTCATCTGACACAATACAGCACCTAAACAAACACAATTCTAACCTTGGAGAAACAGTAAACAAGTCGGCAATATAATCCATTGATATTGGGTGGGACTGCTTTTCTACATACTTGTATTCTTTAACAATGGTAGACATCAACAAGGTTTCAATATGTCAAAATATAAAGCAATGATTTCCCAATCAGGGAAATAAACAAATGTAACTTCAATAGGAAAAGCAAATCATGCCAACACATTTTCACTATTGTATAATGGCATGCTGAATACTTTTTCATCTTGTCAGATAGTGAAAGATGTGCAGTGCACATGCTCTCCTGGAACACCCTTCGGATGGGAGGACCAGGGGAGAGAGCATTCATCCATCAATCCATTATCCAATCCATTATCCTAACTACAGGTTCATGGGGGTCTGCTGGAGCCAATGGGGAGATTGCATGCACGAGGCAATATCTCCCCCAGAACGATAAATGGCAGTCCCCATGGCTTGTTGTGGTTCCTCGGATTCCCACAGGACATCATGGGACATAGAGTTCTTCAATGCAGCCTATGTTGGGTTTCGTGTGTCCCACCCGGAACTTGGGAGCCATACTTCATGGGTCTCAAACTTCACCCAGAAGTGCTTTCGGACCACATGTTTGGAAGACCGGACCATTTAGTCACCTTTGTTGAGGCTACCTTATGGTTTGTTAATTCCATTGTTGCCCATGTGGTCACTCTTATCTGGAATACAATCTGCAGTTTTTCATCATTACTTATAAACAAATCAATGTTTCATAATTAACAATGTGCCATCCTATTTGCCTTTTCCAATTACTGCCTACAATTTTGAATAGACAGATTGCAAATTAAATGCTGTATCATTTGTTAACCAGTGACCTTTATGAGTAGCTCTAGTACAGTTTTATAGAAGACCATAGCACCAGTTCATTTTAGTTTAAGCAGTAAATGATCTGTTTCTAAAATGTGAATTAGATTTTGTTTTTTTATGCTTCCATTGGATCTCTCAGCAGCTTTTCAGACAGGTCTGCTGCATCTACAGTATGTCTGGTATTGTTCTTACATGATTTGCTCCCTATCTGTTGAAACATAGCCTGTTCATCTCTGAAAAAAAAAAAAAAACTAATAATTTCAATCTGCAATCATTCTCCGCAATTTGGGTGTTAAGCAAAGCTACATTTTAGGTTGTATTTCATTTCTTGAATATTTACTTCCCTTAAGTTGTATTATTCATACATTTTTTATTTATTCAGAAAATATTCAGTTCTACATGGCTATAAATAATGACCTTTATGTTGATTCTTCATACTCTCAGAATATTTAATGAATTTCATGTTTTCATAAATTATATTATTTTTGCATCTAAATGTGAATAAAACTGAGACTTTGAAAAAAATGTAAAAATATTCCTTATTATTTAAATAACAAAATCAATTTTAGTTTCTCTTTGTGTGAGCTTAGCATTTCTAAATTTTGTCTTATTGGACAAATGAAAGTTGCTCGTAAATTTGCACACTTCCATTTATTTGTATTTATTTGATCAGTTTTCCAATATGGAATGTGACCAACAGTGGAGCACCACAGGAAACAGCCCTGTCTTCTTTTCTCTGACTATAAATAAAACAGCAGGTCATGTCACTTACAGAAATTCTCAGATGATTCCACACTTTTGAGGTGCATTGTTAAAGGGGATCAGACAGAGTACAGGAGTCAAGTGGAGAAGTTTATTTCTTGAAGCAAACAATCAAGGATCTTGTTATTGACTCTCGCTGCACCAAAGAGCCTCAATAAAGAGCCTCAATGAGCGGTCACTGTTCAAAGAGTGGATTTAGAGGTGGTCCACACCTACAAGTACTTGGGGGACCACATTAATGACGTGTTGGACTGGTCTTGGAACACAGAGGAAAAACGCAAGAAATGGCATAGCAGGCTCTTTTTCCTTAGGAGACTGCATTCCTTTAATGTGGACTGCATCTTCTACAAGTCTGTGATGGCCAGTTTGATTTTCTACGCTCTAGAGTGCTGGGCTGGTAACATCATTTCAATAGAGGCCCAATGAATCAAAAAGCTAATTAAAAGGGCAGATGTAATTATGAGACACACTCTGGAACCCCTGTAGATAGTAGCAAAGGAGAAAATTAAAACAAAACTGATTACCATTATAAACAATGCTGCACATTCTCTCTCTGATACACTAACACTGAACAGTTTCAGCCAACAAATTATTCAGCAGAACTGTGTTAAGAAACGGTACTGTCGCTCCTTTATACCAACAGCAATACAGCTGCATAATGCCACACTGTTGACTGTGTCAGCCAAGGAGAAGATTTCTTTCTTTTTAGTCATTCTGATGTACTGTATATCTGAGAGGGGCTTGTTGTTTGTCATAATATAACAAAGTATTTTTTATTTATTGTGATTCTGGAAAAAGTCAAAATTCTTCCTGTGGTCAAATAAAATACTATCTATCTATTCAACATACACTTTTGCAAATGCGTCCCTATCTAAATTTCTCTGCTACTAAAACATATTAATGTTTTTTTTTTTTTTTGCTTGGATTATTGTAAAACCATATATAATGGTCTTCCACATGGATCCTTAACTAAATTGCAGATAGTTGAGAACTAACACATTTTGACAAGGTTACAGTAAAGATCAATAGTGTATTCATTTCCAAATTCTATCCCTAAGTTTAACTGAAAATCCTCTTGATATTTATCATTTTTGATAAATTATTTTACAAATAATGCTTTCTGTTCCACTGATGCCCAATGCTTGTTCAATCCACATTATAGATACAACACTTTATGGCCTAGGATCGATCGGTATCAGACCACTGAAGGCACAAGTTAAGACTCAAGGCCTTTTTATTTGAGTAATCTTTTAGCTATGTTAATTTATTTGTACAGATTTATGCTAGAGTTGTATTGTGTAATAATTTTTTTTCATATCTGACATTTATTGTTTTTAACACCTTACTATTTCTTATAATAAATATATAAAAAAGAAACAAAAGAAGAGTCAGGACTTCAAAGGATTCCCTGTTTAATGTCCTGGCTGTAGGAAGGAAAAACTTAGGCTGAGCAATAATGAAAAAAAGAATACAACTGCAGTAGCCTCAGAATAGTTGTTGTGAGAGAGATCTATCCCCTTCTGAAGGAAAGTCCCAAATGAAAACTTACTTCCTGTTAGACAGACATTTAAATAGCAGAGGAAGCAGAATGGTGCAGTTCAGGGACACCAAAGTTGGAAATGATGTCAGAAGTCTTCAGGGCTGTCCTACTCCACTCTAAAGGGAAAAGAAATTGTGTTAGTGGCCGTATTGCAGCAAAATCCACTCACATGTCTGACAACATACTTTTAATGAAGTAAAGTACTTTATGACATTTATTGTTTTTATACCTTAGTATTTTATATATTTTTACTGAAGTAAAATACCTTGAACACTTTTTGCGTAAATGGGTATTGAAGCAAAAGCTTTTAATTCTTTTTTTTTTCAGTTTTATTGATTTTATTGCAATCATTCCATACAAATAGATTACTTTTTTGCACAAAATAGGATTGAAAACAAATCACCCCCCACCCCTGAGAAAGAGAGCATGGCCAATGGAGTAAACTTAAAGCTAGTAAAAATAAATAAATTGATGAGTTTTGTAGGCGGATAAAGAAAAATGGAGAAGAAAAAGTAATGGGAAGAGAATCTACTTCCTCAGTGCTTTAAGAGCTTATTCTAAAATATTATTGATTAGATCCTGCCAGATTTTGAAAAAGTTCTGCACAGATCCTTTAACTGAGAATAAGATTTTTTCCAATTTCAAATAGTATAAAACATCAGTTACCCACTGACTTAAAAAAGGAGAGTTTAAAAGCTTTTAATTCTTGAATCTCGAATCCAGGTAGGGTTCCTTTACAGTATATGTGTTTCCATTAACTCCCCATTTTTTTTATTTCCATTATATTTTTTCCCAACATCAAAAATATGTAAATAGCTGAATAGAAACTAAAGTGGCATGGTATGTTGCACTTGGTCGCTGTTCCATCCTAGGGGCTTCCTGCCTTTCAGGTGTTTTATACTTTTCAAATAGCCTGACCTGAAAAAAGTTTACTAACCATGGAGGAAAAATATATACTTGTTATCGTAATAGCTTGTTCACGAATCCTAGCGTTTAATTTTAAACTGATTTTGAAGTGGCATATATCTTCTTATGAAAACAGGTAGGATTTCGTAAGCTATTTTTAAAGTATCACTTTTTAATAACATTTTTTGCACAAAATGCAAAAGTACCTGCCATGGTCATCGCGTCTGTCTGTTTGATTGCATAAACCAATTTGCTTTCCAATAGATAGATTTTGTTGAAATTCGGCAGACTTGACTGTGAAAACATCCAATCATAATGCATTAAATTAACTGTACATTTTTTCAGTAAAAAAGCTGTCATTAAATTAAAATAATGATATTAAATAGATAAATATATGCAAATTTAAACGTTTTACCTATCAGTATCAGATAATTGTTTCAATGTGCAAGATTATTTTGTGAATAACTGCAGCATTTCCTTGAACTCAGAATGGTACTGAATTCTGAATTTGCATAAAGTTAGTATATTTGCATAGGGGAACCCGACATTTGCAGCAAAGTGGAACATTCTTCCTTATAGCTCCCATATTTATTCACGGTGAAGAGCTAAAATTTAATGACGGTTAGAAAAATATTTTTCAGTGTGCTCTAAATTGTGGTTATAGAAGCGTATTAATTTGAAGTTATTTTGTACTGGTGAAAACGTTTCCTTCTCCACTTGATGACAAGAGTTATGTTTAATAAACATGGGTTTCTGTCAAAATGATTAAAATAATTGCTGGCATTTTTTTAATATATATACAGTATGTGATGTTAATCTCATACAGGTACACAAACTGTGGTATGTGGGTATAAGTTAAAAGCTATATCACCAAGCTATTTAGCTTAAGTTGGTTTCATTTGATATAATGAAACAGTTCAATTTAATACTAATGATGATGAAATTATATTTCTTGGCTGCATTAATTTTACTGAGATAAACCCTACACTGGTCTATGATCTTGACTGTTTTTAATAATAGTAATAACAATAATACAATTTATTTTTATAACACCTTTCCCTTGTTAAAGGTGTTTCACTAAGTCTCATAAAGAAACAGCAGGTATATGTAACAGTGGATACAAATGTTTCCTGAATCGAACACTAAAACGGATAGATACAGGATACACAAAGCATTAAATACAATAAAAAGTAAACCAGAGTAAAATAATAACTTAAAAAAAATAAAGCCTAGCAAATGACATAATCTGTGATATAACACATACACACAAATTATACTGAGCATCTGGACAGAGAGGCAGACTGAAAGAGGAGGCAGAATGTCAGGTTAAGTTAAAAGCCTTCCAGAACAAATGAGTTTTAAGCTGTTTTTTAAAAGAATGAACAAAGTCAGCTGATCTAATTAATTTCGGGAAGTCATTCCAATGTCTGGTTGCTATGGAGCTGAAGGCTCTGATACCTACAGAGTGCAGGTTAGTTTGGGGCACAACAAGATTGCCAGAATCAGAGGACCTTGGACAGCGAACAGGAACATAGTGACAGAGAAGGTCACTAATGTAGTGCAGGGATATTTAAGGCTTTGTAGGTAACTAACAGAATTTTATATTCAATTCTATAAGACATAGGGAGCCAGTGTAGGTGAAGCGAGATGTGTGTGATGTGCTTGCTGTTGCTAGTTTGTGTTAGGACTCTTGCAGCAGAGTTCTGAATCAACTGGAGCTGTGATATAAGATTAGAAGCAGCACCTGCCATTAGGGAGTTACAATAATTGATGTGGTATGTCTTTTAAACATGAATAAGTTTCTCAGCATTAGCAAGGACAGGAATGATTGAACATGGGATATGTTGCAGAGGTGAAAGTAAGAAAGTTTCTTAATGTGGTTTATGTGGGTGAAATAAGAAAGAGGGGAATCAAAAATTACACCAAGATTCCTTGCATCAGAAGATGGTCTGATGATATCACCATCAAGAGTGACTGAAAAGGAGCTCATTTTCTTAAGTTGCACTTTAGTGCCAATTTGCAGAGGTTCAGTTTTGCTGCAATTTAATTTTAAAGAGTTCTGCTCGATCCAGGTTTTAGTTTCACTGATGCAAGTTGTGAGATAAGAAAGCCCAGATGAAGTTTCACTTTTAACATTAAAATAGAGTTAAGCACCATTTGCATAGAAATTATAAACCAATCCATAACTACAAATGATACAGCTATGGGGAAGCATACAGATACAGACGAACAGAGGGCCAAGGACACAGCCCTGAGGAACCCCTTGTGTGACTGGCAGTGAGCTGGATCTGCCTGTCAGTCAGATAGGACTTAAACCACTGGAGGGCAGTGCCAGAGATACCCAGCATGTTTACCATTCTGGACAGTAGAATGTCATGTCTGACTGTGTCAAATGCTGCACTGAGATCAAACAGAATGAATATGCTGGTTTGTCCAGAGCCTGCTGCAATTTTAAAAGCGCCTGGCACAAAGCTTCTGTCAAGAGATGTACTTATTAGTGTTGTAACTGTTGGAATTATGGCATGAAGGCAGGCTTTAAGAAGTGTGGTGGGGATGGAGTCCAGTACACAAGAAGTCGTCCTATTCTTACAAAGCAGGTCATTAACAAATTCAAATTTGGATGGAATGGAGAGAGGTTAGGAGCATGCGCTGATACAGCGCATTGCTGCACCCACCACATGACAAACCAACTCAGGATGCAGATTACGATTCGAGTGCAGCCATTCAATTGGTGACAGCTCAGCACCACACTAGTTCAGAAGGAGTAGAACCAGTGTGAGGTTTTTTATGGTGGGTGTAGTGCCAATTCTGCCACCGACCCCCAGGTTTTTCCCTGCAGGTTGGAGGGCCTACATTCAGGGCTGGATGAAGATTAATGTCATACCCAGGTTGGAGCAATTGCAGGTTAAGGGCCTTGCTTAAGGGCCCAACGAAGTACAGTCACTTTTGGCATTTACGAGATTTGAACCGGCAACCTTCCACTGCAAATCCCTAGCCTCAGAGCGGAAGACAGGGAAATATATAAATGGATGACAGATTTATGTTAGATGAATTATTTAGATTTTTTATTTTATTGCGGAAAAACTGGAGGAATTTTTCACAGAGTTCAGTATAGGAGGTAATTGGGCCAGATGCAGGTTGATGTAGTTTATTAACTACAGAGAACAAAACCCTTGGGTTATCATAGCCACTTTCTATTATTCTGCCATAATGGGTGTTCTTGGCTGCAGTGAGTGCATCCCATAAAACCTGTTGATGGTCAGAGAAAGCCTGGATGAGCACGGTGTGGCCAATCTTACGTGACATTCTCTCAAGGCATCGGCCAGCTAGAGTGCTTAAAGGAAACCTCCTTATTCTTTAAAGGAGCTGTTTTATATGGTGTGGAAAGAAGGGCTGAGTTATAGTGCTCAATAAGACTATCTAGCATTGATGGAATACTGTATGTGAAGACAGAAAAGATCAGAAATAGAATTAGCAAGCATAAAGGGACAGATATTTTTAAGGTTTGACATTTACAGGTAAGAGAAAGAGAAGTAAAAAGTACTGCTTTATGATCAGAGAGCCTCAAATCAATGCTATAAGTGTTGCTGACAGATAAGCTAGATGTACAGATCGAGTCCAATGTATGACCACCAGATTGAGTAGGAAAATCAACATGTTGTATCAAGTCAAAGCAGTCCAGTAAGGATAGGAATTAATTTCTCAGCTTACATGTAGTAATGTCAATATTGATGTTGAAATCGCCAGGAAGAATGACTGTCTGCGAAAGGGAACTTAAGTGGGTTAATCACTCAGTCGATCAGATTAAAAAGAGTGACGATAGAGAACAATGAGTAAGACAGGACCTGATTTCTTTACTAGCTTAAGATCCAGACATCCGAAAGAAAATGGGCAGTCTTGAGCTGTGAGGCTCTGTGAAGTAAACATATCTGAATGATGTTTCCTCTGTGAGAGATATAAAATCGTTTGGTTTTTGCCAGGTTTCTGTTAGGCATAGCATGTTAAGGTTGGAGTCTGTAATGAATTCTTATAGCATCAGCGCTTTGCCATTAAGAGATCTTGAGTTAAACAATGCAATATTAACTGACGAGGGTTCATTGTGCACAGATCCATGATTAGAGTTTATTTTTCAAATTTGGCACACTGACACTACTATTTCCAAAGCCATGAATAGGACAGCATATTCCTGAATAAATGCTGCCATTGGATTTTTCATTCACTGCCTGGCCAGTGTCTTTTGCAACATTCCAGTCTGACCATTTGTTCTGGACAAATTGTTTAATATGAAGGAGTTCATCACAAGAATATTTTAACATAGTACAGAGCGATACTTATCTGATAATAGCAGAGAAGAAGCAGAGTGAAGAAGGTGAGATGGGTGAGGTGGGGTGGGGTGGAGTAGATAAGTGGTGATAGTAGGCAGCAGAGGAAGCATAGTAGGAGATATTATAAAATGCACATGAAGATCCCAAAATTCAGAGCTTACAATATACAGCCACATACATATGCTAGATATTACAGCCATGATTGCCCCAGAGCTGCAAGCCAGGTGGGTGTAAAATCAGATAATTTCTCAGTCATTAGGTACATAAAGAAGGAATCAAAAGCAATCCAGTATATCCATTACAATCAATGAGATAGACCATCCCCTGCTTCTAGATTGGCATGATGCAAAGAAATGTTCATAAAACCTCATCCCGTGAACCACAGATTCAAATGTCTCTGAGACTGCAAAAGTCCATAAAGTATATAAAAATAATCCAAATCAGTACAGTTTGAGTCAGATGCATCTATAAACTATACATACAATAAAAAAAAGAAATGCAAAACTTGAATTTTAACGAACAGTGCTGTTTAAAAGGGAGGAGTATCAGAAACATGCATGTGCCAGCATCTCCCTTCTTGATGGTGTCAAAATTAAATGAGTGAAACAGTGAAAGTTAAATGAGTGGCAGCTCAATTAACAGTTAAATGACAACCACATTTTTTATAGTGTTATTTTTCAAGCAAATTTGACCTGAAAACTTAGTGTGTTGTACAAATGTCCAAATGGTTGAAATCTGAAAATTTCCCAAATACCTCTTTTACACAATAGCCACTCCTGACAGCAAAACAAATCCCCATAACGAGCTATTAAAACTATAGTAGAATCACATGTGTAGTAGGTAATACGCTGTTATATCGGCAGTTTGTGTGTACCAATGCCACTTCAACTCACTTCTCCTAATGCTTAATGTCGTAATAAGTAAATCAAATGATCTGTACAAGCAAAGAAAGCAAAAAGTAATTTATGTAGAGATGAATAATAAAAGGAGTTACCAACAGTTTTAGCTTTAACTGTCCATTGATTACTTCTTTAAAAAAATGTATTTCATATGTTTAAAAAGACTTAACTACAATTAACTTTAAATTGCATAGCATTAAAATCTCTAATACATTTAAGTACATTGTAGAAGATCAGCCTCGACACAGACAGGCAGACACCAATATTCAAACCCACAACACGTTTATTATAGTACTATTTACAAATAATCAGTACTGCACACGAGCCAGTGCCCATGCACTACACACTCTCAAATCCGGCTTCTCCCAAGTCCTTTCTTCATCGCCTCCATTCCTCTCCTCCGAGCTTCGTCCTCTCGAACCCGACTCCAGCTAATGACTGGCGGGAGGCGGCCCCTTTTATCTCCACCTGGACATGCTCCAGGTGCCCCTGATGAGCTTCCTATGGCACTTTCTGGTGTGGTGGAAGTGCACATGAGCACCCGGAAGCACTCCAGTTGTCCCTGGTAATACTTCCACCAGCACCTCCGGGTGTGGCGGAAGTGCTGACGTCCAGGGCTTCACAGTCTTCTGGGCACCCCTCGCTTCCATGCTCAATTCCCGTGGCCCCAACACAAACCAGGGTAGCTGCCCTCTCGTTGTCCAAGAGAGATATAGTCCTTCTCGCCATCCTGGCTAGGCACAGCCCCCAGCCGCCCACCACAACATATAGGTATCACTATCTCATATATGACTCATTGTTAAAAAAATAAAATCAATGTTAGTGTTCACATCTGTGTCTTTGATGAGGTAAATGAATAGCAATTAAAATTTTGCAGCTTTCAAAATAAATAACAAACCTACACTATTAGTACATTTTCTAACTTGTTAAAGTGTAAAGATATATAATTCAATTAGGACTACTCTTTTCTTATTGAATTCACACTAGCTTACAGTTGTGTAATGTAATTTAATAGCTGATAATGTCTACATTTATCAGTATTCACCTGTTTTTCTTAGGTATATGTGCAGTTCAACTGCTTTGAAGTTGGAGTTGCTCAACGGCTTCTTGTTACAATTAGAACTCTTCCAGATTTTTGTGGCACTGCACTTTTTCAGGAGTATGCAGTCCAAGGTAAGGCTTTATTAAAACGATTAATCTTACGAAATGCATTTTTACTTTTTACTTCACTCTCTGTCTGCATGGCCCATAGTAGTGCATATTGGACTAACTGGTGTACCTAATTTGGCCTATTGTGAGAGGGAGTGGAATATAATAACATGGTGACATTTCCATGGCTGGTTCCCGGTTTGCAGCCAGTCCTGCTGGTTTTGGCAGTGGCTTCCTGTATCTATATAATAAAAAATACAAGTTTGAAAATGAAGTGTTACCGAAGAGTGCTACCTGTGATTTTTTTATTACGGCATAAAAGGATGTTGCTTTTCAAAATCTCTCAGTGGGCAAATTAATATTTAAGTTGTTTAAGAAGTTTTTTTTGCATGTTCTTGTAATTCAAACACTTTAAAATATGTCTACGATATTAAGACAGAAATATCATAGTTCTCAGTGTTAACTTATTTAACATTTTAATTGCCGTCATTAATCTTACACAATAAGGATAAGTTGTATTTTATAGAAAAAAGAAATAAAGGAATGCTCTGTAATATTTTCTTATTTATTTTAGATTGTCAGAATGCTGACATAAGGAGAAATGTCCCAATATGTATTGGTAAGTCAATGTGTGAAAAACATTTGATTTAATGTTGGTAGAAAAGATGTTACTTAGTGCTACTGGCTCATAGCTCAAAAGTCGTGAGTTCAAATTCTATCCAGGACCCTATGAGTTTTCAGATTCCCCCAGCATCTTTGCTATAAAGATATATACAGTAACTTATGTGGATTGGCATCTCATTGGTATATCCTGTAAAATCCTACAAGACATCCAACTGAATATATGGAATGTCTTTACCTAAAAAAAAAAACTATCATGGGGTCATGTAATAAGTCCTAGCCATGCCTATGAAAGACTAGGACTCACATTGAATCACTTAAAATTGGCTTTTATTAGAAAAAATGCCACTTTGTTTACACATGATTAAAAAGCCTGTGGTTAGGAATTCCCTACTGCTATTTTACCTCGCATTACAGCCTTTATTATTGCAGCACATTACAGATCTATAGTAGGATCCATACCCAAGTGTACATTTTGGCTACAAAGACAACTTGCCTCCAAAATGATAGCCTTAAAACATAATATATTGTAAGTATATATCACATTCATGTAGATTTTTTCACTTATATTAATATGTTTTAATAAATTATTAATAATTTGTCTTTTATCAGCTGGAAAACTAAATTATGCTGTTGATGAAAAGAGAAAATTGTTGTCAGTTCAAGTATCTGAATTTCTTGAAGATTACGACTATCATTTAAGATTATGTCACAAGTGGTATTCATGTGAAAGTACTGGGTCTTATGTCAAGGTATTTATATATTTTTTATATATAAATAGAAACTTCAGGATAAATCTGAATGTTTATTAGTGTTCTCTGGTGGTCAAATTCATTTCCACCTTTTCTATTAAGACATTAAGATTGTGAGCAAGTATAGTAAAAGACAATTAGTCACAAAAAAAAGAGCTAGCAGGCATTTATGAAGGACTATCATATACTAAGCTTTTCATAACTAGATTAATTTGTAAATAACTTCAAATGGTAGAGAACACTATTTTCTCATTGAGGTATACTAGGTGGGTCAACATTGACCCGGTTGAGAAAAATAAGGTGATAAGCAGCATAATCCTGGTTTTCATGATAAACCTTCATTTTAAGCAGTGTTTCCTTATTTGTTTTTATCCTGGATTGAGCTATTAAATGGTGAGGATACATGGTAATAATAATGCTGTCTGATAGGTAGGTGTAAACTGTAATCAAGTAAGGTTTAACTGAGGATCCAACAGAAGCTGACTTTAAAACATCTCTTGCCAGTAATTTTTGGAAAGTCTACATCACAACAAAAATGATATATGAGAAATGTATTTTGAGCTAAATTACACTATCTTACTCAATGTAAGAAAGAGTATAGGTTTGACATCTATCAATGAAGATCTAATTATAAAAGTCTGTTTCTAGTATATCCTTAAATTGTTTGCAGATTGTTTTAATGATTATCTTTTAGTTAAATGTATCTTGCTGAACAGCCTTTTTGGCAGAAATCACCAATAGTAAAGACATTCATGCTTAATTTTCCATGAACAATCTACAATAACTTTATAGGTAACAAGATTTAAGCATAAGTATGTTTGCAACATGACTGTTGAAACTTCTCCTTGAACAGGAGTTTTCCATTTTGGTCTAATGTAGGTCTTTATGATCTAGATATTTCAATAAGATGTTGATCAACACCTGAGCAGGTTTCTTCTTTCAGTTACATCCAGGAGATACTGACATTAGAACTCTGAACATTGTATGGTCCTGGAGGGCCACAGTGGCTGCAGGTTTTTGCTCCAACCCAGTTGCTTAATAAGAAGCACTTATTCCTCAAGTAACACGTCTGCTTCACTTTAGTTGTCTCGCTCGTTAAGATTTTGAACTCTTATTGCTTATTTTAGTCTTAAACAGCTGTATTGTTGGTTTTCAGCTACTCCTAATTAGCAATTACGTGCACATGACAAAAGAGACCAGCATTTTCCATTTAGCTTGTTACCATTTACACCTCTATGTGTATTTATCATGTACTATTGGGTTTAATTAAATACTTGGATGGAAAGTGAAGAGAAAAAAGTGAAGGACTGAGAATTTCCCCTCCATTTTAGCCTTGAAATCATTTGGATGGTATCCTTAGAAAAGGGAAGAAAATCTAGGACATGAGAATTACATGACATAGCAGAGTTAAAGCACTAACAAGCCATGAAATTAAATTATTGGCAAGAATTGCTTTCTGATTAAGCAACCGGGTTAGAACAAAAACCTGCAGCCACTGCGGCCCTCCAGGACTGTGATTGAGGACCCCTGTTGTATGGTAATAAATACAAAACAATGAAACTAAGAGGCAAATCAAAGAAAGGAAAATATCATCTGTGAACCAGACTGAATTGTGTTTTTATATTGGATTTTCAGTCTTTTCCTCTTATTTATTAATATATCCTTAAAATATATAAAAAATTTCCATTGACCAAAAAAGAGCACATTAACTGTACCAGTTTAGCAGAGAGAAAAAAACTGAAAGAAGGCAATCCAAAGCAAGCAAGTCTCAATACACATTTCAGCAAACAGAAACAAAGCCAAAAATAATCTAAAAACAAAAAATCCAGTAATAAACAGCTATACTTACAAAAATGAAAACTCCATTCATAGGCCTTCTCACTTTTATAGCCAGTTTGAGGGCCTAGGATTGGTAATATCAGGGTGGGTCTGCCTCCTATGGAGTCACCCACAAAATACATAGAACATAAGAATATTTTAGAATTTGTAAAATTGAAACACATAATCACTTAAAAATAACAATAAAATGCATAAACGTGTATACCAAAACACGTAGACCTGTCAACACTTTTACAACAAGAATATCAGCCACCTGAAGCATTTCTGACAACACTTCAGATGGATGCTTTATTCACTTTCTTCATCATCTTTTTCAACAATGATGCTTTCACCTCTAATAAAGAGATTGTATTAAACACATAATCTTAAATGTCAATGTTTTAAAAACTACAAAGACATTTTTAAAATTTAAAATAAGAGTAATGCACCATGAAATTATGAACTTTCTTTAAAACAAACCAGAAGAGTATTCTTTAGTCAGGAAGAGGTCAAGACTCAAAAAAAGAAAAGCTACAAAATCAAACATCAAAATCTAAATAAAAGGCAAAATTCATAGAGTAACAACACAAAAGTTCTTAACACTGATTAATATCCTTACCATTTGTATCTTTACTATTATCACCTTTGATCCTAAGCTTGGATCTCAGGCTGTGTGCACCAAAGTCTTTTATAAAGGCTGAAAGATGATATCACATGTCATGCTCAAGTAAAGGCAAGTGCCACACCCATGTGACCAGCAATGGCTGTTGTAACCAGCAGCAATATGGCAGTACCCATGAAATCAGTGCTGTGAATATGTGCTGTGGATATCAATGATTTTATTTGTTCCATTTTTGGAATTTTTGCACATTTATTTTTGTGTATTAATATATTACATTGTTATTCTGTCAATGGCATTATTTGTTTTATGGTCACCACCAATTTTTATATATCTTTGCAATGTTGTTTATAGTTGCTATACCCATTGTCACTCATGTAGTAAGAAATTTATGTGACATTCTGTATCATCATATTCCACTTACATAAGTTGGCAGCACCAAAGTTCCATACTTTTAACTAAAAAATCTCCATTCTCTTTTCTTTAGAAAGGTAATAGACACTTCTGTGAAAATGTTACGTTTTTGGATCTTTGCAACAGTTATTTTGACTACACTTTCCTGTTTTGCATTTTGGGATATGTTATATAGTTCTAACAATTTTTTTGGTTATTGCAACTATAAAGAAACCATTTGCAAACTTGACCACCTATTGTATGCTGGGTGCACACAAAATATCAACACTATACAAGAAAATAACTACTAAATGTCATTGTAGTGAAGTAACAAATAATGAGGATAAATAAAAACCTAAAAAGTTATACTAATTATAAAAGAAAATACCAAACTCATGACATTAAAGGAGAAATGTCAAAACACTATGTATAACAGATTTTCTAGTGTAACGAAAGGGAGAAATATCATATCTTTATATGCTCAGAATGTGTGCGAAGAACCAATATTTCATTCATATTTGTTTGGCATGGGCTAGAATTTAAATCACAGACTGTTTGTCACTACTTTAAGAACAACTCAAATGTATTCAGAATTAAGCCCAATCAGTAAGAGATGTAACTCGATGCCAGACTCCCTAAGCTTGGTATATTTACTTTTGCCTTGACTACCAGGATTACATATTTTTATTGTTTATTGGATGCTCTTGGTATCTCAGTTGATCCTGATCCACTCATATCCTACTGTATTTAATGTCATCCCAGATGTAATCCCTTTCCTCATTTTTCAGAAAACTTTCCTTTGTTATATTCTTACCTTGCTCAACTTGATTTTGGAATGGTTAAGAAATGTGTATTTTAACTAAAAACATCCAGCTATTTTATAAAGAACTGTAGCATTTCTTAAATACAGCTGTTCACTTTTCACTAGCCAAATAGGAGACATAATCATTAGACATAGAACTTTATATTTTTCTGTACATTTTCAATATTTTGTTCTTTGCTGGAGAGTTGCATTGATTTCTGGGAAAGACCAAATATTATATAAGCAACATAAGTATAATATGATACTTGTGTAATATAGTAAAAGAAGAATTTAACTTGTTTGTTAATAAATAACATTTTAGGACCATAAATTTGAAATATGTCTAAATTTAATTTAATATTACTGTGCATTTTCAGGTTGCACCCTAGAAGAACCAAATAATAATAGAACAATAACTGCAACAGCAACAAATAGGCACTCAAAAATTTTAAATGTTTTCGAACATTGACCCTTACATCATTCGATATCATCAATTACAAAACTTTAAGGATAAGAAAAAAGACTGACTTTAGTAGGAAAAATAACTTTCAGTAACTTTGAACAGCAGCCTTTATATTATTAAATATTATCCTACAAAAAACATAATCGTTAGTAGACCTCTAACACATTGTCAGTTACAGCACTCAAGGTTCAGGTTATAACATTCTAACTTGTGTACATTGTTTTAAAGCCACCCAGAGTATGATAAGATTTGTAGTAATATGTGCAGACCTCATTTCTTGTTGATGGCCTTCATCTGTAGCTCCTTGCCAAACTTTCTCAAAGTTTTTTTCTGGATGATCTCTCTGAAGTATGGTTAATTATTTTTTTAACTGCAAAGCACTAATGAGTGAATGGGAATGATTAACTGCATCCTGTTGGTTGTATTTCATATTCTGTTTAACACTATAAGTGGTACATTTAAATTTTGCTTAATGCAAGCAGCCATCTTCCATATTGTATCATGGCCTCCATGATGTCTCAGATCACATGGCATGTGTGGATCCACTCAGCAAAAAATGACAGAAAAAGCATACATACAAAATGATGCAGTGGAAATATTACAAAAATAATGGAAAAATATACACAATTAAAATACACACACTCAAACAAAGAATAATACTGTAGATTAATTAGCCAAGTATTCCAGAACTGGAATTTGATTGTATATTTGTTGTCATTAGCACATAATATTCTAATGTTCTAATCACAGTTAGCTTAGTAAGAAATAGGATAGAAAACACCTATACAGAAAAATACAAGTGACACCTCAATTTTCTGCACAGTACTTCCTTAATAGTGCTACTAACTTAGAGTTCTGCAGAGATGGATTAGCAGTAAGTAACGTTTGATTAATCCTGCTTGCTTTGCTGTCACAGAAGAAACTAATGTTCATTACAATAAAAAGGTTAATTTTTTGGTTTGAAGTAATTCATAGAATATTTTGAATTTAAAGAAGTATCATTTGTACAGAGGATATGAACAGGACAGTTCAGGCTATGGTTTCATTGGCAACAGAGAGAGCACATTAATTCAAATAGAGCCTTTTCTTTTTTATCTGGTTTTATTATGTATTATTGATTTTAAGGACAGACTTAAACATATTTAAGTACAATACAACATGCTTTTTCTGTTGTGTTATTGTACATAGGTTAGAATTCTTCAAATTCAGAAAGTTCATTGCTGTAGTGCAATCTTAAACGTGCACACATACACACATATGTGAATAAGCACATAGTGTAAACTGAAAAAATCTAAATGTATTGAATTTTAATTAACGCTGTATATCATAGCAAATTTGTGAAGAAATATTTTTTACATTTTAATATGTACACTTACTAACAATATGTAGAAGGTCCAAAGTATTGGCTTTTTCAAAAGTACAAGGATTGGCTTTCATAAAATATTTAGTGTAATTGTTTTTTTAACATTTATTGTACAGAGAAGAATGAAGTTGCTATTAACACGCTTGACTAGCTAACACCATGCCACCCTAAAATATACAGTAACATTACATAATATAGCACAGTGTGATGGATGGCCGGGGCCCATGCCTGGCCGGGACGCCCTTTCCCCACATCTGCCAGGGGGACAAGGGTGGCAAGCCCAGTATTTCCCCCTGGATGCTTGATGGCAGCCTTCCCTGTGTTGCAGTGGTGCCTCGGACTCCCCCAGGGCTTCATGGGGGCTGGAGTTCTGTGCAGCTCTGTGGGGTTCTGCAGGTGCAGCAGGAGCTGCTGGCCCATTTTGGGCACTGGTTTCACCTTACCCGGAAGTGCAGCCGGATGTCGCCCAGTCAAGCACCTGGAGCACTTGTGGGTACCCAATAAACGGGAGCCAATGACCACCACTCAGGGGCCAGAGTCGGGTGGGAGGAGGACAATGCTTGCTGAGGAGGAGTGGTTGTGCCAAAAGGAAAAAAGTGCTTGGTGTGTATTTGTATACTGTGCTAGGGACTGTGTTGCGGCTGGAGGGATTATGGGGAAGATGTGCCCTCCAGCTGAAGAAAAATAAACAGTTGTTTTATTTTACCGATGCCTCCCGTGTGAGTCTGTGTTGGGTCAGGCACTATATAGCACCTTTCTTACAACAGTGATGAGTGAAACAGTTAAGTTTAATTTCACATACAGTGAAAATGACGCTTCTGTTAATTTTGCATGAGATTTTGCATTTGCAAAAAATACTAGAAAGATTTTTTTTCCACTGACACCATACACCCCTTTATGACACTTACATTCCTCAGAAAAGTGTACTGATGAAATTAAACTAACCAAAGTGGTTTAGAAAAAAATGCAATAGTCTTAGGTGAAATTCTGCTTTTTGGACACTCCACCTCTTATTTAAATGTCTTCCTTTCAGCCCTAGTGCATTCCTTCTGCCTGATGGAAGTTGTAGTCCTTACCTCTGTTCTGCTACAAGGTTAAAGATGACATGAATATATTGGCGAAAAGGTTTTTATTATAGTAAACGCCTTCCTTCATGTGTCAGTAGTGCAAATTTCACTACTGCAAATGATTTTGTGACATGAAACATGACGTTTTACTGTGAATTCCATTTTGCATAACTCATTACTCATAATCAGCCAAAAGTAGTCTGGGTGTGGGTGCCCCCCTGGTTCTGCTGTTTATGTCAGTATTAAACTCACTTATAACTTTGTAATTGTGCAGAAGCTATTGACTTTCCTTCTGCCTGACCATTTTTGTTATAGTCGGGGACACATTGCACAAGTAATGTGCTTTGCAATACAAGACACTAAAAATATGTGTGCCTGGTAAAAAAAAAAAAAAAAAACACAAAGCATTTTCATACTTACCTTTTTAAGTCATTAATCACTGTTTACTATTCTTTTCTTAGATTGACAGAGAAGACCTGGTGAACAATGTGTCTTTGTCATATTCCCGATTATTGCCCTGTTTGTGTATTGAGGTAACTATCAGGAAGGCATTGCTAATATACAAATAAATAACATTTTTTTTGCTGTGGAAGTCATTTCCTAAGTATCATTTTCCAGTAACATGACTAAATGACACTTAAAACTGATTCCTGTAACCAAAGTACAGGGTATTACTTACAATAAAAGTATTTAGGTAACACCATGAGCATTATTTCTCAAAAGGAAAGTGTTATGATGCATTTTTTTAAACAGGGAAATACATTGAAAGGTCATCTTGGAGTTTTTCCCACTACCGGCAGGCAAAAGGAAATGATAAACAGACTGTTAAATTGCTTTGTTTATAAACTACTTGATTCATATATACATGCTTGAGAATTTGTCTTTTATATGCAAGGAACTTAAAATCAAATTACTCAGCACATTACATAATCTAAATGATACAGTACTTTTGGAAAAGAACACACTTAAATTTTATAAAGGCCTAGATGCTGAGTTTACTAAGCAATAGTTTTAGTGAAAATGAGATCTAACTCAAATGTAGTAAGAATACAACTTAAAAATATTTTTAAAAAATGACTTTGAACAATTGCATTGGAGAGCTAAGGAAACCTTGTAGTTCCAGTTTAACGACTCTGTTCTCTGTGTTCTTACATTATCTAATGTAAGCTTTGCAAATGTTTAGTTAGGTTCCTCCCTGGAGCTAAAAAAAACCCTAAAAGCAAATGTGTATGAAAGGGCACAGATTTTTAGATGTATTGTTCTACAGCAACATTTTTCCTGAATTGCATAAAAATTATATATTTTTTGTCTTATATTTATGAAAACTTTTTGAGTAATTTATTAAGTTTTATATTTTCATTCAAATTAATTTAACTTTAATGTTATAATTTCTGATTTAAAGCAAAAATACAATATATAAGTAAAATGTGAGTTATATTCCATATCTGGAAAAAATACTGTCAAAAACTTCACGAAATAAAGCAAAGAGTACATAGTACTATAAATAGTATTTTATACTATTTTTTTATGTTTTTATCAGGGATGGTCTTCAATTCCCGATGCCAGTAGAATGCAACTTTGCCCATTTAAAAACTGTAAGTTTAACTTTTTCCAGTATTGTATCTCTTATGTTTACAATTTTTAACTGTTTAATTTGTATTTTGGTTTGGAGAAGGTGATTTTTCCCCACATTAATATTAGGCATTACCCACTTAATGGCACCTCATTTATTTAAAATTATCTTTCTGTAAGCAAACTTGCTGCATAACAATTTGCAACTGAATTCCATCCACCATTAACTCCAAAACATTTACACATTCTCCTTTAGTGTCAAGCTTAAGAAGTCTGTCATTCTCTTAAACTATCCAATTTCCATGACAATGTCAACTGAAAATGTAAACTACCTCAAATTATGTTATAGCAGAATATCTTGTGAGAGGAATATCAGGCAATAATTGTAACTCAGTAATCCTGCAGGAAGTATTATAGATTGTTGTAACTGAAAGAGCCAGAATGGTTAAATTCATTCCAAATGAACAGGAATCACAACTGCTTGAATATGAAGCTTTCTTCCTACCTAGTAGACAATGTATGATCATTTTAGGGTATAAACAGTTTATAATTAAAGCAGCTTAATTTCAAGACCATAATTAATAGAAAATGTGCTAATCCAGTAAAAAGGGCAGGAATGATCGATAATCTGAATAAACCCAATTTGGTATGTTGCAAGAATTCTTTAATAGTTTGTGTTTCATGTTAAAAATCCATTGAAATTAAAATGGATTAAACTGAGCTATGTGGGTGTACATATATCATGTAATGAACTGTTCAGACAGGTACATAATAAGGACATTATTACAAGGATAGGTTTTTGTCAGTTGTTCTACAAGGTAAAGAAGAAAAAGAAGATAGATGAGAACTGCAATTCATCTTGAGAAAATGCAGAAGATGAAAGAAATGCTATGAATACAAAATAAATATAAATATAAGAAAACGAGACTGGAGGTATCACCTTGGCACAAAATTGGGAAAACTTGAAACCGTTCTTGCAATCAGCACAATGTTGTTTTCACATCCAGACTTGTCATTTATCACTAATTTTGCCCTAACACACAATGTGATTTTAAAAAGTATGTTGAAACGGTTGCATGGAGTTACATTGTAGCTAGGAATGCTGATGCATGAATCAAAGATCAAGGATTTGAATCAGGCCTACATCTATAGTCTGTGTGGGGTTTAATCCAGGTGCTCCAGGTCTCCTCCCACACCCCTAAATATGAACAGATCAAATTAATTGACAACTCAGAATTGGTCCCAGAATGAATGTGGGTGTGTGTGTTAGTGTACCCTGTAATAGACTAATGGTTAGTAGTGCTTTCTGGCTTGTGTCGAGTGCTACTGGGATAGACCCAATGACCCTAATTTTATAAGACATCGGTCACCAGTTTGTCAGGTAAAATCACACACATTTTAATTTAAATGTAAAAAATCTGATAATTTCTTGTCAGAGTAAAGGACAAAAAGGCAACAAAAAGGTTTGGGATAGCCACCGTGTACATTGTAGTTTGGTCGCTGGAGGAAGCAAAGAAATTGAATTTCAAAACTAAACTGCTGTATATGGGATAAAATGGCGGTTTTAAAGAAAAAGAGAAAGGGTTAGTGCACTCTGCCACCCCCTGGTCTAGCACAGAATTACCCTTTTTCAAAACCTTTGACTGCCTCCCATGCGCACATGTGTGACACTCTTTACATTGACACCATTATTCCAGGCCTTTATATTCAAAATTGGAGCTAAAAAGAAGTCATTAGCTCAATGAATTGTGACCTACTGTACATAATGATCTTGGCCTTGGTGCTAGTATACATATTGTTGAGGATTTTCTCCTTGTTTTTTGTAACACCTTTGGGAAATAGAATTGGAACAAATGCATAAACAAGTTGTTTTTCCCATTTCTATATAGAAAGCATTTAATCTGTATCTGGTGTCTAGGATTAGAACATTTCTGAAATGTTCTTTCCAGACTAATCAAATCATAGAATTATAAAGAGAAAGTCTGTTTCAGTAGCATGAAGTGCAAGGTAGGAACAAACTCAAAGAAGTTCAAGAAGACACTCCTAAACACATCCAGTCAGGCTGAACATAGACTTGCCAATTAACATTATTGTCTTTGGGGTATCAGGGCTAAAACTGCAGTACTCGGGCGAAAACCTATTTAGTCTTGAGTAGAATGTGCAAATTCTACACATTAGCCCAGTCTCCTGAAACTCTAAGGCAGTCTAACTAAACACTACATGACTGTGTTGTCCTAATGCCCGTGCTTACACTTTTAAACGGTTTGCCAGTTTAATGTTGTATTCTTCCCAAGAGCATATGTAGCTCCAATCAGTGTGCACTAATTTTAGGCCCACTACACAGCCTCTACCTGGCTTGCACATATGCATTCACCTTTCTCTGACATAGCACCTTCTTGTGCAAAGTCCACATTTGCTGTATAGTATACGGTGCATGTTTAACCATTATTGTGAAATCTTATTTCCTGCATCACCGGAGGGTCACACTTTCCTTGTATTTTTAATTACTGAGGCAGGTGACACATCAGGAGCCGTGGATTTTCCTGATGAGTACTCTTAAATAAAAGTATATTAACAAAGAGTGAATTTCCCCTCCTGTAAGTTAGAAAATGTGTTCATGTCATAATATTCATGTGTGTTCCAGCACTTAGTTAACTGATGTACAGTTGTGCTTGAAAGTTTGCGAACCCTTTAGAATTTTCTATATTTCTGCATAAATAAATAAATTTTCACTCAAGTCCTAAAAGTAGATACTGAGAAACCAGTTAAACAAATGAGACAAAAATATTATACTTGGTCATTTATTTAATGAAGAAAATGATTGAATATTACATATTTGTGAGTGGCAAAAGTATGTGAACCTTTGCTTTCAGTATCTGGTGTGACCCACCTAAACGTTTCCGGTAAGCTTTTGATCATTCCTGCACACCGGCTTGGAGGAATTTTAGCCCATTCCTCCGTACAGAGCAGCTTTAACTCTGGGATGTTGGTGGGTTTCCTCACATTAACTGCTTGCTTCAGGTCCTTCCACAACATTTCGATTGGATTAAGGTCAGGACTTTGACTTGGCCATTCCAAAACATTAACTTTATTCTTCTTTAACCATTCTTTGGTAGAATATAATTCAGAATTCATTAATCCATCAATGAAGGCAAGTCGTCCTGGCCCAGATGCAGCAAAACAGGCCTAAACCATAATACTACCACCACCATGTTTCACAGATGGGATAAGGTTCTTATGCTGGAATGCAGTGTTTTCCTTTCTCTAAACATAACACTTTTCATTTAAACCAAAAAGTTCTATTTTGGTCTCATCCGTCCACAAAACATTCTTCCCATAGCCTTCTGGTTTGTCCACGTGATCTTTAGCAAACTGCAGACAAGCAGCAATGTTTTTTTGCAACCTTGCAACCCTGCACACCATTGTTGTTCGGTGTTCTCCTGATGGTGGACTCATGAACATGAACATTAGCCAATGTGAGAGAGGCCTTCAGTTGCTTAGAAGTTAGCCTGGGGTCCTTCGTGACCTCGCTGACTATTACGCCTTGCTCTTGGAGTGATATTTGTTGGTCGAATACTCCTAGAGAGGGTAACAATGGTCTTGACTTTCCTCCATTTGTACACAATCTGTCTGACTGTGGATTGGTGGAGTCCAAACTCTTTAGAGATGGTTTTGTAACCTTTTCCAGCTTGATGAGCATCAACAACTCTTTTTCCAAGGTCCTCAGAAATTTCCTTTGTTCGTGCCATGATACACTTCCACAAACGTGTGTTGTGAAGAGCAGACTTTGATAGATCCGTGTTCTTTAAATAACACAGGGTGCCCACTCACACCTGATTGTCATCCCATTGATTGAAAACACCTGACTCTAATTTCACCTTCAAACTAACTGCTAATCCTAGAGGTTCACATACTTTTGCCACACACAAATATGTAATATTCGATCATTTTCCTCAATAAATAAATGACCAAGTATAATATTTTTGTCTCATTTATTTAACTGGTTTCTCTTTATCTACTTTTAGGACCTGAGTGAAAATCTGATGATGTTTAGGTCATATTTATGCAGAAATAATAGAACATTCTAAAGGGTTCACAAACTTTCAAGCACAACTGTAACTTATTTATTGACGTAGTTAACTGATTGGAGCATTTACATTTTTAGTTACTTTATCAAAGAATTAATGGGCCAATTTTGTTCAATAAATAGTGTAACAATGAGTCATATTCAAAAACACAAGCAATAATAGAATGCATTTCATGTGTTAGTAGACTATATTTAAATAGCATTTCAACAGCGTTTTACATTGCCAGGTACTTAAAAACGTAGCCCAAAAAAAGGTTGTGGTGGTTCATTAGCTTTCATAGATATCAAAGTAATGCAAAAAAAATATGAGTCCTCAGTTTGAATTCCAGCCCATTCATTTTTTGTGTCAATCTTGTGCCTTCTCTGTGTTTGCAAGGGGTCTCCTCCTAAATTCCAGAGATGTGCACATAAAGGTTAACTGGTCATTTTAAATTGGCCCCGGAGTCCTGCCACGTGCAAAAGTTCGCTGATGACATGTTATCGTGTGCTGCATCAGGAGTGGACAGGAGGAGGAGTATAAGAACCTAATCAAGGACTTTGTTAAATGGTGCGACTCAAACCACCTACAACTGAACACCAACAAAACCAAGGAGCTGGTGGTGGATTTTAGGAGGCCCAGGCCCCTCATGGACCTTGTGATTATCAGAGGTGACTGTGTGCAGAGGGTACAGACCTATAAATACCTGGGAGTGCAGCTGGATGAAAAATTGGACTGGACTGCCAATACTGATGCTCTGTGCATTAGAGGACAGGGCCAACTATACTTCTTTAGAAGGCTGGCGTCTTTCAACATCTGCAATAAGATGCTGCAGATGTTCTATCAGACGGTGGTGGCGAGCGCCCTCTTCTACGTGGTTGGTGTGCTGAGGAGGCAGCATAAAAAAGAGGGATGCCTCACGCCTGGACAAACTGGTGAGGAAGGCAGGCTCTGTTGTAGGCACGGAGCTGGACAGTTTGACATCTGTGGCAAAGCAACGGGTGCTGAGCAGGCTCCTGTCAATAATGGAAAATCCACTGCATCCACTGAACAGTATCATCTCCAGACAGAGGAGCAGCTTCAATAACAGACTGCTGTCACTCCTCCCCCACACTATGCGACTCTTCAGTTCCACCCAGGGAATTAACATTATTAATGTTGACATTATATAGTTAGTGACTGTTTTACCTGCATTTTTATCACTCTTTAATTTAAAATTGTATGCTGCTGCTGGAGTATGTGAATTTCCTGTTGGGATTAATAAAGTATCTATCTATCTATCTATCTATCTATCTATCTATCTATCTATCTATCTATCTATCTATCTATCTATCTATCTATCTATCTAAATGAGTGCAAGTGGAACCTGTTAAGGTATGGCATCCTAGCTAGGACGGCTTTTCTCCATCTGGCCTTGCTCCTGAGATGGGCTCCTACTACTATTTAATTTAACTAAATGGGTATTATAGATGAGCAATTAAAATTTTATCTTAGACAAATAAACTTGAAAAGAATTAATACAAATAAATAAAAACACTATCAAGCATTTAAACACCAATGCACATTAAAATTATGCAAACCTTTTTCAGTGTCACTAATTTAAAGACATCAATAAAATCTTGAATCTCTTCATTCTAAGCAAAAATTAAAAGTGGAGGAAAGAATTATAGCAGTGCTGACAGTAGCAGCAGCAGTGAGGAGCAGAAAACTGAAACAGAGGAAGGAAAGAGATTGCATGTTGAGGTGGTGGAGCGTTATTAAAATGAGCAGCTACAATGCCAACCACAGGAGAAGCATATAATCCTTCCGAAATTCCATCCTCACCATCACAGCATGGCTGGCTGTCACAGCAAGCTTAACAACAGCAACAAAAATCTCCAAGTAAATAAGGTGGATATCAGGTATCACTTTTTAATCTTTTCTTATTGAGATATGATGAATTCTGGATAAAGGTAAATTTCACCCAAGTCTTAGAATATATACCTTCATACTGACGACTGTAGATAGCAAATAGGTGAAATATTTGTAGACACTTGATGTGAATGGGAACTGACTAGATACACCGCGCTCAAAATACTCTTACACCTGTATGCTGTTGAAGAAAACAGAAGTATTCATACTGCCTGAGTACATTATGAAAGTGGCAAATACAGCCAAATGAATGCTGAAGTGACAATGTGACAAATTAAATAAACAAGTAAGTTAAAGTTAGAAGACCAATGTCAGGACAAAATTCCTAGAATAGTACTATTCTAACAGATATAAAGTGAAATCAGTAGTTCAGAAGGTCATAGCTTAGACTAAGATTAAAGCCAGCAAAAGGGGGCACAGTGGACAGATAACCTTGACAGATGCCACATACTGCTTGACACACCTGACATCAAAGACATCTGAAATGTCACTCATGGAAGGCTCGCAGTAATTTTCTCATAGCTTTCAGGCTTATCTCGACTCTTAACTGACACATACAAATGGCTAGGTTACCCTGTGTGTTCTGAAGAGTTAACCTTTGCTGCTATCTGTATTATTCCCTTCTCTGAAAACTGCAACCCATAGAACTTAGTGCAAGGATGAGGTAAAACTTGCCTAAGCTTTAAGGTTTCAACAGCCACAAGGGACATTAGGAAGGTCTTATTTAAGTGTACTTTGAAAAAGAAGGTAAAATAAACATTCGAAAGTGAAGGTGAACTTTCACAGTTTGCCACTGCACTTAAGCAATGATGTGCTCATCTCACGCTAAACAAGTATCTGCTAGTTAGCACGTCCTGAGGAAAAAAAATTCAGCTGGAGATGCCACCCTGTTTTAACCTCTCCCATGTGTATGGGTGTGAAAAGGGCATTTATGTAAGGAATTTTGCCAAACCCTAATTGAAAAGTTCAACTTTGCAGAGTTATGATCAAGTCCTTTCACATTTTCACATATGAAGACAACAGTCAGTAAAATTCTTCAGAATGGTGCGTTTTCCATTTTTAACATTTTCAGTGATGGGTCTCAGGATTGTCAAGTTTCAACTATTATTACAGATACAGACCATGATATTTATTATAAAATTCAGTATAGAACAAAACAGATTATCAGGAAAGATAGAAGGGAAAAAATTGAATGAATGAATTAAAAAATAACTAAACCACTGGAATGAATCATTTTCAAGACCTGCTATAGAATTGACAGTAGTTATTAATATTTTTATATCAAAAAAGAACCTAGTGTAATTTATATTGGCAGATTTAAAGGTCTAAGAATATTTTATATTTTGGAAATGTTAGCTTTTCATAATCATAGAGTACATGCCAATAGTTTTATATTGGTCTATTTCTGTGCACATGACAGTGTAAAGAGTAAATTAAAGAGGCCCACTGGTTACTACTGCTGCCTTGCATCTCTAGGGTCCCTCTTGCGGTCTTTATTGACTTTTCATGTTCTACCCTTGCTAGCGTTTACATTTCTCTAGGTAGGCAGTGCACCACACATGTCAGACACTTGTACTGCATGTTAGTTTTGAATGATGACTCTGAATTAGCTCTTTTTTGACTGTTGGTGTATGAGAGAGACCCCTTTTATGGGCTGGAAACCAATCCAAGCTTGGCTTTTTGCAATGCTCCTGATGCTGTCAGGTTAATCTACCCTGCATAAGAATAAGAGGGTTCAGTAAATAAATGGTTAATTATTTTAAGTCATATATATCTAGAGAGTACAGTGAAAGATAGCATCAGCCTGTATCTGCTAAATAAGAGAATAGCTAAAGGTTATTTCCAAGATAAAAGACACAAAATAAGATTAGAGACACAACTCTTTTGGATATGACATGCCTTATGAAAACTACACACTCCAATTGAATTTCTATCCTGGAAATAACCTTTAACTATTTTTTCTTTGAAGCAGTAGATTTTACTGCCACCTAAATTCTATAAAATCAGTTTTAGCTGTGCATTGAAATGTCATTTCAAAAAGAAGAAATGTCAATGCATTTAAAACCTAACTAAAACAATTTATGCCAAAGGTGCCCTTTGTCTGTTTACATTTGGCCCTACCTGCCTCTGTAGTTTAACTTGATTTCACTGAACTCTCGGTTTTCAAGTTTATCCTCTACTCATTATAAATTTACTTAATCTTGGTTTCTCTTCACCAATGCTGTAGTACTTACAACTATTTGCATTATATTAATTTACACTCTGCTTTTTGCAGTTTGTATTACATACTTCTTCTTGAAAAGTCAGTGAACAGAATACTTGCAATGTGTACAGTGCTGTTTTTTCACCTGGTGCAAATACATAGAAATTTATGCTTAAATATACCACTTTGAATAGTAATTTCTGGCAAATATTGGTTTAAACTTCCCTAATATTGATTAAAAAGTTTTACATTACTTTACAATAATTTTACTGCAATAAATCTATGTGTGTCTATGGTGTGCAGATGCTTCTATTTACAATTTAACATATTAATTTTACAGATGATGATAAAAAAGAAACATTTTCTTAACTCCAGCTTTTGCAAACTCTGTGAAAAATGAAACTGTTTATATGCAGGCAAAATTGGAAAGTCATTAAGACTTCTGTCCCTTACAGATACTGAAGAGCTCTGGAACGGGATTACCTACAATTCTGAACATCGGCAACTGTTGTGGGAATTGAAGTGTCCCGTGGATGTGTTTGTGAATCTCTGCTGGCAAACAGAGCAAAGAAATTCCTGTATTGATCTCTCAAACTCATCACAAAAAGTGTACAAAGTTGTAAGTTAGAAAATGGCTTATGCATATTAAGTAAATGTAATTTAAATAATTACTATTTTCTGAAAATTTTGGTTTATTTTTTCATTTCACTATTCACATTAGGCACAACAAAAAAGATTAATATGTTTGGTTTATTTAAATTTTTCACTTCTATTTAAATTGTGTATGCAGGTTAGGTGGATTGGAGATTCTAAATTGTCCCTAGTGTGTGCTTGGTGTGTGTGTTCTGCGGTGGGTTTGTGCCCTGCCCGGGATTGGTTCCTGCCTTGTGCCCTGTGTTGGCTGGGATTGGCTGCAGTAGACCCCCGTGACCCTGTGTTCGGATTCAATGGGTTGGAAAATGGATGGATGGATGTCATCTATACTAATAAAAGGCAAAGCCCTCACTGACTCACTCATTCACTCATCACTAATTCTCCAACTTCCCATGTTGGTAGAAGGCTGAAATTTGGCAGCCTTATTCCTTACATCTTACTTACAAAAGTTGGGCAGGTTTCATTTTGAAATTCTACACGTAACGGTCATAACGGTTGACAACGTCTGCCATATTGAACTTTCTTATTTATGGCCCCATCTTCACGAAATTTGGTAGGCGGCTTCCCTGCACTAACCGAAACCAATGTACGTACTTATTTCAGTGGTATGACGCCACTGTCGGCCGCCATATTGAACTTTCCAATGTCACTAATTTTCCAACTTCCTGTGTAGGTAGAAGGCTAACCCCATCTTCATGAAATTTGGTAGGCGGCTTTCCTGCGCTAACCGAAACCGATGTACGTACTTATTTTGGTGGTATGACGCCACTGTCGTCCGCCATATTGAACTTTCCAACATTACTAATTCTCCAACTTCCCGTGTAGGTAGAAGGCTGAAATTTGGCAGGCTCATTCCTTACACCTTACTTACAAAAGTTAAGCAGGTTTCATTTCGAAATTCTACACGTAACGGTAATAACGGTCAACAACGTCTGCCATATTGAACTTTCTTATTTATGGCCCCATCTTCACGAAATTTGGTAGGCGGCTTCCCTGTGCTATCTGAAACTGATGTACGTACTTATTTCGGTGATATGACGCCACTGTCGGCCGCCATTTTGAACTTTCTAATGGTCTTTGTTACTTATGGGCCCAACTTCAAGAAATTTGGTACACGGGTTCCCAACGCTAACTGAATCCTGTTTAAATACATATATACGTCCATAGCCTGCAGCTCGGTCACCGTGTGAGGCGACATTGGGTCCCCCATCCCAACGCCTCCTACGTTGTTTGCTGCCTGCCTATATAAGGCCATCCGTCTCTCCGGTCTCTACATTCCCTTCCTTGCTTCGCCACGGAATTCACGTCTCCCTGCTGATAACTACAGCCTTTTTATTTAATCCACGAATTATCTGATTTTTTATTGTTCGTTTATTGTGATTATAGTTATTGTGTAGGTATTTTAGACTTACTTTACATTGTTTAGGTACCCATTTCCTTTATCATTCCAACCATATCCACATTAACATGTCTATCGATCAAAGAACTGTCACTTACCGAGTGGTTTCCATGCCCGGAGATGGAACCTACCTTTTCTATTCTCTTTGTTACATATTGCACGGCCATATCAGGCCCACTCTTGATATCCGGAGGAACATTGTGTCTTATGTATTGAATGACTAGGACAGGTTCAAGGTGTGGACTGATGATGGTACAGGAGATAATTATACTACACAGGAGCACTAGAAGAGTGAAATGCTTAAACCCTTCACCTATGGCTCTGCATGTGAGTTGATGGCTGTCGCTGAATTGTTTGGTTGTCACTTTCAAGTGTACCGAAATGGCCAAATATTTTACACCTTTCGACAACAGCCAATGCCTCTAAAACATCTTAGATTCACAGGTGACAATTTGAGTAGTGGACACTTTGATGTTTATGAATGTTTAAACTCTCAAAAGCTGGATGTGAAGTTATCGATGAAACTGGTTGTATACTTACAACGCTTGACAGATGCCAAATGTCTCTTCAACACAAGTCCTGCAAATACTGTCGTAATTGAAACAAACCATAAAACTCAAACTGATTATGACAGCAGCAATCCAAGCTGTGAGATTTGAGACAAGATTACTTTTCACATGGCCAACTGTACATTGCATGCTCAAGAGTAAGCTCAGCGCACAGCTTGGTCATATTACAACCGGAGGGCCGAACTGACAATGTGGTATACAAAGAGATCCCAAAAAGTTATTGGTATATTTTCACTCAGTTTAAAACGGTTTTTATTTTCTTCTTAATAAACATTTTAAGGCAGTACTTGGCCGCTGCGAAGCGCGGGTATTTTGCTAGTTTAATATAATCCCGAAAATTAGACTAAAACTTTTGTCTGCACAGAAAAATGCTTACTAGGTTTGTTGCAACACTTTCTGTAAAGCAATATTTACTGAACAATCTGTCACATTGTTGCTTCAGTCATGTCATGAAGATTACCAACTTGGGAATTGAAAAGTCATGACTCACACTTTTTTTGAGACTTTTTTTCTTTTGTAACTTTAAATGTCACATTGTTATTGTTCATTTTACTTGTATTATTTTTGATAACGCCCTTCAGAGTCAGCATGATTTACAGTGCTGTAGATTGTCACGTGTACAGGAAAGCAGTACTAATGGAAAATAAAATATGAACATAGCATCATGCTGCATATTGGAATTCCATATCTTAAGCCTGATATGCTTAAGGCAGGTTGATGACAGAGAAGAGGAAAACAAAAATTGGAAACTCTTTAGTAGAATTAAAGTTACAGTCATGCAGAACTAGGCCATTTTTGTTGTCTATCCCCACTGTGAGAAATGAGCAACCAATCTGAGTTCAGAAAATGGACCCTATGTCAGAAAGAAGGAGCATATTACATTTGCACATCATCATAAAATAATTAAAAACCACTGGATGCATTCTGTAAAGGTTAGAAACAACTCAAATAAAGAAAAAGTATTAAGAACTATACTGTAATAAAATGTTCATCCTCATTGGCTTTTCAAAGAATTAACTTGAAAATGTTTTTTTTTATGTTCATTTAGACAAATGCTAAAAGACGTGCTAGTTCAAATTGATCACTGCAAGTGTGTGGTTGTGATTATGAAGGGACTGTGCACTGGTCTGGCACCCAGTCTAGGGCTGTCTCCTGCCTTGTGCCCAGTGCTGGGATAGAGTTTAGCTCCCCATGACTATGAGGTTGAGTAAGTGTGGTTAAGGAAATGAAACAGCTTCAAATGTGATAATTAAATTAGAAGAGGCAGGTTGGAATAATGCAGCATTATAAATACCATTCTTTGTTAGTAGTGTCTAAAGGTATTTTATACATAAACTGTAAAAAGACCATTTTTATTATGGCAATATGACTGTAATAAATTATATAAAAAGGCAAGAAATTGCAATAGTACACATAGCTCAAACAGTTCCATACAGAAGAATATTAGGGCCACAGAAAAAAAAATTAAGACGTGTCAGTAGATTTTGCACCCTTAGAAACCAAGTTACCCAAACTACTCTATAACATTTCAGTAATTATTTACTGCTCTGATGCTGATCTTCCTGATCATAAAATAGGTCATTACGATAGCAACTGACAAGAAGAATTCAGAATTAATGGCAGGATTACATTATTTGAGGGTTCCCTTAGAGTGCCTCTTTCTCTTACAGAATTTGGCTCAAAAGCTAATCAGCACATTGTCATCTCATAACAGGCTTAAGTTTTGAGTTTGGTATTCTTCTGTCCAGCCGTTTTAGCTCTGGATTTTCCTCAAGAAACTGTGATACACAGACACATGCAGATAGATACACACCCATCCTCAAGATATCAATGTTTTTGGTATCGGGGACCCTAAAACGTCAAGATCGCTTGTAAACCAGAGATCAAAATTTTTGACAAATCTAAAGCTTTCACTTCTCCACCGTAGATGATAGGTTATGGTTGGGGAAGGCACAAAACAAAATTAGGGACACAGTGAAAAATAAAAAGTTACTTGTAAAGTTGAAAATTTGAATTTAATCACACAATAAACCTTTTTTTTCCCTCTCTGTAGGCATTAACATTTTCTGTAGTTTAACTACCACAGCATTGTGTTATGCTCATGTCCAAATAATTTTATAAAAATGTTCATAATTGAAGGGTTCATGTCACTTTATTCTTTGCTTTGCTGTTCACTCCTGAAGTAGTCTGTATAATCTTTAGAAGAGCAAATGATAATTTATAGGAAACATCTCTTATAATAAAACCCAAAACAAAATTTATGTAGGAAGCATACTTTAACGTGCTGTATATGGTTAAAGCAGATGTCTCTAGCCTAAAGATAATGAAGGGTTAGGAGGATAGTTGTTTTTTGGGTTAACAAATATAGCAATAATTTAATTCACTTACAAAAGTTTATGAGCCCAGCTTTGCACATGTTAATTTGGAAAAAAAATCTTTAGTACTGCTATTTTTTTTGTAAAATTGGTCCCATTATATTACTGTAATTGGCAGGTTTTTTTTTTTTTAAATTCAAGTTCACACCTCACAAGAACTATCTCAAAGTTCAGTTTGCACAGATTAAAATGAATAAATTCACGTTTTCACGTTCATAGTTCACCATTTCAATTTTGAACTAGTTCATGTTCAGTTCATTTTGTATTTTTTAAGGAGTGAGAATAAATGACCCATGAGTTTACATTTTTCAATTTTACATGCCTTCTATTAGGTTATTACAGTGTTCTTAAATAAAATACAATAATTATGAAGACTTTTTTTATTTAAATACACTTTATTGAGTTATACCCAGCAACAAACACGTATAACCATATATGCTAATATCCTCCTGGTCAAAAAAGAAATTAAATAGATGCAAGTATACATATAAATTACCGCTCTGTTCCCAACCGTGTGACACAAATGGTGACTGTGGAACCAGCATGTAGATGAACTAATCTATTACGCTGCTGGTCAAAATTCACGTCACATATAGCATGTTCAACGGGGAAAAATATAAAGTGGACTCACGAAGTACAACGTTTTCCTAAAAGCGAAAGCGGAGCTTCACCGTCAGCGGGGGTGCAACTTAAGCACAAGCAGGCAGACACAGAGAGTTAATTTTGCGTTATTTTTTCCGGATACAAATAAATGGCAAAAAATTTTTACAAAATAATTATTTATAAAAATCTACTATGTCTGCTTATGCGAATATTGTATTTTGATCCGGCTCCACCCCTACATTACAGGGTAAGGCAAAACATTTAATCTGGACCTGAACTAGCTCACATTCAAGTTCTTCACTCAAATGTGTTACATTGAGTTCACCATTCTTAGAAAAATGAGCTTGTTCAATGAACACGCTCTTTTGAACTAGTTGATGCACACCACTACCCATCACAGGGCTCATTACTAAACACATCCACATGGCTTTAATTTAGAATTATCAATTAACTTTCCATTGCCTGTCCTTGGACATGTGGGTGAAATATTACTGAATGCAGATACAAGTAGAACATGCAATGTCCAAACAGACAACAACCAAGCTGGGATTTGAATCGAAGGTGCTGGATTTGTGAGGCATTGATCCTAGTTTGTTAGTTGTTTCCTATTTATTTTGGCTACTGTTCTGTGTTTCAGCTTGCAGTGTCATATGTTTTTGTATGATGTAAAGTTTTGGCTGTAGAGTTATGTTGTGATGATTTTTAAGAAAGGCTTTTATCAAATCTATCTTTTACAAAACTCAGTTTGCCCACATGAGTTAGGAGATCTGCCCTTTGAAGTTACTTGGGACTTTTCCTTCTAAAGAGAAAACCGATCTGTTCATTAAATAAAACAGAGAAGAGAAGATAAGTAAGATACTAACTTGTTCCTTGGATGTTTTGTAAAAGAAATGAGTCACTGCTATAAATGCCGTGCAAATGTTTTGTTTTGCAAAAGCTCCTCTGACTCCTACTCCTTGTTAGAGAACTAAAGCATATTCTCAATGAAAAAGGGCAGAATCCAAAAGTTCAGCCTCATCATTTTAAAAATCTAAAAACTCTTTCAATATTGCACATCAGCTGGCAATTTGATGCTATCAACAAGTAGGGCTCAGTCTCAGGTAGAACAGCAAACAATCAGAGGGTATAGTCCCAAATCACAAAAGCTGCATTTAATGATGCAATTTGAAAATGTTTCTGTAATATCATGAGAGCTCAAAAGCTATTTTGGTTGTGAAAATAATATAAAATAGTGAAACTCAATGAAACTGAGATTTTTAGCGAACATTTCACATGAAAATTTATGTGGAGATGTGCTTTAGTATAAATTCAAACTTGACAGCAATTTTCTCAGTATTGTATGCAGCAGTAGGAAGCAAATACATCATGAAATAATATACCACTTAGTATATCAAACAGTTGGAAAGAAGGAGAAGAGTGCATGGCCTTTTTAATTTATTATCATGGCAGTCTTAAAGGCAGCCAAAACTCACAGACAACGTTTTACGTTTAGTTCCAGGTGGATAGTTTGTGACTAAAAGCAGTTTTGTTTTTTGAGCGCCATCACATAACAAGCTGTCTTGTGTGGCATTCGTGAGTAGGAGTACTGCATCTGTCTGCAGGCCTGATTACATGTTAGTACAGAATATAATTTAACCTTTTAACAATTTGGGGGCCCTAACCCTTTTTCGGACTAATGTAATTTTTTCAAGTGCACCTAATTATGGAGCTGACTTGAAATTGGAATGAAATGCCGCGCTTGCACTTTAACCTTCATTTTCTTCTGAAATATGCTGTACTCCTTCTGGACTCTTATGGTATTTTTGGTTTGTCCTTGTATCCTTTTGCCTTTCTAATTGCCTGGAGATATACAGTAGTTGACATTTTGTACAATTCTGTGTTGCTCCAATGCCTGTTATTTGGATGACTTGTAGCTGTTGTTCTCTTCCTATTTAAGAGGAAGAACAGACATATTTAGGGTAGCAAAGTAGCTCCCTGAGCAATACATAGAAAGTTCTTTTATTTTTCATTACAGTTTATCATTCTCTTTAATATTGCATTTGTGTCTCCCTTGTGAGATGAGTAAATTGTGACAATCCGTTTAATAAAAAAATATTTTAAATTTGACTAACATTTTCATTAATTCACAGGTCCAATACACTGATGTTGAGCCTCACCCACGACTCTGCATGAAGGTAAATTTTAAATTAATTTAAATGCTTATTTAAATTAGAAAATCACATGAGACTGCCTTTGACAAAATCTGTAAGGAAAAAGAATTATACCTCAAAATTCTATATTGTAATGGTAAAAGTTAATTATGATGTTATGTAATGTGTTAAGCTTCACAGACAGTCTGGGACCATAGATATGCCTATTGCAGCAAGCAAAATTGTCTTTTGTTATTCGATTTTAGTAAACACCATATCAATATCCCATTAAATATCATATCATACCCTCGAGGTGTCTACAGGAAATGGATCTTTACAACATTTCAAGAGTTTAGTCAGTACAATTCAAATAGCTCTCTGTGAACTGGCTTTATGATCAGCAGTGGTTGGGGTGGGGACTGAAGGACAAGAGTATCTTAAACAGAATTATCCATCCATCCTCTTCCGCTTATCCGGGGTTGGGTCGTGGGGGCAGCAGCTTAAGCAGAGAGGCCCAGACTTCCCTCTCCCCGGCCACTTCTTCCAGCTCTTCCGGGAGAATCCCAAGGCGTTCCCAGGTAAGCCGGGAGACATAGTCCCTCCAGCATGTCCTGGGTCTTCCCCAGGGCCTCCTCCCGGTTGGACATGCCCGGAACACCTCACCAGGGAGGCGTCCAGGAGGCATCCTGGTCAGATGCCCGAGCCACCTCATCTGACTCCTCTCGATGCAGAGGAGCAGCGGCTCTACTCTGAGCCCCTCCCGGATGACTGAGCTTCTCGTTATATCTTTAAGGGAAAGCCCAGATACCCTACGGAGGAAACTCATTTCAGCCGCTTGTATTCGAGATCTCGTTCTTTCGGTCACTACCCATAGCTCATGACCATAGGTGAGGGTAGGAACGTAGATCGACTGGTAAATTGAGAGCTTTGCCTTATGGCTCAGCTTTTTTTTCACCACGACTGACCGATGCAGAGCCTGCATCACTGCGGAAGCCGTGCCGATCCGCCTGTCGATCTCACGGTCCATTCTTCCCTCACTCATGAACAAGACCCCGAGATACTTGAACTCCTCCACTTGGGGCAGGATCTCTCCCCCAATCTGAGAGGGCACTCCACCCTTTTCCGGCTGAGGACCATAGTCTTAGAGTTGGAGGTGCTGATTCTCATCCCAGCCACTTCACACTCAGCTGCAAACAATTCCAGAGAGAGCTGAAGATCACGGCCTGATGAAGCAAACAGGACAACATCATCTACAAAAAGCAGTGACCTAATTAAACAGAATTACAGTAATCCCTCGCTATATCGCGCTTTGACTATCGCGGCTTCACTCTATCGTGGATTTTAAATGTAAGCACATCTAAATATATATCACAGATTTTTCGCTGGTTCGCTTTCTGCGGACAATGGGTCTTTTAATTTAGGTTACATGCTTCCTCAGTTTGATTGCCCAGTTGATTTCATACAAGGGATGCTATTGGCGGTTGGCTTAGAAGCTACCCAATCAGAGCATGTATTACATATTAACTAAAACTCCTCAATGCTATGATATGCTTCCGGCGCGGTGCTTGTTTGCTTCTCTCTATCTTTCTCACTCTCTCTGCCTGACGGAGGGGGTGTGAGCAGAGGGGCTGTTTGCACAGAGGACACGGACGCTCCTCTACAAAATGCCGCTTTATCGTGGTGCTTCTGTATACTTAAAAGCACGTATTGATTTTTTGATTGTTTGCTTTTCTTTGCGAGCGCTCTCTCTGACATTCTCTGCTCCTGACAGCGCTCTTTTGAAGATAAGATATGTTTGCATTCTTTTAATTGTGAAAAAGAACTGTCATCTCTGTCTTGTAATGGAGCACAGTTTAAACGTTTGAATAAATGGTGTTATTTCATGTCTAGAGGGCTCTAATAATGTTAACAGGGTGGGAGAGTTTATAAGGGCTTAAAATATATAAAAAATAACCATACAAACATATGGTTTCTACTTCGCGGATTTTCACCTATCGCGGGGGGGTCTGGAACGCAACCCCCGCGATCAAGGAGGGATTACTGTAGTGAAAATATAGTTCAAAATTATTTTATATTATAAACAATTATACAGACCTCCAAAAAAGTATATAAAAATATGTAGCAACGCACACACTCTAAATATCACTTAAATACCTTGATGCGGCAATGGTATCTAGTTAACTGTTGGTTTCCCTGGAAAGACTATTTGTAAATGAGCATTGATCATTTGATCAATGATGATGAAGTTGTTTTAATTTTAATAACAATCAAACATACAATTAATATGGAAAAAGAACTTTGATTTTTTAATACAAGGGAATATTGCAAAGTGAAGGTGACTTTGGATCAAAGGTTGAGGAAAGTGACTATTGGCTTTGATATTGCAGTGTACTTCTGCAATTGCTTTGTCTTTTGTGGTATAAAATCATGAGCATAATTCTGGGTGCACAATTCCCTTGTAAACAGTAAATAAACAGTGTTTGAAAAAGGCTTCAATTTTGTACCGAAATCTTTGTCACTAATTTGAAATTGGTATCCTGGTTTCAACACACCTTTCATAACATCCATCATTGCACACTACATCATGTACAACACAGATTACATCTTTTATATGAATGGCTCACAAAATATTTGCTAGCTAAAACTTGTTCTACAGGAAAAAATTCTGCATGAATCATCACAGATTAAATCTTCATGTTTTCATACTTTAGCATGAATAAAACAAGAATTCCTTGGTCTTAAAACAATTATTTTTTTTAAATACTAATGTGATCATTTCATTGATAGCTAAAGTATACAATTTTATTGTAAGAAAATTCCACTACTTTAGTAAATCACAAAATGATTCAATGTTATTCTGGTCTTTCGTTTTCGTTTAATTTTTCTTCCTGTTTGATTGGCAATTCTGAAAATGTAAAAAATATATTTTAAATACATTTTACATTTCTTTTTAAAATGAATCTATGTAAAATATATTTCACTTTGTTCATATTAGAAAACTTCACAATATAAACAAGGTTTCTACCATGTTGCCACAGTTAGTTCTTCACCACAATTTGACTCAATAGTAAAATTAAAGGGGGATCTGTTAAATATGTAGATTCAGCTGTAAGTGATATTAAGTGATATATTGTTGTTTATTAGTTTACTACAGGAATCTCCTCATCGATAAGATGCCCTTTTGCTATAAGACACGATAAAGGTAACCAATTTTTATCTTTTTTGAATTATTTAACAGATTGAATGAATAATTTAGGAAATTCCTATTTTGGCAAGAGGAATCTTTTTCAATCTAACTGGAATGTCAGGAATCATGTTGAATAAATAAAGTATTCATGTAAATGATGATTTAGACCTGCTGTTTAGTAGGCAATCAAGCTTTACTTTCTATTTCTCACCCTAAATGAAGGCATTTTTGTTTGAGTAAGTGCTTTCTGAGTATTCAGGTTTCCTTTCACAATGCATCCTATGCTAGATAATCAGACGACTCTAAACTGGTCGTGTATGAGTGAGCCCTGAGTTTTCTATCTCTATCTGCCCATAAAAATGAAATCTATTTATTTTATACCTTAGTGTTAAGCAATAAACTTCAGATAATGCAGAAATTATTATTGTTATTAAACACTGAGAGAAATAAACAATCTTATCCGAGACAGGAATTTTGGTTCAAGTTAGCTGTTTTACCAAAATTAAAAGTAAAAATGTATTTGTATCAGCAGTGCATCATAAAAATGTGTGCATTGTAGAGTTTTTCCTTCAATTTCTGTGAATTATGCATACTGGCAAAAGGAAAGCAATGTGTAATAAAGTGCATGCAAATTGCATGCTATTTGAAATAATCACTTTATCTCATCATTATATCTAATAATTTAATTATTAACTTGAGTGACTGACTTTATTTATTTTTCTTTTTAGTGTGGAACATGAGTTTGAATTCAGCCTCTGACCATCAGAGCCTCATTATCTCTTCAGAAATCAATGCTATGATTTCTCTGACACTTTGCAATATGAGTACTTTTTCTACCGGTTTATGCAGTCCAATTGGAGATGAACTCACTATGCTACACATAGTAAGCAATATTTAAATACTATATTTTATTAACTTTAAATGTAATTATGGGCAGCACGGTGGTGCACTGGTAGTGCTGCTGCCTTGTAGTTAGGAGACATGGGTTCGCTTCCTGGGTCCTCCCTGCATAGAGTTTGCATGTTCTCCCCATGTAGGTGTGGGTTTCCTCTGGGTGCTCCAGGTTTCTCCCACAGTCCAAAGAAATGCAGGTTAGGTGCACTGGTAATTCTAAATTGTCCCTAGTGTGTGGGTGTGTGTGTGCGCCCTGCAGTGGGCTGGCACCCTGCCCAGGGATTTGTTTCCTGCCTTGCGCCCTGTGTTGGCTAGGATTGGCTCCAGCAGATCCGCGTGACCCTGTGTTAGTATATATTGGGATGGATGGATGAAATTACTGGAATTAAATGTAAAGAATTATTATTATTATGTACTAGTAGTAATTAAGTGCAAACCATTTAGTTTTTCTTATGGAATGGATAACAGTTATAATAATGGTACATATACAGAGAGATGTATAAAATACTAATGGCATCCTTATGAACTGAAGTGATCATTTTGAATCCCCAGCTATAAACTGCAATTGTACAAGAGTAAGTCAGACATGTGAACTAATAAAAGATAAACAAGGACAGAAAAAGACCCCGGTTCAGATGTTTTAGGGGACACTGCTAAAGTAGTTACATTAAACTACAGAATAGACAAGAGAGCAAAAGAAAACCCAAATAAAATCAAAATATGTTATTATACTACTAGATAAAATTAAAAAAAAACAAAACTATAATGCAAACCTTAATACATAAGAAATGCACAGAAGTGAAGACTGAATGGTGTGAATATAGTAATTTTTTTTACTATACTCACATAGTGATGATAATAATTGTTATGCATTTATATTTATATATTAATGAAATCAAGATAAAACAATAGGATTCAGACAGGGCTCAACCAATAATTCCACTGACTTGCAGTTGGAACATGCTAACATCTGCAGCCACTGGACTATTAAGGTTGCTTAGGGCCGCTAGATTTCCATTAGTGAAAATCCATTAATCTTACATTGACTGCAGATAGCCATGAATTTCTTATCAGTCAGACTGGTGAGTCAGTCAACAATAATTGGTTTATATAGACAAAACAGATATGACACCTTCAATTGGAAACTCAGAAGTTTAATTAAAAACCAAACAGTTCCAAATAGAATAGCATAATTTTTAAACTTTGTTCTCTTTTATTATAAAGGAAGCTCTCAATAGTTTAAAAATAAGATGGATTTGAGGTAAATTTGTGCTAATTCATTTGAAGAATGAAACTGCTGTAGATATCAAGATATTTTGCAATTTATATGCTAAACACACATATTCAGTGTAAAGGGATTGCTTTTTCTTTCTCTACGATCATCTGATCATTGGAGTATCTACAGTATATTCAAGTTGCAGGTATTTTTGTTTTTTGTTTCTGGACAGCCCCCTTTATTGTAGGGATCTCCACTTACAAACAATGGGTAGCTAATAATCATAACATTAGGAATAAATTATTACTATTAGAGTTTCACATATTTTAAAATTCTGCAATCATGCTCAAATTATGATAGTACAGTACATCAGATTTAATGACAGGAGAAAGGGTTAGGCTGCTTTCCTTCCGAAACTTAACACCTTAATAATAGGTTTTGAAAAGCTCTTCGAGCAGTTTGAAAGTAATGTAGAAACCTAGTTTTGAGTCAAAAAAGGTGGGGTGTGATTTGAAATTTTTAACTATGTTTGTAGTATAAAAAAATATTTTATTACAATTCTGTTCTTACATACTGTGCCATTTTTATTTTTAAGGGTTCATCAGAACAAATAACTGTAAACTTACCAAAAGAAGCATGCCATCCAAATATTTGTGTGCAGGTAAGAGGAAGTACTTAAGTTGTGCATTTCTTCTACATTTTTGTTTACTTCTGACTGACTGTCTTGAAACTGTTATGCTTGGCAGGGAAGGAGAACAGATGTTAAGTATTCAATACCTGTTCTGAAGTGTGGATTGCAGTGCCGTAAGTCATTTTTTGATGAAATATGAATATTAGTAATGACTTAATGTCAAAAGACTGCTTGCAAGGGCTATATCCTAATTATTTGGAAAACTGAAATGCAAATTATTGTGATCTGGACTATAGCTGTGTAGCTGAATCATTTAGCTGCTGTGTACTGTTTTATTTCAAAACTGCAATTAAATGCATTTAATATGATTACATTTATGTAAGATGTTATACATTACATCACCTAAACCTACATCAGTTTAGGTGTGGGCAAGCTATAGCATGTGGGGCCAATGGCATAGCTTTGAGCAGCCTGTGGGCTTCTCATGCAAATCTATAATGTTCCAACCCCCCGGTTCCTAAGAAGATGATGCTACAGTTAGCTGGTGTATGTAAAGTTGATATGAGGTGTTATCTAAAAAGTGGTATATTAAAGCAAGTTTACACCATACAGAAAGGAACACTCTGTAACACTGCCAAATATAGGGCTATGCGTGAGTGTTTTAAGTAGTTTGCTTGCCTTGTCTATGTTTTCTTGGAGAATCACACATGACATTTTTATCAGTGATGGATTTTATTGGCAGCTAAATTTAGGGTCTGTGCACAAATTAGTATTAAGTGTGCCATTTGCAAATGTCAAAGGAGAAGGTTAACACTTTTAATGAATCATCCAAGATGGATTAGGCAATTTGTGTTTTTTCAAAGGTTTATTTCAACTCAAAAGAGGAGGAAAGTCATGGTTCCCAAGTGAGCTCATTTCATCTTTGGTTAAAGCACTGTTTATTTATCTTTTTGTCCATTCATCAAACTTTGTAATAATCTGAGTGAGTTGCAACAGGCAAAATCTAGTTTCCCAAATGTGGACTGCACCAGACAGGCAGCTCAGATTGCCATCCTTCATCATGAATTTGCAATTTGTTTTCAGAACTTTAGATGCTGTGTGATAGAAGCAGTTTTTGCTTGGCTACTACCAACAACTTATTACTTCAAATTTGTTACCAAGGCTTTGCAAGCATGTGCAGTGCACAGTCTCATTACTTGGTAGCATATACAATTACATGCAGGTCCATTAACAAATGAAAATTACCAGAAGTAAATATAGTAGTGGGTGGTGCAGTGGTAGCAGTGCTGCCTCACAGTAAGGAGACCTGGGTTCACTTCCTGCGTCCTCCCTTTGTGCAGTTTGCTTGTTCTCCCTGTGTCTGCGTGGGTTTCCTCCCACAGTCCAAAGGTATACAGGTTAGGTGCATTGGCAATCCTAAATTTTTCATTTTCCTTTGCCTAAATACTCATTACAGTGCTGAGATTAACACATTATTCACAAACCCTTACTAAACAAAATTCAAAATTCACCTTTGACAGGAGAAATAACTGATGCCTAAAAAGCTGCAAGTGTTCCTGGAGTCCTCAAGCAGGACAGAACAATGTACTCCAGTAATTATTGATGTCTTACCTTACTCTGTGTAAAATAAAACAACTAAGCTCAAAAATGAAGCTTATTTAAAGACTATACATAAGTTTAAAGACTATTTATATGAAAAGCCATTTTTAATAGAAGATGACTTAGGCTTGGAAGGAAATATTGTGTCAAATAAGAGATATTTAAAGAATACACAAAAATAAAGCAAACAATAGAGCATTCTTAGATGTTCAAAAACCTTTCAACACCACTGCTAACACAAAGTATTTCCTGAAAGTAGAGTAACTTGTGACATTGCATCAACAGTAGGAAACAGAGCCAATAGGTACAAGTTGAATGCTCCTCACAGGGCTTCATCCTTCATTGATTCGCTAGAGGAGCTGTGCTAAATAACCCCTCCTGAATTATTAACAACCAACAAGTTTCAAATGCACTGAGTAAATGAGTGAAGTTTGCAGCTTAAAGTGAGTAATGACAAATAGCCACAGTAACAAAAAGAGTTCAACAGTATATAGAAAATCAGCTTAACTAAATGAACTACAGACTACTATGAGCAAATTACCTTTATTAATTGAATACACATTTTAAAAATTCTTTTAAATACAGTTCTAATATGAAAATGTGTTATCAATTGATTGAAAGTCTCAACGCAGTATAAATGCCTCCCTTGCATCTTGTGCACTAATTTTAAATGCAATGTAAAAAAAAAATTAGAAACTTAACATTGATGGTTAATCAACTCAATTTCTCTCAGCATATAATTATACCTTTATTTTGCACATTTCTGTTTTTTTAAGTATCAGTTTATAAAAATAATAAACTTTCAAATAAAATAAATATATATTTACAAGATGATGTTTTGTTTCCTTGTTTCCCTGTAGCATTCAAAAATGATAAAATGACAATTTTCTGGATACTGACAGTTTCATTGGTGGTGCTCTTTTTGCTAATTGTGGCAACCCTTATGGGACATGTACTACTAACAGGTAGGCTAAATATTAAAATAATAATGCGTCCCTCCTAATTCATTCACTACATAAAACTAAAAGGTATCTTTGATAACAATGTGCATATAAATATTTTTAAAATTTACTTTATTATGTACTATATGAGGTTGTTGAGGTTTTCTTGGTTTTATTCTGTGTTGTTTATTTATACAGAAAGTCTTTGGCGTCTTTATTTATATGGTTTACATACAGCTTTTTAACTCAAGAAAATAAAAAGCAACAAAAGGATAAAATGTAGAGTAAACTCTGCATGTGTTTGTAATCCAACATTTTAAAAATACTCCTTCTGGTTTGAGGAGATATGGTATTCTAGCCTAACTGTTAATAATAGGACAAGTCCCATTTTCCAGTCAGTTGGGATGATGGCAGTCTCCCAAATCGAGACAAAGATTGCTTGCAATGCCAGGAGGACAGCCTTACCACCAGCCTAGAGACGTTCAACCCGGATACCACAGATCCCTGCATCCTTCCCCCTCAGCTGGTTCACCACATGTGCAATCTCAGTGAGATTGGGAGGTTCACAGCTAATTGGAGGATCAGCCTCAAGAACCTTGAACCCAGAGATATCCAACAACATAGCCGGAGGATCAGCTTTGAACAACTGCTCAGAGTAGCCATCCCAGCAGGTCACAACTGCAGTGTCATCCATAAGGACTGTTCCATCAGCTGCCTTGACTGCGACTCTCCGAGGAACAGATTCAGATGTGCGTAATGCTTTGATTTCTCTGTAAGCAGGACGTGGGTCGCTAGACCATCTGCCCTCAGAGCCCTCGCAGCCATCCTTCTCAGTTCCCAGTACAGACCAGAGTTGCCATTGAGCCGTGCTCTGCAACTCCTCTCGATGATATCCAGGGTGCCCTGCGAGATGAAACACCTCCTTCTGGGAAGACACCAACACAACCCTCAGCAACCTTCAGGGTCTTGTCATGGATGGTCTCCCACATCACATTAGGATCGGCAGTCATACCCAAATCTGAAAGTCCAGTCTCATTTTCCTAGTAACCTACTGGACCTAAGCTGGATCCTAGCAACAACAAGTCTGTGGTGAGAATTCACAAATTGGGCACTTCTGTAGACCCTGCCGTTTTGCAAGAGTCTCCAGCATCTGCCCACAAGGAAGTGATCGATCTCCTTCACTGCACCACCAGTAGTGAAGTACCAAGTCCAACAATGCGGTTTAGGGCACTGGAACTAGAATCCAGCGATTCGTAGCCCCTGACCTTTTGCAAAGTCAAGGAACATGGAGCCACTTTCACCATGGTCACCAGACCCATGGGGACCAAGACAGTCCTCATAGCCAGCCCTGTCAGTGCCAGTGGCTGTACTGAAGTCACCCATGACCAGAGGAGTGTCACCTCATGGGCACCCATCAACCACCGAGCGAAGCTGTGAATAAAATGTCTCCCTCGCCGAGACATCACTCACCGCGGTCGAGACAACAGACAAGGCACCCAGGGAGTAGCGTAATCTGAGTCTCATAATACGTTCGTTGAAAGGAATGAAATAGGACACCATTGTAAAAAGCCAATCCGCTACAGCAACAGCTACTCTCCGAGTATGACAGCCATCAGACCGACGCGACCAATAAAAGGTGTATCCACCTACAGAGATCTGGCCAGTCCCCGGTCTGTGAACCTCAGACAGTGCTGCCACAGAAATGAGGAGTTTACGCAGCTCCTCCGAGAGCAGAGGAAGATGATCATCTTGCTGGAGAGACAAGACGTCCCATGCACCCACCCGTATGGGCTGCCTCAATTTGGGACCCAAGTGCTGCCATGTAGTGGGCAACACCTCAGCACCACACCTGTTCCGATCCCCTTCCTATGGGTGGCTGCAGCAGAGCTACACCCACGGAGAGTAAAAAGGAGTCCTTTCTGTAGTCTCTGAGCTTTGTGAAGTTTTTTTATGGTGGCTGGAGTGCCAATCCTTCCACCAACCCCCATGATTTTCCTGCAAGCAGTACAGATGCAGTTTAACGTTATACCCAGGACAGAAAAAAATTCTGGAAAGGGAAAGGTAATTGCCTGGATTGTAGCAACTACAGGGGGATAACACTGCTCTCGGTGCTGTGTAAGGTCCTTGCTAGTGTCGTCCTCAATAGGATCCGTGATCACTTGCTCACCTACCAGCAACCGGAACAGTCTGATTTTATGCCTAAGAAGTCTACCATCGACTGCATCCTGGCACTGAGGTTTTCTCATGGAGCTGAAACGCGAATATCGGCAGACTTTCTTTGAAGCCTTTGTCGATTTTCACAAAGTGTTCGACTCAGTTGATCGAGCAGCCCTGTGGGAGATCCTAAGGGTTCGAGGGATCGAGAGATCCCTCGAGGTTGCTGGATATCATGGCCAGCCTGTACACTGGTACTGTGAGTGCTGTGCAGAGTGGAGGCAGGACCTCTGCGTTTTTCCCAGCTGATTCTGGGGTTCGTCAGGGGTGTGTTCTTGCTCCTACTCTGTTCAATGCTTGTATGGACTGGGTGTTGGGCAAGGTCGTGGGGTCCATTGGCTGTGGGGCATCTGTTGGTGAAGAAAGATTCACGGATCTTGACTTTGCTGACAATGCTGTGATCTTCGCGGAGTCAATGGAGGCTCTGATGGGGGTGCTCGAGAGACCAACCGAGGAGTCTGAGTGTCTGGGCTTGTGAGTGTCCTGGATAAAAACCAAGATCCAGTCCTTTAATGACCTCTTCGGCACAGCCATTAGCTGTCTGTCTGCGGAGAGAGTGTCAACCTTGTCGAGAGGTTTACTTACCTTGGCAGTGACATTCATGTCTCTGGTGACTCTTTATATGAAGTCAGTAGACGGATTGGGAGAGCATGGGGGGTCATGAGGTCGCTGGAAAGGGGTGTGTGGCACTCCCAATATCTATGCAAAAGGACAACGGTCCAAGTCTTTAGAGTCCTGGTACTTCCTGCCTTGCTATATGGTTGCGAGACATGGACACTATCCAATGACCTGAGACGAAGACTGGACTCCTTTGGTACTGTGTCTCTCCGGAAAATCCTTTGGTACCGTTGGTTTGACTTTGTGTCGAATGAGCGGTTGCTCATGAAGTCCCGAATGAGGCACATAACTTACATTGTGAGGGAGCGTCAGTTACAGCACTATGTGGCGTGTTTCCCCAAGGGTGATCCGGCTCGTAAGGTCCTCATTGTTGGGGACCCGAGTGGCTGGACCAGGCCAAGGGGCCGCCCACGTAACCCCTGGCTGCAGCAGATAGAAGGTCATTTCCGGAGGGTGGGAGTGGACCACATGTCTGCCTGGGGGGTTGCAAACCAGGATCCCGAGTTGTTTTCCGTCATGTAGTGGGTACTGCAACGCACTGTACCAGTACATGCTCCCCTACTTGACTTGACTTGACTTGTTAATAATGTAAAAGTCTCAGGTACATGATATCCATCCAGCCATCCATTTTGTTAACCTGCTTATCCTGGAGCCTATACCAGTAAGCAGTAGGTACAAGGCAGGAACAATTCTTGGACAGCCCATTGCAAGGTAAACACACACATACTCACCCACAGCCACATCCAATTTACTGTTGTCAAGCCGAGCAATACAATACAACATATTCTTTCATTGCAAAGCTTCACATTGTGAAATGAAAAAAATAAAAACACTGCTTTTATGGAATGCATATAATTAGGAATACAAATGTAAAAGCCCTGGATGATAACATCTTCATATTTCAAAGTGTTTCTTTGTTTCTATAGAGATATTAAGTAAAGATGTCATTTTTATGTTTGTTAGAACAGAATAATACATTTTTAGCTAAACCTTAAAAGACCAGAAACATTAAAGCAAAATTTAAAGAATAAATTCCCACATATTTGAAAGATTCCACATAAAATATATTTTCCTGATAACAGTGAAATAAATATTACAATAAATAGTAACATCTGTGTTGGTTAGAATTATTATTTCTATCACTCAATATTTAATGTGTGTGTTATTTTCAAATTACTTTTTGCATCAGTTAACTTATTTCAGTAACCACTATCAAAGCAACCAATCAGTGTGTTAATGCTCAATGGCATTATTTTTATTATTCTTCAAGTATCCCATACAAGTTGGCTAGTACATTTATCAAGACGTTGATGCAAAGTTTTTGGAAGATAAAAATGATTATGTACTTTACAAGCAAATACATGTAAGGATAAAAGAAGCTTTGTAACCTTTATTTGTGCTCTTTCTGATAAATAATGTAAGATTAAAAGCTTAACCTAGCCTTTATTTTAACCTTAAGATGTTTTTTTCCATAACAAAAGTTATTGAATTCTTCACAAGCAGTGGCCAAAGCTCTAGGCTTTAAACAAAAAGGCTGCTAGTTTGGGAACTGCTGCCAAACTTTATGTTACACTGAATTTGTAATCTGTTGTTGCTTTATCCATGAATTATTGTACTATATGTACTGTACTTCTCATAATTTATAGGACTTTGTTCACTATATAGACAAGAATATAACTAAAAAGTAATTTGTTAAAATAAAGAACTGTAATTATGACAATTACATTTACAAACATTACAACTTTTTTGAACTAAACCTGCCTAATCCTGAACACACATAAAAAGCAACATACAGTAACTAAGAAAAATAGAAATGTTTTAAATGAATGAACACAGCAAATTTCCAAGAATGCTTCTTTGTCTCTGTTATTGTCCAACCTCAATACCTCAATTTGTATTTAAACAGAACTTGATACTGGTATGATTTTATCAAAGTTGAAGTGGTGTTCTGCATGTTTATGTATGCAAATATTGTAAGGTTAAGTACTTTACTAGTATTAAATTAAGGATATAGACAATAAACCTCTTAGATGTTTAGGCAGAATCAAGCAGAAATGTACTAACCCATTGGTATTGGACTGATAATCATGGGTAATGTCCATTCAGAGGAATGACAGCCATTCAACAGGGTGCTAGAAAAACTCAGTATTTTAAAGTTTATTTTTCCTTATGAATAAAATTGTATGAATAAAGACACAGTAGATATAAATGGTATTTATAATCATCAGACCTTTGCCATGTATTTAACATGAAATGTAAATAATGTCTGTACTAATATTGTGAATGGCAAGTGAGCATTTTGATTTGACTATTTTTTTTCAGTGTTTCATCAGAGAAAAGGATGTATACTTAACAAACAAGAAAAAATACAACTTTTCAAACCGAACACAGGTATCCAGTCTTTGTACAGTATATAATAAACATTTTTAAAATATAAACCTATTAATTAATATTCAAAGAAATATAATTTAATAAATGAAATTTTAAGAAATGTTTAACTATTGGAGTCACTGTAAAAATACTTAAACATTGTTCAGGACTGTCTCTTGCCTTACGGCTAGTTTTGCTATGCTAAGGTCCTACCCTCCCACAATACAGAACTGGATTAAGCAGGCCTCAAAATGTAATATTAACTAATAACTTTCCAAATGTAATACTTTATGAGAGTGTTTGGTCATATTTAACAGTATGTCTGTCACATGTTAAACGGTTTTAAGGTTTATGACATATACTAAGTAAAGGGATAAGTAAAGTCTGACTGTATGTTTTTGTCTTTTTCAGTTTATTTTTGAAGAAACAATGACCTCCTTTGAAACTGCAGTGGTAAATAAAAGAGTCTGGCTTCCCCAGCTGTGTAAAGTCTAAGAAACTAAAGTGAAAACGTGGATGGATGGAACACCATAAGACATTTCAGCTTAGAAGATCATATATTCTAACATACAGTAGAATGCAGAACATATTTTATTAGCTTGTGTCTAGGTTTAAATTTCAATTGGTTGTCTCCCAGGTCTTGATGCACTTTTACAAAGAAGAAGACCAGATGCAAATGAGTTTTCATCACACTGCTAATGGGTGACATTTTTCCATTACATGGCTCAGAGCTACTTTACTTAGTCCATGGGCGTCTGTAATAAGCCAAGATTTGCTTTGCAATAAACATTTTAAGATTCTTTTCTCTAGTTGTAAATTAAATCCTTGCTTAGTTTGCCTCTTTTTTACACACTCTCCTTTTAGGATTAACCTGTAGTATGAACCTTAGCAAAGATGGGCACTAATGTTGTGACACATTGATTCATGAACTGCATCTTTATTACTTATAGTAACTGTGTCATTTGTATTTAGCTTTGGGTTTTTTTCTATTTCAGTTTGGTCTGAGCAAGTTACACAATGCAGCATGGAATTCTCTGTTGGATTTATGTGAGCACATGTCCCCATGTTATGGTCAAACGTGTTCAACTAACGATTCTTAAAAAAGAGAACGTGCAACAGACAGATCTGAACGATAGAATATAAGTGTCTTTGTAAACTACAAAATTCCATATATTTAGTATCATCAATGTAAGATGCAAAACTGGGATAGAAAAAGTCAACCTTAATGTCTCATAAAGTTGTTGACTGCAATGAAAAACTACTTCCTTGTTTTATCTCCCTCCTTGCAATATTAGATTGTGTAACTTGCTTGTGTTTGGGAGCAAAATAGTTCTGAAGTTTTAAGTGTTTATGTAGAGTACAATGCAGATAATATATATGGGTATGCTCTTAAAGGCTAATATTATATGGCTTTCTTTCTTTATTTAATTTGTTCATCTTGTAGTGTGTTTCTAAGAGTAACCAATTATTTTTATTCTGTCAATCCACACAGCCCCCTGTTAAAGTAGCCTTGAAGCTACATTGGACATTAACCAAAATAATTATTGTATGAAAATGAGTGTGCTATCCATTTTGTTTACACAATATTTCATTTCTGTTTGTGTTTTTTTATCTTTGTGTATTTATGTGAATGGTTATTTGCAAATGAGAGATGTAAGCTGCAAAATATGTTGACATATCTGGCCACCTGATAAGCATACTATAACTTGTTACACCTTAATTATTCCTCGTTGCTCTTTCTCTAAATTATTTATTAATATCGGGACAAAATAAATATGGCTTTGATTCACTTGTAGTAAAACCATGGCACCTGTGCAGGTCTGGTAAGGAATAAGAAGAAGGTAAACTACTAAACAGTGCACGAGGGACTCTGCAGTGTTCTTCTGTCAGTGAGTTGAACTCCACTGTCCCTGGATTTATTCTCAGTTTCCACCAAAATGTGGTTCTTTTAAAAAAAAACTAGCAGATGTGATAATATGTGAAAAAAGCATATGTACTGTATAATATATAATACACCAAAAAATAAATAAATTTTTGGTGGCAGCAAAATTACTTAAGAGAGAATAAAAATTAATCGAAGTAAAATGTTATTTCTTACAAGTCTGAAATTGAAATGAAAAAGGGGAAAGGATTTGAATGATGTTATTGATTAGGCAGCTCTAAGTGTAGCTTTATGAAAAGTGTATATAGTATCATTACTACATACTGTACATGTATACACTCATTTACAGTATTCACATGTATATATTTATTTTATTTTTGGATAATATATAAGCTATTTCTCATAAGCACTTTCTTGTTATTTTAGCAGGTTAACCTAACTAGTTCTCTCCTAAATCTTAAGCATACAGTTTCTTATTTCTATAAGTTTCTGATACATATTATTTACTTTAGCAATTTATTAATAACTCATCACTATGAAGCAATACTATTGAAGAATTCTTTTTACTTCATCTTAACCATAAATGAAATAAATTGTAAAACTATGAAATAGTGCTAAATATCTACCATTCATAAGTAAAAAGCATACCAATACGCACAATTATATTTTACTGCACATTGATTATGTTTTTTACAATGCACGTCCATATATATTTTAGGGTAATCTCATTGGCATGAATACCTTTTTATTTTTCTAATTTCCAAAACACAAAGTATTACGTGTCATACCAATTTCATATTGTTGCTCTATTTTTATATATGTTTGAAGCAGGAGTTTATATGAATATTTATTTGTCAAAAATATAATACTTTGTATTTATATATGCATGAGATTTAGCTTTTGCCCAAATTTATGTTAAAATAAAAATGTAAATACATTTTAATTCAGTGTTTTTGTTCTAGCTATAAATAAAGGTGTCTTCTGTATACTGTGTTGTTTTATGTATTAAAAGATGTTTTTTTTTATTTATTACTGGAAAAAAATCCTGGCAGAAAAATTAAAGAGTTACATAGTTTTACAGTATATGAATTATATTTAAAAAGTGTGCCCTGTGATGACTTTCATTATTATTATTATTTTACCATTTCAGAAATTTACAGGTATACTGACTTGACATCATTTCAATGTTATTATAGAAAGGACTTGACAATGTGGAATAATTCATGTGATTTACACTTGTTAGGCATTATCTTTAAGAGATCTAAAGGGATCTTCTATAAATCCTTACCTCTTTGATCTGTTTTTGATGTGTTGAGTCATGGGATAAAAGAATAATCCCTCTGGTTCAGGCTTTTTGGTGATTACAGTGGAAGAGAAAGTGAGGGAGTCCAAATCGAAGGTGGATAGACAAAGTAGACGATCTGAAGGAAAACACGCTAGACTGACGAGGAGGTAAAGGACCGAGCTGTTTGGAGAAACTAGATCATGGGAAAAGGTGAAGAGGCAGAAGAAGAAGAAGGCATTGTGCCTCGGTCGTTAATTACACAGATACTGTAGATAGATGGCAGTTTATTTATCCCAAAGGAGAAATTTGGCTTTTTATTAAATATTCCAGTATATTATAGTATGACATGCAACAACCCCCCTCTCAAATAACTTACCAGAATAACTAAAAAGAAAGAAAATACTTCTCACTTGGCTAACAGTGAGGCATTATTGCTGTGGTATAGCGGGTCTGCGGCTTCAAAAAAAAAAGTTCAGTTTTAAATCTATAGAGCTGTGTTGTCTCCATGGGTGCATGACTGCGGTAAGTTAATGAGGTAGTTAAAGTGAGTCGTACCTGCACGTGTGGGTGCGATCATTCCCAATTGCTTCATTGGCTTCCTGCGGCGTGTGATTAAGGCTCGGAGACTGGAGTGTATATATATATATATATACGGGTCGGCACAATTAAAGAGGGGAGAATTAAAGAAAAGGAGAAAAGAAAAGAGGTTAAAAGACATGGAAGGCAGACTTGGGAACGACGATCTGGCCACCTGGAGGGAGAAGACAGTACGAGCTGGGGCCCTGTGAAGGAGCGTTAGCTGTGGCACTCTAGGGGCTAGTTCTACTCACTGAACATCCAGGTGGAATGTGGCGAGCGAGTCAGGTGCCCTCCTTAGGCTTCTGAGGTGTGACCACGTGAGCGCGAAGAAGGAAGGGAGGAGAGCCGAACTTGGACGGTCTGGCCATGATGCCTGGAGGCAGCCAAGACGGAGGTCGGCCGAAAGGAGCTCATGGCTGCCGAGTCTTCGCCGGTTACGCGAGCAATGGGTGAGCCAGGGAGAATGAAAAAGAGGTGAGATCAGGAGGAGTTAGTCTGCATTTTAGCCCCCGGATTTTTAATGTATTTATTTATTGATTTTTATTCCCACTTTTTATTGGATTGTTATATGTACTTTGTTTTTGAACACTGCACCATTGCCACTTTTGTTGGTTTTACTTGTGTTTTGACTTTGCTTTTAATAAAAGCACTTGAGCACCTTTTCCACCATCCTCTGGCATCATCAGTGAATTGTCCTCATATGTCAGCCCATCTCGGTCATAACTATCGACGGTGTTGGTTCAGCAGACTCCCATGTGGGAAGAGGGTGTCTGTAGGGGACCAGCATCGCCACAATTGCTATTGATATAAAACAGCCCCAGTACCAATTCTTGAAACACTTCTGCTAAATAATTGATTGGCTGAAAGTTCTCCATGTTAGTTTTTCAGAGAGAGGATGTGCAGCATTGTTCATAATGACAGTCAGTTTTGTTTTAACTTTTCCCTTTGTTACTAGCTCCAGTGGGTTCAGAAAGCATCCTATAACTGTGCTTGCTCTTTTAATTAGCTTGTTGATTCAGTGGGCCTCTTCCTGGCCCAGTACACCACAGCTTAGAAAATCGCACTGGCCATCGCAGAGTGGTAGAAGATGTGAAGAATGTCATTACTCACATTAAAAGAACACAAGAAAAAAAGAGCCTGCTCCGAGCATTCTTTTAGAGTTTATCTGTGTTAAGACCTGTCTGGTGTAGCTCATTTAAAAGAAGGACAAAAACTGCAGAAACAACATTTGCAACCTGAGAAAGAGAATGCTGAAAGAAAGTGAAAACACCATTGAATTTCTAAACATGTGCTGGCCTTTTGTTTTTCCAGGTCTTAGTATTTATGGGGAGATGCCAGGGGAGCTACGTGGCAATTTAAAATTATCCTATTTTTGGTCATAAATATTAAAGCTCCTCAACATTGAAAACTGCCAGGTTATTCTGAAGGAGTTTGGTAGCTGTTGCCATCTGGGAGGGAGGAGTTGAAGGTATGATTTACAGGTTTGAGTGTTTGGGATGTCACATGTATTCTTTGAAACTAGCACAAAAAATGCACACAGCCAAATCAACGTTTTTCCCCGCACAACACTTTCAAAAATAACCCAGTATAGCATGAATACCAAACATCTGGCAATACTGTTGCCTTGACCAATGGATCCACTGACTGGAGTCTTGGAGTCTGGTATTACAGAGATTGAATATTTTGTGAGTGGTTTTTGTGCCTGTGGTGTTACTATTAACTTGTTCAGGTTCATTTTGGTGGCTGTCAGGCATGGCAGAAGGGATGGAGGTAGTTTTCAGGAGATGGATGGTTGTTGGGTAGGTTTGGGCTGTGTTAGGGGAGGGAGCTCCATGATTATTTGTTGGTGCTTGCATTTACAGTGGGGAGGAGTTGTGCAGAGGCAGGTATTCCCAAGCACTTCTTATTTCATTATTTTACTTCTGCTGCATCTCTTCATTTTTCTTCTTTACTGTGATCATATCTAATCTTTCTCATTCCTCTTGGAGTCTCCAAGGACTTGGACCAGGAGATAAGCATATTGGTGTCCTTGATTACTTATGCAAAAGGGGGTGGATGTGGCATTTTTTTCAAAAATCCAAATTATTAGCCAAAAAAATTCAGTGATTTAAACACCAGACAGAATCAATCAATTTCAAATCTGCGACAGATTTGCACAGTGAATGAGCTGACCTTAGTGTATGTTAAGAATGAAGTGCTGTCATTTTATCTAGCAGAGGATTCATAAAGGCATTTGCATCTCAACCATTACTAATTTTTTGTGCAGACATCATTCCTACTCAAGACTATATTATATTTTTATTTCTAATTTGCTTGCCTCCCTTTCGGTTAACGTGTCTCTCCAAACAACCTGTCTATCAGATCACCACTGCACAATGCTAGAAATTGACCTTCCAGTTGCACTAAATTGCTCCACAATGAAGAATTTTGTCAGGCACTTGCTTCAAAGCTTTTAGATTTTATTAATATTCTGCACTGTTGATTTCCTAGCATGTGTGTGGATGGCCATACAAAGATTTGTTTTTCAGTTTCATGATTGCATATACCAGTATGTTGGCTAAAGTTCACAGGCAAAAAATAATTGATCTTGAAACTTGTCTCTCATCTTGGAAGGAAACATATCCATCCATCCATCCATCCATCATCCAACCCGCTATATCCTAACTACAGGGTCATGGGGGTCTGCTGAAGCCAATCCCAGCCAACACAGGGCGCAAAGCAGAAAGCAAACCCTGGGCAGGGCGCCAGCCCACCGCAGGGCAAGGAAACATATCCTCATGTAGCAAGTCAGACGTAAAAGCTGTTGATTAAAAGCACACACTCTCAAACTCCATGGCTAGACTAACAACCAAATTGGACATTAATCGTTTCTGGAATTTTATTCTGAATTTGAAAGCTGTAAGTATTCTCCTTCAGAAATTAGGTAAACTGTCAACCATGCTTTCAGCTGATCATTGGAACTTAGGGAGGTTCTAAACTCCTTGAATTCTGGAAAACTGCTTGGATCTGATGGGTTGCCTCAGAAGGTCCTTTCTGCTTTCTGGAGTCAGCTAGCACCCTCACAGATCCAAATGCTGAACTCTGATATTTCTTTCACCAATCTAAACCCTTCAATTAATTCAGGACTGAATACCCTTATTTAAAAATAGGGCAAAGAACCATCTGAATGCTCAAATTATTGCCCAGTCTCTGATAAATTGTGATGCAAATTATTAGCAAAGCATATGACATGTATTACCTTCTACATATTATAGACTAGCAAAATAACCGTGCTTCGCAGCGGAGAAGTAGTGTGTTAAAGAAGTTATGAAAAAGAAAAGGAAACATTTTAAAAATAACGTAACATGATTGTCAATGTAATTGTTTTGTGTTATGAGTGTTGTTGTCATCCAGGATTTGATCATCATTATTTCTTTCAATCAGGTTCATATTTGGAGGTTGTGTTATGTTCAAGTTACATTCCGTGTTTGTCTAGTCTATTCCTGACCATCTCATCCTCATTGTTAACCGTTGTAAAGATAACAGGTTTCATTCATTGAAGGGATCACCACCCAAATAGGTACTCGTGAATCTAAGATGTTTAGCAGGCATTCCCAGTATTAATTTGTGGATTTGCCTGCGGATATTTAGCGGCAGCGTGTCTATGAACGTAATTTAAACTTAAGCTTTACACCTTGCTTTCCTATTGATATGTCTACAAAGGCTTGTTCAGCGTCAGAGGGTTTTTCCTATCGTACTGCATCAATAAAAAGCTTGTCTTCCTCTTTATCTGAGACATCACACACTGCATGCACGGGTTTACCTTTCCCAGTCCTGCAAACTTTAGCAAATTGCTTCAATTTACCACATTTTTTACACTGTCTTCCTTTAGCTGGACATTGACTTTTCCACCATGTGGTTTGTTTCCACAGTAGGTGAACTTATGAATATGCATGTGTCAGTCGCTTCATATTCTATTGCTGCCGTCTGAAATGTGTAATGCGTTTTTTGTTCAGCGCTCTTTGGCGCTCTTGCTTTTTGCCTCCATACTGCGTTCACAGTCAGTTCACGTGAGCTGCTCGGTGTACATGCATCGAAGGTTCTCAGCTGTGCTTGTGCTACCTCGTGCGATCTTGCGATGTCCACGGCTTTATTTAATGTTAGCTCAGACCCGCCACTTATAAGTTTCTCTCGCACTTTTGCTGAGTTTGTGCCAAACACTATTCTATCCCTGACCATCTCATCTTCATTTGCATAAGCACAGTCCTTCATCAGCAATTTTAACTCTGTTACAAAGTGATCAAAAGTCTCATTTATACCCTGCGTCTTCTCATTAAACTTGTATCTCGCGAATATCGTATTCGTCGTAGGCATGACAAATGCCAGCGGTAGCGTGTCTATGAACTTAATTTGAACTTAAGGTTTACACCGTGCTTTGTTTGCGCAGTAGCTGCACTTATGAATATGCTTGTATGCATCACTTGCTTCATATTCTTTTGCTGCCTTCTCAATTGTGTAATGCGTTTTTTGTTCAGCGCTCTTCGGAGCTCTTGCCTGTTTTCTGCGTTCACAGTCAGTTCACGTAAGCCGCTCGGAGTACATGCATCGAAGGTTCTCAGTTGTGCTTGTGCTATCTCTTGTGATGTCCACGGCTTTATTTAATGTTAGCTAAGACCCGGCACTTAAATGTTTCTCTCGCACTTTCGCTGAGTTTGTGCCAAACACTAGTCTATCCCTGACCATCTCATCTTTGTTTGCATAAGCACAGTCCTTCACCCGCGAATATTTAACGGCAGCATGTCTATTGGATTGCCGCTGAAGGACGACCTTATATGGGCAGGCAGTCAATTACGTGGGAGGCGTGGTGATGGGTGACGCAACTCCACCTCACACGGCGAACGAGCTGCAAGCTATGGCCGTATATATGTACGTGAGTAGGTTCCAGTTATGACCGTTACACATAGAATTTCGAAATGAAACCTGCCTAACTTTTGTAAGTAAGCTGTAAGGAATGAGCCTGCCAAATTTCAGCCTTCTACTTACATGGGAAGTTGGGGAATTAGTGATGAGTGAGTCAGTGAGTGAGTGAGTGAGTGAGTCAGTCAGTCAGTGAGGGCTTTGCCTTTTATTAGTATAGATGTAGTCCCCATGCTACTCCACCTTGCAGCCTTGCTTTTTCTTGATGTGGAGAACGTTGACTGCATTAATTGGGATTTTCTGTGGAAGGTATTATAAGCAGTAGGTTATACAGTGAGCTACATTAACCTCATTAAGGGTTTATACTCTTCCTGCTGTAAGAACTGGAGACCAGAGGCGTGGAAAGGTTTGGGGCAGCCACCCGTTTAATGCGGTTTCCCGGCTGCAAAAGTCTTTGAGGCATTTTTAAACAATGTATCACAATAGGAGTCCAAAACAGAACTGCCTGCCAGAGCAAAGGCAGTGTGCTTTATAGCACAGAGGGCGGAAGTGATGTCGTCCTCTGGGCCGGAACTGGAAGTGACATCATCCTCAGGGCCGGAACCGGAAGTGACCTCGTTCTTGGGACCGGAACCGGAAGTGATGTGTCCTTCCTGGAAATGGCGGGTCCTGGTGGGATTTCCCGGGTGGGACCTGCAGAGAACTCAGAAAGAGCGTCAGCGTACCCCGCCCCCCCCTGGGCAGATGTATAAACAGTATTGTCTAAGCCCTTCAGCTGCTTCCCATGCACACGTGTGTGACACTGCATGGCTTCAGTTCTCACTGACTGTACCTTCTAACCCAGAAGGGTGCCAGACAGGGCTGCCCATTATCTCCATTACTTTTTATAATTTCACTTGAGCCCCTTGCTATTACTGTTCATAGTCTTTAAGTTGGTCACCCCCATTACAGTTCATGGTTCACACATGAATGTTTCCAACTGCCTAATATTTTTTCTGTTAATATTCCCCTTTTGTCTCATATATTTCTTCCCCTGAATCTCTCTTCTCTTATGTTGATTTCTGTCAATTGAAGGTGATTCTGTATAAGTACCATCTCTGCTAAGCTCATTTTATCCTGTAACTGGAAATCTCCTTACTCGCTTTCTGTAAGCTTCTGGAAATCCTTTTTCTTTAATCTAACCCTACTTGAACCTTTAGCAACATAGATCAATTGATCATTTGGCTCCAATATAGAATAGGGGCAAACTGTTGTGCACTTGACTCAGACCTGGCTGGCGAGGGATCCATGTTGTACCACTAATCGTAATCATTACTTTTTCCCCTTTTCTTAATCCTTTTCTCTGCTGGAGCTCACTGTGGCTGTCTGGCAGGTATGCATGGCCATCATTTTTAATTCGATATTGATCCCTTCTTACCGGGGAATTTTGGGTTTTGGCACAACAGGACAGGGTAGCGTTGATGATCTGTTCCTCTTTCAACAATTCTTAAATGTCTTTTTTGGTGATCACTGAACACAAAAAAAAGAAAGTGTTGTGGTCCCAGGTGGGAAAACCCCTGTTTAATTAATAGAAGGCAAAGGTTGATGGAATAAAAAAATCTCAGAAATATGGAATACCTAATCAGTGCCACTGGGGAATCTTTCAGTGTGTTTGTTGTTCAGCTAACACTGACTTCCTGCTTCTCCTGTCCTTTAAAGTCTGACACTTGTGGTCTTTGTCATTCTGGCCAATACCCCCAGGCCGCCAAATGAAGCCCTCCCTGAAGTATGGAGGTGCCCTGAAGACCAGCAGGGAGTCATGGACTATGTAGTTTTCATACACGAAACTGCTGGATACCACAGGGGCCGCAAGAGGGAGCTGCAGGGAGGACCGAAGACCCATTTGTGCCCTATAACCCAGAAGTATGTCAAAGGAAGAGCAACCTGCTTCCGGGGTGAGAAGAAGGACTCGTACCTTACCTGCAAGTGATAGAGAAACACATGGACTGGGGATTGGGAACACTTCCAGGTAAGGGAGGATAAAAGGACTGTGGGAGCTCCTAGACGGTGAGCTGAGCTGGGTGGAAGGGTGGCAACGCGTCTGGGAGTCGGAGGATTGGTTTATTGTATTTGGAATTGTGATTTGTATGAGTATACTGGAGGAAAGGGTGCTTTGTGCACTGTGGCAATCGAATAAAGTCAATATTTGGACTTTTACCTGGTGTCTGAAGTCTTGGACTGGGGTTCAAGGGAGCGATAGAGCCCTAAACTGGAGGCAGGTGAAATTGGTGTCACTGATTTTCACCAGGCTTATTCTCCTCCAGCCTAAGGGTGAAATTGAAAAGTGGGTCAGTGACTGTACATTATCCATTCCCTTCCTCCATATATTGATAAAAACTGTCCCCATTAAAAAATTCACATAGCACATACTGTATGTGCAACATGATATAGGTATATATACTATTCTTCCTTCCTTGAAATATTCAGACTTTTTAAATTAAATATTGTGTAATATTAGTGTTTCATTGTAAATGTCTTTTTTTTTTCTTTATGTACAAGGAGTGACAATATCAGCCTACAAAAGACTAGTAAAAGTTAATTCCACATTTGAAAAATATAACTTTGTAAAAACATACTGTTCTATCCATTTGGCTTTGATCACATGCCCCTTCAACATCTGTATTCAATTTCAGCCATGAAGAACATACTGAGAGTTGTCTCAAGGAGACAATGACATTCTTCTAAGGCTCATATAAAGTGTACTTATGTGTGTTTGCACCATTTAAGCATGTGTACTATCAGAATGTAAGAAGCAAATGGCAAAGGGTAAAAATAAAAGCAAGATGCAATAAGTAGAGCATGTATTTTATTTGAAAGGTATTATGGGCCTGTAAAATACTTAAAGGAACAATAGGCACAGAATATAAAAAAAAGTAATCTACAATCATTCATCACTTCTTTTACTAAATCATCCATATAAAGCAGACAGTTGTTGAGGCCCACACACATTCTGCATATGAAGGTGCAGCACTTTGGCTGCTTCTCTGTTAACAACAGTCTATGTAAAATATCACTTTTTAAATACTGATAAATAAAAAGAAAAAGAAAGCCGTAATAACATGGGAAAACAATTTACTTGATTGTTTTGAGAGGTCATGTTCATCTGATATGTAAAAATAGACTGAAAATGTGTTGCATTTTAGATTGTACCTCTCATTTATGCCATGTGAAAAAGTCTGACATTGCTATATCTCTAGGCAGGTTACAAAAAATGCTAAGTTAAACAATTCCACTGCTAGGCTGGCTTTTTCTTATTGAATGGATTATTGAGAAATTAACCAATATTTTGTTTAACCCTGTTATAAGTGCCTGTATTAGAGGATAATGCTGGTTTACTTTCAGTATGATACAATAAGTGGCACATATAATTGAAAGAATCAATCAATCACAGTCTAGCTTCATGGACAAAGCGATCAGCAGAGGTGGGTAGTAATGAGTTACATTTATTCCATTACATTTACTTGAGTAACTTTTTAAAAAAATTGTACTTCTAAGAGTAGTTTTACGGCACCGGTACTTTTACATGAGTACATTTGTGAAGAAGAAACGCTACTCTTACTCCGCTACATTGGGCAACACTCGAATTGTTACTTTTTTTCCAATATATTTGTTATATTTTTGCCAGAGAGAAGCCGCCAATGGATCTACTGCATGACTGTTTCACCAATCAGACGTCGCAACAATAATCACAACACTCCGTTTCACCAATCAGACGTAGCAACAATAATCACATGGCCCCGTTTCACAAATCAGACGTAGCCATGCAGTCACATGACCACACACAAACTGTGGCGGCATAGCGGCACAAACTCCTCACAGACAGCAGACAGGGAAAGAAAGACCTCGGTTTGCGAGCATAATTCGTTTCGGAAAACGTGCTCGCAATCCAAAGCACTCGTTCGTATATCAAAGCAAATTTACCCATAAGAAATAATGGAAACTCAGATGATTCATTCCACAACCCAAAACTATTCACATAAAAATGATTAATACAAAATATAAAGTAAAAATACATAAAACAAATTAACCTGCACTTTACCTTTGAAAAGAATCATGGCTGGTGTGAGTGAGTTTCTAAACTCTTGTGGGATTTCACCCAACGAGGCAACACGCAGAAGAGTATCCCGAAGCAACCGAAAGCACCCAGCGCTGTAGCAGTTCGCCGTAAAAGCAAATCTGAAAAGATTGTGGTCATGCTATAAGCACCTGCCGCTGGATGATACAAGGAACAAGGAACATTATAAATGTGCAGGGCATAGTATTACTTGGCCACTAACCTGGGCATGACCCTGCCTGACTGCTGTGTCTGTGTATAGGAAAGTGGCAGATCCCACTACAATAAATAACCTATTCCTGTTTCAAGCGGAATAAAGATGGTGTCGCTAAAGTATTGAGACTCAGCTTCGTGTTTTGGGGTGCAAGACAGGGACTCACATGTCACAGCACACACACGTGGTCACAATGCTGTAGTAAACAGTAACACTCATACGGATGTTGACTATATGAGTGAGGCACGCTGAGTGACTATTGCCCACAATCTCGCAGCGCTAGAGAGAAGAAGCATCAGCTCAATGTGATCGCGTGACGCTCGGCAGACCAAGCATATAAGGACTACTCGTATTGCAAGACCTCACTCATTTATCAAGTCAAAATGTATTAAATATTTTAGCTTGTCTTGCAAAACACTCGCAAAACAAGTTAATCGCAATCGAAGGTTCCACTTGTACATGAAAAATGAGAGCCAACTCCTGCTGAAGCTTAACCATCGCTTCACTGAGTGAAGAACATGCACGTTTTAACCAAACATGCACAGACTCCGACAGTCAAGGTAAAGTGAGACTTCTTGTACGTGCACAAGCTGCCTTGTTCTAATGTTATTTTCTATCAGCTGTGCTATTTGGAGGCCAAGTGAATATGCAGTATTATACTGTCAGCGTACAGTATATCTTGTCAATGTAAGTAGTTTGCACTGTTCAAACATACATGTTACCTACTGTAGGTATTGGCTTCAAAAGCTTTGTTGTGAAAAACTGAGATTCGGAACTTTGTGTTATTTGTGCATCTTTATTTTGTAAATATGTTATTTATTTTTACTCATTTTTTATTTTATAATTTGGAAATAGCATAATTTGCACATTATTTTATATTTTTGTCTGTCTTATTAAATTTCTAAAAAATAAATCACTTATTATGATCAAAAAGTTACTCAGTACTTGAGTAGTCTTTTCACCAAATACTTTTTTACTCTTACTTGAGTAATTTTTTGGATGACTACTTTTTACTCCTACTTGAGTAATATTATTTTAAAGTAACGCTACTCTTACTTGAGTACAATTTTTGGCTAGTCTACCCACCTCTGGCGATCAGAGCCTGAAAGTGAACAGCAACTGATGCATCAGGAGGAGAAATAAAGAGGCACCTTAGTAATTTTATTTCTTTGATTATTGACAACTTGTTAAAGTGAGTATATTGAGAATACAATGAAAGCTGAAAAAGATTTTTAAGCCTTCTTTAGACAGATGGATGTCCAGTCTCACAAGCTATTACATACTGCTGAAAAATTGTATTTTTTAAATGGCTTCAGGGTTTTAATACTTTACTTTGAGGTATGCAACTTTGATGCTTGCAGTCTTATAAATACAATCTCTTAAAATCTTTATTCTTACCTTTCCATTAGTTGAGTACCCCCTATGTTGAAATGTCTCCTTTATAACTACCATATTTGTAGTGCAAAGCAAACATAATAAATAATTCATGTCACTGTGAGGTATGGTTTATATTGTAAAATATAATGAAAAATGAATATTTTATATACAAAGGAAATAAAAAAATTAAAAGCTCCATATTTCAAAACAGTTAGCTATGTCCTCAAATGCACCTAAATGTTACATTATGCATACATTTTCTGACTTGTTTTGTTTAGTTAACATAAAAAATACCAATGTTTAATGTCGTCTTTCAACACGAAGTCACAGCTCTACATTATTAAATCTCCCTTCTGCACAGTTTCTATTTCTATAGTCCTGGATACATGTGTAATACCTTTTAATTTAGCATTATTTTCGTTTTAATTTTCAGAACAGAATAAATTCATAGCAGCAAAGGTAGAAGGCAGGAAGCAATCACAGAAAAGATTCTACTCTTTTGTAAAGACAATCATGGTTCTAACACTATGACAACTTACATCCATGGCTTCAATACATTTTTTCATTGCATTTTGTGTATTTGAAACCTGAATATTTACAATAGACGCAAAAATGTTTTTTCATATCAGTTACCTCATGGCAACTACTCTGTGTTGTGATTCAGTGCCAAACGGGTGTATCTCCACCAATATATATGTCTGAACACATGTATCTGAACTGATGTACAAATTTGACTTTACCTTTACAACTTGCATTACCTTTGAAGAGGTGAAGATCATACAAACAAAAATCAAGACAAAAATGTCATGATTAGTCATCACTGATTATTACAACCAGGCAACCTTCACCTAACACACACAATGTTTTCATATCTATGAAAAAGAGACTCATATTCCAAATAAAAGAACAGAATGGATTGCAAGGGATTTTAAGGTCAAGATACTAAATTATTAAAAATTATAAATACAATAAACATGTCAAGATAGTCAATTATTCCAAATTATAAATACAATAAACATGGATGATACACTTCTATTATAAAGAAGTAGCTCGCTTCGCACGCCAACCCCTGGGTTTGGTTTACCGGATATACAATTTAAAGAGATTGTTATTTTCATGGGAATTGTTACATTTGTATTATTTTTACTTTTACTTTATAACTACAGTTACAACAATATTTGGAATTAACCTTTCTTCAAGATCGCATTGAATTTTGATTACGTGTTTGGAGTTACATTGTGACAACTCAACGTATAACTGCCCTTGAGTGAATAGCGTTTCTTTCTCTCACCGACTTTTACGAATATTTGTCCCTGTGATTTGTTAATAGTCATAGCTAAAGTTATTCTCACGGGAAACTGTAAACGTTTTAATACAAATGGCATATCAAGATCTCCTTTGGTGTCTAATGTACTACATTAACTTTCTTGTCGCCTGTTAAAATTTTACATGTTAGAATTGTTCGACCAATTTTTAATACAACTAATCTTGTTCCATTGAATAGTCCATCACTCATACATAAATTATGCAATAACATTACAAAACATCCTTCTTTCAACTGTAATCCAACCAGTGGAAGACCGGATAGTGTTAATGCATGTAGATATTCTATGGGATATTGTAAGTTGATGTTTTCATCTTTCGCACGATCACCACCAATTGTTTCAGCATAGTCTATTGATACGCATTTAATCAATCTGCTGTGTAACCTATCAACAATTTTCACGTTGTTTCGTTTCACTTTTTCATTTCTCGCTGCCATATTTAGATGAATGGGTGATTCTAAACTGGACCTTCGTAAGTGTGTGTGTGTGTGTGTTTATAAGTAAGCCCTTTAATGGATTGGTGTCTGTCCATGTTAAATGCTGGAATGCACCTGATGACCATGGTCTTGTTTGAAAATAGTTGTAAGTAGGGCGTGACTTGAAAGAATCTCATGGTAAAAGTCCCAGTCTCGCGGAACTTCCTTCCAAAAAGTCTCTTCAAAAAGTTACATCTCATTGCAGGATTAGTCTCGTCTAGTCTAGTCTTTTACTATAATAGAGAGACATAATACCTATCATACTGTCTACATTATAAACTAAATTTTGTTTGCTTTTGCAGTACAGTGGAAAGATAAGCAATCAAAATAAAAAAATACATATTTACGTTCACTACCTGTAGGTAGTTAATTACAGTATTTATAATAATTCACTCTTTGTATTGAACGGTTGCTGTGAACAACATCAGACACTCACAAGCCATCGCCAAACCCAGAAGTAGCTGCATGGAAGCAATATTAACTCAAAAAGTAGAACAGTATTCGAGGGCAGCACAGTAGTAGCACTGCTGCTTCGCAGTAAGCAAACCAGGGTTCGCATCCCAGGTTCTTCCCATGTCTGTGTGGGTTTGCTCCAGTTGCTGCAGTTTCCTCTCACAGTCCAAAGCCATGCAGGTTAGGTGGACTGGTGATCCTAAATTGGCCGTAGTGTTGTTGGGGTGTGCTTGTGTGTTCACCCTGTGATGGACTGGAGCCCTGTCCAGGATTTGTTCCAGCCTTGCACCCTATGCTATCTGAGACCCTGTTCAGGGCTAAGTGTGTTAAAAAATAACTGACTGAACTCTATTAATGAAAAAAGAAGGGAATTAAGACAAGGAATGAACATGAAAATAAACAGATACCAAACACCTGGTGCCCCTCTGAACCTACCTCAAAAGATCTTTAACATCAGTCAGTCTAATGGGATGGCATGCCCACATGAAAGTGCCTCAGTCAAATACTTCTCTTGTCAACCTTCAGTATTTTTATCTTTTCACAATCCACCCAGCACTTCAGGCCTTGCCAATCATTACCATCCTTAAACCAAACAGACTGAAGCACTGTCCAAAAAAAATCTTTAAAACCAAGCAATTACCATATCTGTTTTCATACCTGTAACAGTTGTAAAGACTCAGGAACTATTGGGACCATTATCCCAGAACTCCCAGTACCAACCCTACATATCCCTGCAGTCCCGAGCTCTAGCATGCACTAAAAGATCTGGGTAACTCTCCAAGAGGGAGTAAGTGAGTAATGGATGCATTTTTGCAGTACAAAGCAATCATACCTATCCCACAAATATTGAAAACATCACTTAGAAATTTCGTGTAACATTTAAGGATTGTACTTTTTGCTGTGTTAAAGTCTGTTTTTAGAAAATAAAGTTAGTACTTTGCAGTTAGAATCATGTTTGAGGTTGCAGAGTTTAAAATAGGTATAAATAATGTCAAGCACAAAATGTTCAGTGTTTAACCTAGGTCATATATTGTTTCCTGCAGATATAAAGAATAAATCACTATTCTTATGTGTAACAACCACACACTTAGTGGATAGGAACATGAGGCCAAACACAAAAATGTACAAAAGACAATAAGAACCCCTTTATCCCAAGAAGATTTATTTTACATTGAACCCTGATTCTTTAAACTGACAGTTACCCTCTTTATACATAGTTTTTATCTTTCTTCTTCAATGTCTCTCTTTTTTTTACAGTGAGAAACACAAACAGTGATTCTTTGTTTTTCCAAAATATGCAAGACTGTTGTTATTGTAATGTCTTTGGGAATACTGATCTACAATAAAATAGCCTCTAGATGAGCCTCCTTGATCCTGATAAGTTTTTCATGTTTAAGCCTTTTAGTGGAAAGCTATAGTATATGTGCTATCTAACATTCCTCCTAGAATTTATTCTTTTCGAATTCCATTTAAATAGAAATCTTGTGATGGGGTCAAAAAAATCAATATTGAGTTAAGTTCAAGATTCAGATTTTCCAAAGAAACGTTGATTTTAGTCTCAATGTGTCTATGAAAACTTACAGATGCAGCCATAAAGAATCAGTTAATACCACTTTAACTTGTGTTATGCCTCCTGTTTTGCACTACCTTTTCATAAATTTCACTGAGTGTGTGTGTGCCCTAAGGTGGGCTGGTGCCCTGCCTGGGATTTGACTAAAATATTTCACCAAGAGGCTTCAAAGGCTGGTAAGTGCATTACCTTTTTGTTTTGTTTTGTGCATACTTGCAAATCATCTACACGGTTGACATAATGGGAAATGACATGCATACATATGGCTAAACTAAAAGATCATTGGCTTTTTTTTTAAATTTCCATTTGCCACAATATAAACAATAAAACAATAGCAATAACAACAACAACACCACAGCATGGAACTGTAGGCTTTGAATGCATTGCTAAAGGCTTATGTTATTTAAAGTATGCTGTTCATTGATAGGATGGACAGTTTGCCTTATTTAAATACTCTTGTGAAGCTAAGGCAAATAGGAATTATAGGTTAATGTTGAATCTGTCTATTTATTTTGTTTTCAGATCATTTTGTAATTATATTAGGCTAGTAAGTTTATTTCAGTGACTTAAATTAGTTTAGAAGGACTGGAGGACTGCTTGGTAAAATTATAATTATACTGTCACCATCACTGTAAGTTATCTATTATGCTGGTGGATTAAATAGAAAGTTACTCTGAAATAACCTGTATTGTTACAAACTTCTTGTTTTCAATTCTATAATATGACTTTGATCATTTTAGATAGGGTGACCATATGCCCTCTATCTCTAAGACCTAAAAAATATTTTTGGCTGGGATTTCACTGTGGTGTTTCTACCAGTGAATTCACAGATGTCCTTGAATAAAACAATTTGAAGTCAGCATTTAGCTTGCTAGTCATTCACCCATCTTCCAAATCTGCTTATTCAGAACTGTTGCAGGGCATCTGAGCATCCAGAAGAAACCCACATGAACATGGAGAGAACATGCCATTCTTGTGCAGTGACTTTGACATTACATTCTAGTTTTCTTTGGTTTGCCTACACGCCTGTCCAAGTCCACACCACTCCTACTAACACTCTAAAGTGAATGGAATCACCCTAAAGCTTCCCAACCCAAGGCCTTCACTTATGCATGTATTAATTGTAACAATATTAATCCAATCAAGAGTCTGAAGGAGGTGAGCTTACATTGCCTACGTTGGACACAAGGTGGACATGAGAGCAGAACAAGCACTGCTAGGGCAAGATGTGAAGAGGTTTGATACAAAGTAGAGCTTTTACAATTTAAGAATGTCAAGGATGAAGTTTAATCATTTACGTTAATGTCTGTTTGTAAAAACAAATGTGTCAGAAAATATCTAGCAACTGACCTACAGTATACTACTGGCAGGATGGTAAGTGGCAGCCATGAAATACCACAAGTAATTGAACAGGCAGGTCTGTTTTTTGTAATAGTGGCATTGGGCATTGTATTTAAAAAGCACAAGATATAAAACACAATCAGTTTCTTGTTTCAAATCACACAGACAGTAAAAAAATCAAACTTTCAAGCAAACTAGATTTTATTGGGGTTGGACTGGCTTATAGGGTGGCTTACAGTGATGGTGACAATGCATTTATAATTGTTTTAAGACAGCCATCTAAACATCACTAAATGGACTATCTGGGAGAGTGGGTGCCTCGTGAAGCACTGCAACACGGGATAGATGCACTGCCGCTAAAATCACACAATTACCTTGTAGAATTTAATTCAGGTAAATTGATCCTAGTGACCTAACAGCTTTAAAAATGGTTTTATTACATACTGAACCATGTTTTCATTGCTTCACAATATAAACCTTTCTTTCACAGTACAAAGGTTTCATAGATAAACATAAATCATTTGAATTTCTATCCCCACGGCAAATATGATTGTGTTATTGACCTTTTGCTAGGGCATCCATTTCTATAAGTAGAAAGCTTTTGCTTTCTCAACTACAAAGGCAATGGAAGACCAAATAAATAAATCTACAAAACCATTTTATCAAATTCTCCAGTAGTACTGTTGTTTTGGGCATCTATTTTGCTTTTGCATCTTTTACCCTTAATCTTTACAGAACATAACACACCACACTTTGTACTTACTTTTTGTCACTTTCATTGTTATTTTCAAAAAACTCCATATAGTGCTTTGACATTTTCTTCCAGACATGTTGATCGCAGATGCCTTCGTAGTTAAAGAAATTTTAGATACTGAATTTCACCATCTTCAGGTCAGGCAGAAATTTTATGAAAATGCACAAATGAAGATTTGTCATTGATAATGATTATGACTGGCTGCAGCTCGAAGCAGGGTGCCACCATCAAGACAGACGTGGAGAGAGCAAACCAAATGAACAACTTCTTCAATAGGTTTGATCACCCTAACCCACTCTGACCTCGGAGTACTGCATCCTCCAACCATCCTTCTGTTGATACCAGCATAGGTGAGACATCCCCACCCACAATTACAGCAGCCCATGTGAGCAGAGAGCTGAGAAGACTTCGTGCCAGCAAAGCAGCGGGTCCAGATGGAGTATTGCCACGACTGCTGAAGGCCTGTGCGTTGGAACTGGGGAGTCCCCTAAAGTGGATCTTCAACCTGAGCCTGGAACAGGGGAGAGTCCCAAGGCTTTGGAAAACATCTTGTATCACCCCAGTCCCAAAGGTATCACGTCCTAGTGAGCCGAATGACTTCTGGCCTGTTGCTCTGACGTCACATCTGATGAAGACCATGGAGCGGCTGCTGCTTTACCACCTGAGGCCACAGGTCCGCCACGCCCTCTGCCCTCTGCAGTTCACATACCAGGAGAAGATGGGAGCGGAGGATGTCATCATCTATATGCTACACCGATCCCTCTCCCACTTGGACAGAGGCAGTGGTGCTGTAAGAGTTATGTTTTTGGACTTCTCTAGTGCCATCAACACCATCCAACCTCTGCTCCTTAGAGACAAGCTGACTGAGATGGGAGTAGACTCACACCTGGTGGCATGGATTGTGGACTATCTTACAGACAGACGTCAATATGTGCGTCTTGGGAACTGCAGGTCTGACATTGTGGTCAGCAACACAGGAGCGCCGCAGGGGACTGTACTTCCTCCGGTCCTGTTCAATCTATATACATCAGACTTCCAATACGACTCGGAGTCCTGCCACGTGCAAAAGTTCGCTGATGACACTGCTATTGTGGGCTGCAACAGGAGTGGGCAGGAGGAGGAGTACAGGAAGCTAATCAAAGACTTTGTTAAATGGTGTGACTCAAACCACTTACACCTGAGCACCAGCAAGACCAAGGAGCTGGTGGTGGATTTTAGGAGGCCCAGGCCCTTCATGGATCCTGTGATCATCAGAGGTGACTGTGTGCAGAGGCTGCAGACCTATACATATCTGGGAGTGCAGCTAGATGACAAATTGGACTGGACTGCCAATACTGATGCTCTGTGTAAGAAAGGTCAGAGCCGACTATACTTTCTTAGAAGGTTGGCGTCTTTCAACATCTGCAATAAGATGCTGCAGATGCTCTACCAGACGGGTGTGGCGAGTGCCCTCTTCTACACAGTGGTGTGCTGGGGAGGTAGCATAACAATGAAAGACGCCTCACTCCTGGACAAACTTGTTAAGAAGGCAGGCTCTATTGTAGGAGTAAAGTTGGACAGTTTAACATCTGTGGCAGAGTGACAGGCATTAAGCAAACTCCTGTCAATCATGAATTATCCACTGCATCCACTGAACAGTGTCATTGCCAGGCAGAGGAGTAGCTTCAGTGACAGAATTTTGTCACTGTCTTGCTCCACTGACAGACTGAGGAGATCGTTCCTCCCCCACACTATGCGACTCTTCAATTCCACCCAGGTGAGAAAATGCTAACATTACTCAAAGTTATTGTCTGCTATTACATGCATTTTTATTACTATTTAATTTAATATTTTTTTTGTATCAGTATAACTGCTGCTGGAGTATGTGAATTTCCCCTTTGGATTAATAAAGTATCTATCTATCTATCTATCTATCTATCTATCTATCTATCTATCTATCTATCTATCTATCTATCTATCTATCTAAATAGATTCTATAAAATATTTTCGTATGTTTTTATTTTATTTCAGTTTATCTTTTCTGTTACTGTAATTGTTTCATATCATTTTAGTTTTTACCTTAGTTTTGTTATTTTAAATTAATTTAAGATTTTTTTTTATTTATAGTTTTAGTTTTCATTTTTGTTTTAATTTACAAGTACCAGACACTACTGTTGAAAGCACCCTATAAAGCTGAAATGCAAAACAATCTCCATCTTGTGTAAATTCTGTTTGTCCTACCAATCACCTATTGGTATCTGTTAATTGCCGGCAATGAATAAAATCAGATGTCTGCAGCAGTCTTACAACATCACACCTTCCAGAGCTGATCCTCACCTCAACGGAAGGCTTAATATATATATATAGTGATTTTCTCACTACTCAAAGCACTCAGTAATGATTGCAGGTTAAGGGCCTTGCTTAAGGGCCCAACAGAGCAGGGTCCCTTTTGGCATTTACGGAATTCGAACCAGCAACCTTCCGATTGCCAGTGCAGATCCATAGCCTCAGAGCCACCACTATTCTATCATCAGCTGCTCAGCTGTGATTCAAATCAAGTAAAAAGAGAGAGCACTTTGCAGAAAGCAGGTGGAAGAAATCAAGACAGCACATCAGTTTCTAGAGTAAATAAGGCAGTAGGTTTTGTTTAATATCTTTTTCAGTTTTCCTATTTCATCATAGGATGGAGTGGTGGCTCTGAGGCTAGGGATCTGTATTGGCAATCGGAAGGTTGCTGGTTTGAACCCAGTAAATGCCAAAATGGCCCTTAAGCAAAGCTCTTAACCTGCAATTGTTCCGTCCTGGGTATGATGTTAATCTATATCCAGCCCTGTAAGTAGGCCCTCCAACCTGCAAGGAAAAACCTGGGGGTTGGTGACAGAACTGGCACTCCAACCACCATAAAAAAAAACTCACATTGTTCCACTCCATCTGAACTAATGTGGTGCTGAGCTGTCACCAATTGCATGGCTGCACTAATCTGGATCCTGAATTGATTTGTCATGTGGTGGGTGCGGCAATGGGCTGTATGCGCTGATAACCTCCTCCTATTTCATCTGCATTATACTTAATTAGAACTGGGCATAATTCAATACTGTGGTAAAAAAAAAAATTACTTATGAACATCACATCAGTTTTTTGTTTTTTTTTTGTCCGGTGCCTCCTGACTCACTAGAACAAGAATACCCCCTCATATGATATACCATTTAACTTGTCTTGATGTCTAGTAATGCAAGTTATCTTTGAACGTTTTGGAGTTCTCCCCACTTTTAGGACATCTTTTGACCATATTTTGTGTAACAGATTACACCGTATGACAAAAAGTAAACCAATAGGTGTCTTTAGCAAAAAATGATCTGAAGAATTAAAGATGTGCATGCCATATCAAACTGGGGGTCACCCCCTAATGGAATATGAGGGCTTAAAATTATTCCTTTTTGTAAAAATTTTGAAAAAATGATGATTGGTAATATAGGTATGTATAAATGTCTTTTCTGCTATTTCAAGGCTTCAGATCAAGGATATGTTCATATTTGATTCTTTACTAGTGCTATTAGCCCACTAAGAGCCACTCTCAGAAGGTTAAAAATGACACATTTCAAACATAAGCATGCAGGGTATAATTTTTAGACAATTTTAAAGTCAGTGATTAAAAATATAATGTTATTTTTGATCATTTACTAGATATATGCCCACGATGGACAATATGAAAGAGAATGAAAATTATACATTTCTGTGTCAATCAAGTATTTAGACTTTAAACACTTGAATGGAAGTAAACATTTTAATATTTTAAATGCTATTCTTGTTTATCACCATATATACCCGCGTATAAGTCGGATCTTGAAACCGGAAAAATCATAACATAAAATCAAACCCCAACTTATACTCCCATTCAAAAATATGACACTTAATTTTTTTTTACATCTTCCTGCTTCCTCCAATCTTTCACCAGTTTCTCAAACACATCAAATTTTATTGCAGCAGCTCAGTTACCAATTTCTTTCACTACTTCAACAAACATATAATTTAAAACAAGCTTCATATTTTGTTCTGATCGAACGCTTCATCGTAGATAAGGGATGCTCTTACGATAAAGGTGTATGAGGGTGTGAGATACAAAAACCAAATCAGTGCAAACGTTGTTTCAGAATACTTTGGGAATTACCGTGTAGTCACATAGGCACATTACATAGAAAAAAAAAGGCAGTGTGCTCCGTGGTAACTCTCTCAGTTGGGTGTTAGCATATCATAATCTGATCAATAGCGTGAGTTTTCCGCATTCAACTTATACGACCAACATTATAAAATACCAGAAATTATGAGGTAAAATCAAGCTCTAAACCTAAACGTGAGTATATACATTATGTCATTTTACCCCATGAATTAAATCACATTTCTTATGAACATCCTGAATTAACACATCTTAGGCTAATTCTGACTTTTTACCATTTGTCTTCATATCTTGATGATGTGAAGATACAGTATTATAACTGATTCAGAACTGATTCTGATTCAGAATATGTAAGCCACATTTTAGTTCATTTCATTTATTGAAAACTTTTTTTTTGTATTTGTTAAGGAAATTTGGTATACAGTTTTCATGTGTATTATTTGTTGACAATAAATCATATTTTAAACTGTAACAAAATATTGTTTATTAATTCTATAACACTGAACTAGGTAACTCTTTAAAAGTAAAACAGTAGTACTGCATGCAGTTCTATATCGTGAAAAATATTAAGATTTACAATTAATGCAGAAAAAAATGAAAACACATTTGGCTGTGTTGTCTAGCTCTGTACAGTATGTAATAATTGAAATATTTGGAGAGTAACATTAAAATTTTACTAGCCAATGACAATTCTGTCTTTAATGTCTCCGGGGAGAGTTGTAGAGACCCAAATTCCGAGCTTGTTTAGTATTTTACTACATAATTTAATTAATATGGGTGTTGATATGAAAATATTTAAAATATCTTGCAGTTGCATGTTTGCATAGAGGTTTTGAACTAGCATATTTTCCTTTTATTTTAGTTGTTGCTGTATTTATTTTTTTGCATATAAATTTTTTTCACACCTAATAGTGCTTTTTAATCATTAAACTTTCATTGTTTTTTTCCAGTATTGAAATCCAGTTTTTATGATGTATGTGTGTTCTTCCTGTGTCTGTATCTGTTTTCTCCAGATCCTTTAATTTGCTCCCACATACCAAAAAACAAGCAAGTTATGTTGACTTGTGACTCTACATTAGTCTTCAGTGAGTGTGTGGGTGTGTGTGCACTACAAAAGAATTGTATTAAAAGTTAGTTCCTTCCATGTTCCCAAAGCTGCTGGAACAGGTTTTATCTCTCAGTGACTCTGAATCAGAATGAGGATTTAGCTAATTTACTTCAGTGAGCACTGTAATGGACCTCAAGCTGGTTTTTGCTTTTTAGTTGATGCTGCTGAGATAGTATAAAATCTTACTCTGGATGGATGGATAGTTACAAAGATGTTTATTTTCACCTCACTATGTGAAACAGCTACATTAATTACAACTTAGCAATTATATTATTAGCATTGTATTACTTCCTGGTGTGATATGTACAAACATACCCTTGAGTGACCATTGCTATGAAACCTGGTTTGTTGATAAGATTTATATTTGCTTTAAGTGGTATGTATACACAAAGAAAAATGAAAGCTTCCTTGTGTGGTGTCCTTGCCTACACTATTCTCAGTGATTCAATTAAACAGACAACATTTTTGGAGTAGTGTACTTGGCATCTTTTCCTTGTTAAAAGACTACAAAAACATTAATTAAATTCATTTGGTAAGAATGGCTTGAATAATACTCTTTAAAGGATTGAGGGATTAATGATGCAATATTCTTTTTCTCCAGACAATGTGAAAAACCACTTTCAAAGTCAAATGTAATGTTAGGTTATATTGTAAAATAATGCTGAGAATAAAAGTAAGTCTAAGGTAAAAAATATTTTACAGAGTATACTAGAAATTACAGTTATACAATTTTATAATAAAAATATTTCTCTAAGACAAGAGCTTCCAGTATTTCTATACTTTACAGTGGCTGCCAAATACTACAAAATTTGGGCAGATCAGATACTGTAATTGTGAATAATCCTGTGGTGTGGAAATGTCCATAAAGAATAAAGTCTTAGTACCCTTAATAAAAGCCTATTAAAGCAGATGTCCTGGAACCATCTCTTATTTTCTCTCAGGTTGTGTTTTAGGACTACTACACTATCATTGCAGCCAGACATAAAACTGGATATAATAATTAACTGAAAATGTTGACCTCATGATGCCATAGAGGACATTTTGCACAATATGAAGACAGATTTTTACCATGGAGGAGTGTTTACAGATATATAGATTGGTTCAAAACTGGTTGGTGTTAAGCAAAATTAATGCCATGTCCACTACCAACGAAAACATTAATGAACAGATGAGGATTTAAGCTCTTGGTACAGAGTCAGAGAAGGTCCTACTTTGCTCCGAACAAACTATGGTAGAACTTCTTTTTGTGGCTCCTGATGTCTCTGTGCACATGTGCTTTCTCTTGTTGTTAAAAGGCCAGGTTTCAATGGTTAACTAAATACAGTTTAAAGCTAAATGTGCATAAGGTCTTAGAGAAACTACCAATGTGATTTTTGAATGTTCGAATGAGGTAAAAGGGTAATGAACACGACTCCAGAAAATGAGGATAAACTGATTGGAAAGCCCATACACCCCTCCTGTGAAACAGTGCTAAGATCTATGGGAAAAACTGCTGAACAACCCTCTTACTGTAGCGGTGTTCAGAATAATAGAAGAATTGACATGAGTATGAAATTACTGGTGGCATTAGCTGATTGGAGGAGGTAACAAAATTCTTCATATTAAGTGTCACATAATGTGATGTATTAGATGAGGTAATGGCAATTAGTTTGATTGATTGCTCACTTCATGGACTGTGACATTTGTGCAAATAAAGAGATGTTCTACATTCTCATCTGGGCTATGTGACTGCCTTGCTTAAAGATCAACATTCAATCAACCAACATTTATTTATATAGCACATTTTCATACAAAAAAAATGTAGCTCAAAGTGCTTTACAAAATGAAGAATAGAAAAATAGAAGACACAATAAAAAATAAACATAAGTCAACATTAATTAACATAGAATAAGTAAGGTCCTTGAAAGTCCTTTGAGTAGGTGGTGGTGGCGCAGGTGAATTCCTATCGGCAGGCTATTCCAGATTTTAGGTGCATAGCAGCAGAAGGCCGTCTCACCACTTCTTTTAAGTTTAGCTTTTGGAATTATAAGGAGACACTCATTTGAAGATCTAAGGTTACGATTTGGAATATAACGTGTCAGGCATTCCGATATATAAGATGGAGCGAGATTATTTAAGGCTTTATAAACCATAAGCAGTATTTTAAACTTAATTCTGAATGACACAGGCAACCAGTGTAGTGACATCAAAACTGGAGAAATGTGTTCGGATTTTCTTTTCCTAGTTAGGATTCTAGCAGCTGCATTCTGCACTCGTTGCAAGTGATTTATGTCTTTTTTGGGTAGTCCTGAGAGGAGTGCGTTACAGTAATCTAGTCTACTGAAAACAAAAGCGTGAATTAATTTCTCAGCATCTTTCAATGATATAAGAGGTCTAACTTTTGCTATGTTTCTTAAGTGAAAAAATGCTGTCCTAGTGGTCTGATGAATATGCGATTTAAAATTCAGATTACAGCCAACAGTTACCCCTAAGTTTTTTACTTCCGTCTTAACTTCTAATCCTAATGCATCAAGTTTACTTCTGATAACCTCATTGAATCCATTATTGCCAATTACTAACATTTCAGTTTTCTCTTTATTTAGTTTGAGAAAATTACTATTCATCCATTCAGAAATACCAGTAAGACATTGTGTTAGTGAATTGAGAGAGTCAGGGTCATCAGGTGCTATTGATAAGTACAGCTGTGTGTCATCAGCATAGCTGTGGTAGCTCACGTTGTAACCTGAGATAATCTGACCTAACGGAAGCATGTAGATTGAGAAGAGCAGCAGACCCAGGATAGAGCCTTGTGGAACACCATATAGAATATCATGTGTCTTTGAGATTTGATTACCACAACTAACAAATAATTTTCTACGTGCCAGGTAGGATTCAAACCAAGATGGAGGAAAGTTTTTCCATGACAACTGCCATCTAGGTGGTGCTCAATCTCCTCTCTCCATCATACTAAAATTGCAGCATCCACTCAAAAACTAAGGGGCATGGCCTGCTCAGACAGGTTGGACAGTGAAAAGAACATGTTTAATGTTGAACAGAGAAAGCAAGGACATTACCTAACACTGGCATTCAAAACTATCCAAAGCAGTGCAAAAATGTAATCTTCCTAAATTCTACTAGCAAAAGAAAAAAAGATGTGCATTATTTAAAGCTAAATGGAAATGAACTTAAGATAGAAGCTAGAAATACTTTTTCACACCATTGGCAGAGGAAATCTGGAATAAAGTTATTATGTGGTTGATGAAGAAATCCGGCTGAATTTTAAAACTGGTTGCAGTTGTGGATTTTGGAAAAAAATAAACTTAGCTAACCTGGTAAGTAACAGTCCTTTTTCATTTGTTAAATTTCTCATTTTTGTTAGTCTTTATTACAAACTGTACAGTATGTCATGTTACTTCACTAAATCACAACCTTTTGTGATTTAGTGAAGCAACAGAATAAAAAATAACAGCTAGTGTTATTTATTTTCACACAACATGTGATGCTCAATTTATGTGTAGTCGTCTATAGAAGCATTAAAATGTAAAAATTGTAATTTATGAACTTGCTTACAACAGAAATTTTTTGAAGCTATGCAAATAACATTGACTACTACTCTTGACCAAACTTATCTTGTATGCAAATATTTTCACCTAGGATTTTCTCCAGTTTGATATCCTACATCCATCCATCCATTATCCAACCCCCTATATCCTAACTACAGGGTCACAGGGGTCTGCTGGAGCCAATCCCAGCCAACACAGGGCGCAAGGTAGGAAACAAACCCCGGGCAGGGTGCCAGCCCACCTCAGATTTGATATCTTATTATTGCAAAATAATAAGCCAACCCAAGAAAAATATTCAGTGTTACAAATACTTTAGTTTCTATTCACAAATTGGTGTGTACTTTAAAACTTTATGGATATCATATTACTAATCTTCCAAATTCCAGTTTTTCAGTTGTTTGCTTTCTTTTGAATTATGAGCTTTCCAATAGAGTAAAACTCCAAACTCTTAGTAAGGGCAAATAAGGACACTTAAATTAACGGCAAAATCCTTAGAAAGTGCAAAATTAATAAAATAAGCACGTCAATCAATTGCTAGGTATTTTCGTGAAGAATCGTACTGAAAAATGGACAGAGTCCATTCCCCTATAATCTACCAGACTTTTCTGTAATAATGTGGTTTGTCAACCATTCATAACTGCCTGTAAACATAAACGAATATTGAAATGAGATTCATTCTAGAGGATCCTGAGTTGCACCTTAGTGTTGGCTTGTTCCAATGTCTCTATACTTCAAACATGTCCCATTCTTCAGTACTTATATTACATATTTAAATTAGCTGTCATTTATGAAATAAGGTTTGTTCCTTCATTAATTGTGCAAGACACTTATTTCCACATTTTTATTGAATAACAAGTGTCCCGGTCTTACATGTTCAACTTTATTCCAAATACAGACCAAATTGATGGGTTTTTTTTGCACAGCTTTCAATTATTAGGTCACATCTTTTCAATGTTTCCATGAAAATGGAGAAATATGTGTACAAGTAAAATTTATCACCTTAATTGTTATCGAATGTAAGATAGTTAACTGCACACTGTAAATGCTTTCTTACTGGTTGATGAGTATATTTGTTGTGTTACATGATAAACACTGTAGGTAGTTGGCCCCACCTGATCAAGAAGTGCTGGCTGCTAAACTAGCAGTAATTCTACCATTTTCTGACTCCATTTCAACAAGTGTTCAGGTGGTTAAATTAGTTTTATTTTTTATTATTAAGATGTATTTATTTAATAAGAATAATTTCTGTAAACTAACATCTGTTTGAAATGTCCTGCTAATTTAAGTGTTGCACTTTACTTGTTTAACTACTGAATTCACCGTTAGTGATCATTGGGCATTAAAATACAGAAAGGACTTTTTGTGTAATCGTTGTACTTTGGTACTTTGGTAAGTTGGTCCATAGTTGCTTGGGTTTAGAGATTAATATGAAAGTAAAGTAAATAGTACCATGATTACTATCTCTAGCACGTAATGAATAAAGTAATCCAGTAACAATTTGCATGAAGAACATTAATTTTTAATTACCGTATATAGTCACGTATAAGTCGGGCCTTGAAACCCCAAAAAATCGATCATAAAGTCAGACCCCGACTTATATGCTTGTTCAAAAAAGAGACACATTTAAAAAATTTTTTACATCTTCTTGCCTCCTCCAATCTCACATCAGTTTCTCAGGCGCATCGAATTTTGTTGCAGAAGCACTGTTACCAATTTCTTTCATTACTTCAACAACGTTTAATTAAAAACCAGCTTCATATTTTCTCCTGATTGATCGTAGATAAGGGATGCTCTTATGATAAAGGTGTATGAGGGTGTGAGATACAAAAAACAGAAATCAGTGCAAACGTTGCTTTGGAATAGTTTGGGTATTACTGTGTGGTCATGTAGGCACAGTAGAGAGAGAGAGACAGAGGTTAGGAGGACGCGCTGATACAGAGTATTGCCTCACCCACATAGAAAAAAAGGCAGTGTGCTCCATGGTTACTCTCTCAGGTGGCCGTTAGCAAATCATAATCTCTTGGACCAATAGTGTGAGTTTTCCGCATTCGACTTATACTTATACATTATAAAATACCAGAAATTATACATCAAAATCAAGTCCTGAGTTATCTGCGGGGGAACTTATCTGCGAGTATATACGGTAATTTCTTTCTTTGAGTACTACTCCACCTCTATTCTTGGAGGGCCAGTTTAAGCCCCAGTAAAATGAGCAGAATTGATGAAAACGAAAAGAGTTATTTAATTGTATTGCTTATTAATGCTATCATCAATGCCTTTTCAGGAAATTCTGAAATTTCAGCTTTTGTTTTCCTCAGGATATCATTAGAGCAAAGGTCCTCAATCTTTGTTCATTTCAGACAGTTTCTTGATTAAAACCCAGTTACTGCAGTCAACACTAACTTGCTTTGAACTTCATTTGTTAAATTCACAATGCTGCATTTCTTCAACTTTTAAAAATGAAATGTTAAGTGTTTCCTGATTTTATAAACTGCTTCCAAGTAACAAAGTAATCTCTCATTAACAGCTCACTAACTGTGTTTGGCACCATTTGCACCTGTGCGTGTTTATCATGAAATGGCTGATTCACTGAAGCACCCAGAAAGAAAAAAAAAACGAAATACCTTAAGTTATGGACCCTAAAGTGTTAATCTGTTTTGGCTCATGAGACACCTTAATAACAGCCACAACCACAAAAAAACAAAACTTACACATCACAAATGACTGATATTGGCTCTAATGAGACACAGAATTTCAAAAACTTGTTTCATTAACAGTAAAAATTACAGTATCTTCTAAATTATTTGGAGCAAAAACCTTCAACTGCTGTGGTTCTCCAGGTCTGAGACTCCTGTTTCCTAGGAAATGAATCATTTTATCCACATTCCATCTAATCATTAACAAAGAATCATACTTGTTCATTCAAGCATTTTTATACACAAAATTAGTATTTCTTTGCTCTTTAATCTGACGTAATCTTGTGAAAACAACTGGTAAAATATATGGGCTACCTAACGAGTTTCTTACAAAGTTCATATCCTTTACAATATACTCTTATCTTTCCTGACATAACATGTCTCAAGTGATTATGCTGTTAACACTGAAAAATCTTTCCAGTAAAAAGCAGGCAATCCTCAAAGGGAAATCTGACCTGTGTGTGGCTCTTCTTATAATGACACATTTGTTCCACTCTGACAAAGTTGTTTTTGGTAACTAAAAACTGTCTTTTCTCATGGATATCCTACACATTATACAATTTCTGTTTCTTCTTATGCTATTCAGACTTGGTTATTTAAAACTCGTGTTAAATATATGATTTACTTTAGCATTCAAGTAGGCTTCATATGGGAAATGTGTGAGTAATAGTGAACTAACTAATCACCATGTCATTTGCCATGACAAACTAATTTTCTCTAATTTTAGATTAGAGAAGGCAACTGACTTTAGTTGACTCACAAAGTGTTCTTTGTCACGTCAGTGATCTTTTACTACAGCCTTGTTGCGATTTTTACAATTATAAAAAAAAAGAGTAAAAATTGTAGCTTAAGAATAAACTGAAGAAGAAACCTTTAAAAAATTCTGGACTAATAAACTGGACAAGTAAGCTAGACATAAACTTTAATGATATTAAAACCAAAACTTTACTGCCCCCTTTGTTTAGTTCCCCATGTGTATACAAAATTTAGCTCTGCCACTGAACAGACACAAAGAAAGCCTTAGACAGATGAAAGTTTCTCTATTCTGTGTGGCTAACCCAATTATTTTCTGCAATGGCAAGGCTGTCACTATACTTTAGCAGAATTGCTTGCAGTAATATGTTCAAACACATAATCAAAGGCCCTTTCATTTATTCAGACTATACCTCAAAATTTCCCAATAAATTGGCATATTTGAAGCATGTGTAAGCATAGAATCAACCTAGTGATTTCAGAATCAAACCTTTTGTAATTTCTAAGAACTTGCCAAGTCTGCAATTGTGTGAACAATGCTATAAAACTGCATGACCATACAAGCAACTATTAAACTGGACCCCTATACATGTAAATACTGCATATCATTACAGACTTTGTTAGATAGTCCACTTTGGATTGACTGTTTAGCAGAAGTGTACTTGTTTTTGGGCTGGATATTGGATGAATTTTGAAATAAACATGCTACACCATTTAAGCCAACAAAGAAGCTTTTGCATTTGTTCATCACTGGCCATGGCTTTAAGCCATTTGCTTCAAAGCTTATACCATGATAATAAATTGGAACAGGGACAGGACAGTTGAACACAAATCTTGATACATTTTTGCTATGTTGTCCTTTTTTGGGGTAATTTGTTGTAATTTTTGAGTTTTGCAGATTGATGGACATTTTTCTAACATTTAATTTTAGTTTTGGTGTTATTGTTTAGTAGTTAAAATGATTGCACGTCTTTTTGTGATACCTTTTGGTTTTGTCTGGGTTCCACTGTAGACGGGTTGTTTGCAGTTTCTATCTCATTATGATGCATAAACAATTAAAGGCACATAACATCACTGGTTGTTCAAAATAATGTCAGATTCTAGCATGACTTCCAGCATGTGTTGTAATGTTTTGTGGTCCTGTGGCTTTCTATCTTTTTGCATTTGAATTTTAATCACAAAAACACAAATTCAAACATTTGCCCATTTCTTCGACTTTGTTACATTAAATTGCAATACTCTTGTTCTTTGCAGAGTAAGGTGCCAGTGAAGCATCATTGAAACAGGCACCACGTGCTAATGTGGTGGAAAATCAACTTTGTGCAGTCTTTGAAAACATAAAAAATGTAGTAGAATATGTGTTTGAATTATACTTGCTGTTTATTTGCCTGTCATATTTTTCCATTTTAGTTTCCCAGACAGGGACGGCATGGTGGTGCAGTGGGTAGCGCTACTGCCTCGCAGTTAGGAGACCTGGGTTCACTTCCTAGGTCCTCCCTGCGTGGACTTTGCATGTTCTCCCCGTTTCTACCGGGTACTCCGGTTTCCTCCCACAGTCCAAAGACATGCAAGTTAGGTGCATTGGCGATTCTAAATTGTCCCCAGTGTGTGTGTGCCCTGGGCTGGCACCCTGCCCGGGGTTTGTTTCCTGCTGTGTTAGCTGGGATTGACTCCAGCAGACCCCTGTGACCCTGTAGTTAGGATATAGTGGGATGGATAGTTTCCCAGACATATTTTTGTTTATATGTCATATGGGTCTTTACTATTGTGAAAACTGTTCTGACAAATATCATTAAAAGAACATTCACTGTTGCAGCCTACTTAGAGAAAAATGCCTGTGTCCTGGTAAATTACTGAGTCACTATGATATGTGTGACTATGCTATACCTCACTAAATTCCAGGGTGGATTAATTTAGGATTTAGGACCAGGAGTTTTGTGTGAAAAAGGTATAAATTGTGTCATATAATATAATGTGATGAAACACACTTGATCTTTAATCTTCAAAATAAAAATGCTTTCCCATTTTGTTTTTTTTTTTTCAAATCAGCAATTGTACAGATAAATTCCATTGCTCCTGGAACAGTTTTCATCTTTTTTTAAAGTAACTTTATTTTGATTTACATATCAGTTTCTAAAATATATATATAAAAAAACACTTTTTAAAAACCACGCTTATATTAAATTAAAAAGTGTACTAAAAAGTGAATAACATTTTAAGAAGAGTTTTTTGAATGTTGATTGATGAAAAGCGCCCACACTTTTATTTTATGAGTGATGTATGAGAGACTTATTTTTTACTTTTTAGTACACTTTTTAACTTAATATAAGCGTGTTTTTAAAAAAGTGTTTTTTTATATATATATTATTTTCAACTTTTTAGTCTTGGGTTTGTTTTAGTATAATTTTGTAATCAATATTTTAACACTTCCTTTAATATTTCTATCTGTTACTAGCACCATCAATTGGTGAAATCTTTATTCTTCATATGAAAATTCAATTTCTTAATTAACATGGATTAATTGATCGATTAGTGAAACCGATTATTGATTCATGTATTGTCAATGGAAGTGAGCAAGTGTACAAAATTTTAAGTCATTTGGACAATAGGAAGTGGGATAAATATAGATTACAAGATTTGTAGCAGACAACAAACAGGTCAAGTTAAAATAAGCGTGGTAAAAAGAGAAAAATATTATCCGAGTCCAGATTGTGGACCATAGGTTCATAGGACCATAGACTGCAATGTCTGGTCTGTTTGTATCTCAGGAACAATGTGAATGACAATGAAGGTAGAATATCACTATCTTCTATACTATCTGATCAATGATGTCAAGAGGCACAAGTTTCTATTTTCACATTGAATTGACAGGAGAAACGTACTAACAATAATGTGGCCAGTTCTGCTGAAAAAAAATGGCTGCAGACTGAATCAAAAACTTCAAAGTATCAATGTGGTAAATCAAAAAATATAATAATAAAAAAATGTAATATGGTGAAAATAGAAATATGAAGACACACATATAATATAAGTGAGAGCAATCAGTTACACTAAAATACCAACATGTGAGTTGTACATGAACAGCAATGTTTATCCATGTCATATTTTGTTATATTATGATATATTTTTTGAATGTGCTCAAGAACATTACATTTTCTTCTCAAAACTACTTCAGTATTACTTTGGTTTTATGTCCTATAGTGAAATCTTTTCCAAGGTATCTTGCAGATTAAAACATGTTATCCACAAGAGCAGGAGTCGCCAACTCTGGTCCTGGAGGACCACCATGACTGCATGTTTTCATTGTAACCCTTTTCTTAATGAGTGCCCTATTTTTGCTGCTAATTAACTTATTTTTAACAAATTTTAATTGACTTGCTCTTAAAGACTTAAATCCCTTAATTGTTCTTTTTCCTTAATTAGCAGCCAAACAATAATGAAACAACTGGAGGGTATTTTTCGTACATGGATTACTTGTTTTGCCGGATGTAATTGTTGACGATTTGGCATGATCCTGGATCTGTCTATTTTTCGAAACTCTTGCTGGATGTGTTGTCATAGCAGCACATCCAAATTCTCCAACCTGCTCGGAGCTGGTTTGTTCTATGTAAACAAGGATTAGCTCACACACTTAATCAGTTTCCTTGCATGGAATTCATTCAGTCATGGCTTTGCCGTTCATGAATGAGCTACTAATTGATATCGGTGCGCAAATTATAAGAAGAGAATTTCATATAGAGAGGGTTTTGCGCGATTGGTAAGACCCTTTATTGCTCCTGGAGGAAATTCTTTTCGAAAGAAACTGCTTTAGCTGAGGGGAAATATTGTACCTCAAAGATTTATTAGCACCTTATATTCGAAGTCGGGCTCTCACAACCACACAGACAGTATGCATTGCTTTGAGTTTTTTTGCAAGCGGCACTTTTTTATATACTATAGGCGATGCGGAAAATCTATTTAAAAGTGCAGTTTGCCAGGCAATTTGTATAGTCTGTTTGGCTCTGAAATATTTCCTTCGGGTTTTCATAGTGTTTCCTGGACACCTGCGTGTGCAGACAATAAAAGAAGCGTTTCATGCCATTGCAGGTGCAAAAGCAAAAACACCAACAGTTCCATAAAGAATCTCACAATCAGCCTAACATTCTCATTACCCAGGATTTCCAAATGTGATTGGGGCACATGGGACTGATCAAACATTATTTGAAAAATGTACCTCTCCTCCTGATGAATAATCAGACACAGTGTCTTCATCAAATATTTGACCTTCATCAATATCTCCTTGGTCAGACACAAGTTCTAGGGATATGACATTCCCTGCAACTGACCAAACAAAAAAAAAAATGCCCTCAGAAACAGGGCGATGGGCATTTTGCTGGAGAGCCAACTCTTCATCAGGGGTTAGGTCTGGACCGCGTGGACCTTCACCTGTTTTTTGCTTGTCTGCCTTCTTATTAGCTTTAAAATTAATGTTTTTTATATTATTATATTATGATTCTTCATGTCAACAATTCTTTAAATAGTTATATACCAATATTTACCAGTTTGAAGTATATTCTTGTACTTCACTTTAACCTGTTCCCATTTTCTCCTTGTGCTCACGTTTGATCTGGAATTATGACATATTAAATAATAATTAATCTGACACATAGAAAATGAAACACTGCATTCAGTAAGTACAATGCACACTACTTGGCGTTTAACTTGATTTAACTCTGGTTTGGGCTGCTTTTGCAGTGTTACCCCTTGTGCATATTAAATCTTGAAATTCTTCATATCCTTCCAATAAAAGGTCCTGCTCCGCTTGTGTGAAAAAAAAATGTGCCCGTTCTTTTGTCATTTTATTACAGCCTATCAAGGACTTGCTGATCATGTTTTCTAGACTCAATATATGTGGGTTTTTCAATCATTTACTTTACCTTAGGCAGGCAAAACAACTTGGAATGTGGGCTGAGGCACCAAATGCCACATTTGAGTACCGAAAAGAGAAACAGAATAGGTAAGGGTTAGTATTCAATTCTAACTATCATGTTACTTATGTTTTAGTGCTAATGACTAACAACAGAAATGCAGTCTGTACAGTTAATCAGCAGCTCTAGTCAGGATATGCTAAACTTCAGCCAGGATTTAAAAGCTGACACCAAAGGGGCATCTCTTATAGTAGCAGGTAGACCATTTCACAGTTTAGGGGTCCTGTAACTAAAAAGTCGACCTCCCACTGTTATTTTATTAATCCTTGGAATCATAAGCAGACCGGTTTCCTGAGATCTTAATGTGCACTCTGGTTTGTAAGTCATAATAAGTTCAGACAAGTCAGCCGGACCTTGGCCATTTAATGCTTTCTATGTTAAAAGGATGATTTTGAAATCTGCCCTAAACTTAACCGGGAGCCAGTGTAAGGATTTAAGAACTGGAGTTATGTGTTTGTAGTTTCTTGTTCTTGTAATAATTCTTGCAGCAGCATTTTGGATTAACTGGAGGCTGTATAAAGAACAGCTGGAACATCCAGTGAACACTGCATTGCAGTAGTCAATCCTACTAGAAATAAATGCATGAATTAATTTCTCAGAATCCTGTTTATTTAGAAAGCACCTTAATTTCCCAGCATTTTTAAGGTGGAAGAAACATTTGGACAACTTTGTAATATGCGCTTTAAATGACATGCTAGAGTCAAAGATAACTCCTAGATTGTGGGCTGATTCAGTAAAATTAATGGAGATTCCAACTGAGGTAAATGATGACAAAATATTGTTGTGATCAGCGTCATTCCCTCCAACATTTAACATCTCTGTTTCATCTGTGCTTATAGACAAGTACTTCTCATCCATCCACTCCTTTAAATCACTAACACAAAAGACAATATCAGAGAAACTTCATTTGGTCTAAATGAAAGGTATAACTGGGTGTCATCTGTATACAAGTGAAAATTCAAATTATGTTTCCTAATTATAGATCCCAGTGGAAGCATGTAAAGTGAAAGCAGTAAAGTTCCCAGAACTGAGCCCTGCCAGACACCATATTTCACTTCTGTGTATAATGATGGAGTTCTGTCAGCACATTTCTGTATTTATTGGAATTGATTTGATAAATAAGAACTAAACCAAGCGAGCACAATGCCTGTAAGCCCAACATCATTTTCTAACCTGTGCAGCAAAATAGAATGGTCAGTGGTGTCAAATGCTGCACTTAAGTCTAACAACATAATTACAGTGGAGTTTCCTCCACTGATGAAGTTTCCTTCATCAGAGGATATCAGAATGTCATTTACAGCCCACGTTAGTGCCGTTTCTGTACTATGACCAATGCGAAAACCAGACTGGAATTTCTCAAATAAATTGTAATGCATTGTAATGTAATCAAAGGTGTGACTGAAGCTGATTGGTGACTACTTTTTCTAGTATTTTAGAGAGAAAGGGTTAAATTTGAAATAGGCCTATAATTATCTAGTATGTGTGGGTTGTGGTAAAAGGTGCTATATTGCGCCCAACCCGGCACAGACTGACCCAGAGGCACGTGGGTGTTTAATTTTCTTCACCTGTGGGGCACATTTTCCCCTTGAACCCCACAGGCAATAAGCACTCCCAAAAGTACTAAAGGCAACAAAAAAACTTCTCCTCTGGCACCACCATTCCTCCCAGGCAACCTTGTCCTCTTCCTCCCGATTCTGGCTCTTGAGTGGTGGATGCTGGCCCTTTTTATAGCCCACCCGGAAGTGCTCCAGATGCTTGATCACCTGTTGCTAATTGCACTTCCGGGCAGGGCTGTAGAGGTGTCCATGTTGGCTCCAGGATCCATGCAGCAACCCCAGGCTGCCACCAAGCATTCCAGGGGAGATACTGAGGAGCCCATGGCTGATTCCTTGGAACATAAGTAGAATGGGCGTCCCAGCCGAGCATGGGACCTGGCCGCCCACCACAGGATTTAGGTCTGACTGTTTAAGTAATGGCTTAATGACTGACACTTTTAGTGCATCAGGTACTGTGCCATGCAATAACAACTATACATGAACTATTGATAATGTTTAGAACAGGCGCTGCAAAAACATCCCTGGTACTTTTTACTAGTTTTGTTGGTACTGGATCTAGGGAACAAGTAGTGGGCTTCATTTTAGAAATTAAAAGTTAAGACTTTGTGCTCAGTTACAGGATTAAAATTACTAAAGTACTGAATGCAATGTGAGGCAGAGTCTGCTAAGCTAGTAGGCGGTTTGTACTGTGATGCTGAGATCTGGGATCTTATATTTTTAATTTTCTCATTGAACAAGTTCATAAAGTCTGTACTGCTAATATCTGTTGGTATTTTGCACTGTAGATCTGAATTCCCATTTGCTAATTTATCAACTGTTCTAAACAGTACCAGAGAATTTTATTATTATCTATTATCGTAGAATAGTATTCTGAGCGAGCTTTAAAGAGGGCTTTTTTATATTTATTAACACTCTCTGTCCATGCAATTTGAAAGACATGTAGCTTTGTTGTTCTCCAACTGCGCTCCAGTTTTCGACACTCTAATTTAAGAGCTCGAGTATTTTCATTAAACCAGGGAGAGTTTCTATGTGCTTTGATCACTTTTGTTTTAAGGGGAGCCACTGTGTCCAGAGCATCTCTCAAGGTCATACTATAATGTGATGTTAGCTGATCTAAATTGTTTTCCACGTTTACATTTGATGTTAACTGATCTAAATGGTTTTCCACAATTACACTTGAATTATTCAAAGTATCTATACATTTTGAAGCAGAATTACAATCTAGATGTCACACTGTCTTTGCTTTAATCTGTGAGTGTGTTGGCAAGGACAGGACTAAATCAAATGTAATTAAGTAGTGATCAGAAATAACTTAATTTAATGGAGTAATATTTAAATTTTGAATTTTAACTTTGTAAATTATAATTAAATCTAATGTGTGGTTATGATTACGAGTTGGACCTTTGACAATCTGACAAAATCCCACTGAATTTAACAAATAAGTAAATATTTGCTAAAAGTGTCAGTTTCAACATCAATGTGTACATTAAAATCCCCCATCAGTACTACGTGATCATAATTTATAGCCAAATCAGATAAAAGGTTGCTAAATTCAGTCATGAACAATGAATATGGCCTTGGTGGTCTGTAGACTAGCACTATAATTGTGTTGGAATCTGTTTTAATATTTAAAATGAATGCCTCAAAGGATGTAAAGGCGCCTATGTTTTTAGACACGATTTGCATTTTGTTACAATGTGTGACAGATTAAGGGCTTCCTCGCACCCTTGTTCCCTCGGACCACACGTCAGACACCAGATAAAAGTCCAAATAATTATTTATTATAATAATTATGTGCACAAAGCACGCTCCTCTCCACAATTTTCCAATAATAATCACAAATAACCAATAAACCAATCCTCCACTCCCAGACGCTTAGCCACCCTGCCTCCCAACTCAGCTCATTGTCTGGGAGCTCCCACAGTCCTTTTATACTCCCTGACCCGGAGGTGTTCCTGCCCAACAGTCCACAAGTCCTTATTCCTTCCGGGTTAGGGTAAACAATGTTTTTTCTCACCCCGGAAGCCCGTCGCTCTTCCTATGACGAACTTCCGGGTCATAGGGCACGAAGAACTCTTCGGTCCTCCCTGCAGCTCCCTCTCGTGGCCCCCATGGCATCCAGCAGGGAGGTGCATAAAAGCTCCATTGTCCATGATGCCCTGCTGGTCTTCTGGGGACCTCCATGCTGCAAGGAGAGCTCCACCTGGCAGCTTGGGGGTACTGGCCGGGATAAACAGCCGGCCATCCTCCACAAATGAATCTGTTATCTCAAGAATAATTAAAACAAATAGGATGCACCACAATTTGGAATTCCACAGAAAAGTCATACAAGTCTGAAAACGTATTTAAATGAGAGATTTCAGCTTTTGAATTTTAATAAATCTGCAAACATTTCTGAAAACATGTTTTTATTTAGGTGATTGAGTGTAGCTTGATGAGAAAAAATGACAAATGTATCAATTTAAAGTTAAATTTACATCACAATAAAGTGTGCAACAAGTGGATACTTTCTAAATGCACAGTAAATCTTTAGGGAAAAAATATGTTTGCTTGAAAGCCTTATAAAATCTCCATTTATTGTTTATGTTCATATAATGAAATTTAAAAATATAGCTTTCTAAATACTGTATTATTATACTCAAAAAATATATAAAAGTTACTTATGCTTTTCTGGTTTTCCGTGCTTTTGTTCAGGTACTGAAAATTGAAGGCAGCATGTTCAGTCAGTCCACTCAGTTATTAATAGGTCATATTAACAAAACAGTACACATTACTCTTTGGGTTATTCTATTACTTTTATCAGCAAATTACATACAAAAGACATTTTAATGTAAATATTGCTGGCCTTCAGGAGCCCTCTGCTGGTTTATAAAGTGTATTATCTTATTTATAGATTAAACTGGCTTTCTTTCATATTGGTCTGTAATGGAAGATGAGAAATTATTATCATATGCATAGTAAACAGTCACACTATATAATGAAAATCTTACTCTGTATGCCCTTGCAGCCTCCGGTATACACAAATCAAATACAAGACAATGCAATTAACATGCTTAATGTCAATAGACAATAGATAAGAAAAAAAATGTCACCATAAATACAGCATTGCAATGAAAGCATATATAGTGCAAAACACTATAAGTATTACGTAAATCAGATAGTGAGACTGAAACATATAATACAAAAAAATAATGCAAATATCATAATTCAAAAGGTTAATAGAGTAGGTCAATTACTTAGTGGACCAATGTGCCAACATAGTCACATATTGTGGGTGTAAGAGGTAATGGACAGGAAGCATTCACAGGTCTAAGTGCCTGCGGATAAAAACTGTTCTGTGGTCTTGTAGTCCTTTATTTTGCACTCCTATAGTATCTTCCTGATGGCAGAATTGAGAGAAGACTGTGGTGAGGGTGGGTGCTCTCCTTTATAATGCTGTGAGTCCTCCTTCTGACTCTGGCATGGTAAAATGTCAGCCAGAGATGGATGAGCTGTCCCTGAAATGGTTTGGGCAGTCCTGGCCACTTGCTGTAGGGGTTTGTGGTCTTGTGCAGAGCAGTCACCAAATCAGACTATGATGGCATTGGCAAAAATGCTCTCAATGGCACCCCTATAAAAGCTACCAAGACATCTGGCTGACATTCCCAAATTTCTTTAGCCTTCTCAGAAGGTTTAAATGCTGTTAAGATTTCTTTACCAAGTAAATAGTGCTGTGGAACCTTGGAAGATCCTTGCCAACATAAACAACGAGAAGTTTAAAGGTTTTTTGCTGTCTCAATTTCTTCCTCACCAATGTACAGTAGTGTGTGGTATTCCCCCTTTTTCTGTGGGTCCACAAGTATGTTTAAAAATGTATACTACTTTTTGTGTTTCTGTTTTTTTCTTCAACAAAATATTACAGACACCAGGTATTATTACCTACATCTAGGCCTTTTGGGCACTGTCCTCCAAAGTTGCCACAATAGAAAACCTAGGGCAATTAGCACTGAGCCTTTTTTTTTACTAATTAAGTGAACATGACAGTGAAATACCTCCTCTCCTTAGGCATAACCAATGGTTAGTATCTGCTTACAATTAAGGGAACAACCTTCAAAGAAAAAGGTGAGAATATTGTAAAATACAAATTTCTGAATTTCTTTTACATGTAAATGTCATTATCAGATTTTTCTGAATGCAGAATAAGAGAAGAAATAAGGCTAACTAATGAATTAGCTGACCCAATGATTTATGAAAGGAAATGGAATGAAAACCTGTAGCCACTGCTACAATGGTACCCCAGAACTGAATCCGAGAACCCCTGTCCTTGAAACTCATTTTTATATGAATGGTCATACACTGTAACCTTGTGGTGTTTGTACACACTTAGAACAGTATCAAATAGCGCAAAATATGAACAATTTAGTATATTTTTTATTAGAAAGTAAACTGAAACAAAATTGTTTCTGTTTCTCATGTAACCCTGCTAAGTCCATGCTTTCTATCATCCTGAAGGAATCTCCTCAGACTCCTTCTGGCTGTCACTCTTGCTCTAGCAATTGTGTCCCTTCCTGTTACAATTTTAAATATTGTACATGACACAGAGGTTAATCTCCTATTGGAACTAAAGAGACAATTACTGGCAGGCTTTTTTCTCTGTGGGAGGTCAGGCCTCAAAGTGAACATGTGAAGAAATGAAGAAGACAGAGAGAGAGAAAGAGAGGTGTGACATAAGTGACCCACACTGCATCCTCAGTTTAACTCACCAATTACATAATGTTATTATCTTCTGGGTTCTCCCCTAACCTAGCTCTGTAACTGAAGCAAGCAAGAACTTTCATACTGTTTTAAAACTAATATACTTTCATTAGTATACTTTTTTATTTAATTGAATTAATTTACACAATTTGCATTTTACAACAAAACAAGTTTTTCAATTCCCACCCACCCCAGTAAACTAACACATAATCTACCATCTATCTTGGCAACTTAAAGTAGGAAGCTCAGCAACAGCATTTATTCTCTAAGAGGAACACAGAGAATCTGGAAAACCCCATTCATCCAGGGGAGAAATTATTATGTGAACTAGCTGTTATGAGTCAACAGCCCTCATTACTCCTGCTATTTATTGTTGTAATCATTTTGCTACAGCTTTCAAATAAAGCTCCTACAGTTTATTATATTGTGCTTATTTGCAAATGATTCATTCTACTTCTCCATTATACTCCTTGTTTATTCCCCATTGACATACTTAATATTAAAATATACTGGCAGCTTGTCATAGGTGATCAAGAAACACCTCAGACAGTCATCTGGTGTTTGTGATTCAAAGTCCAAGCATATTGTAAAAGCGGGAATCTCTGTTTTTAATGAAGATAACTAATTTATTAAAGCAAATAGCATAGACAGAAAAAAAAACTTTCTGATTTTGGGCCTTACTATATGTGCCACTATTCAAATATCAAAAGAAAAAAAAAACAGTTGTGCTGCTGCTCACGATCAAATGAACAACCATATTGTGGGACAATCCATTGACAGCCAACCTGCATTACTACTAATGCCTGGCCCCTGTCATGCTAACTCCCATTTCCAGCCCTGCCAGCACCAACTCACAACATTTCATATCTGTTTCGAAAATGAGAAGACAAACAAAAAGGAGGCAGATAAGAGGCAATACCTTTTATTTCCAAGGATAAAATGTACCTCTTTTACTTTTTTTAATAAAGAAAAATAAACTATTAGGACTGCAAAAATGTTCTATCAGACATGAGAAAATGTGCCACAGACCAGTAATGAATGCACAGGATGAAGAACAAAAGGAGCTCTGTCATTCCACCTGTTTACCTATTTTCAGCATACTTATCATTATCAGAGTTTTGTATTTACATGAGTTTCATTCACATTAGGCGACTCAGTGAAAACAGCTATCAGTTTCTCAAGGCAGCTCCAGGACTCATGAGCACGTTATACCTTCTACTCACCATCAATTTTAGTTGGGTTCACCAAATCAAAGCAGAAACTAATGAAAGAAGATTTAGATACTTGCATTTGTCTTTTGAAGGATTTAGCTCTCATATACTCATCAACATCTCTTTTTTAGCAGTTTATAAAATTTTGTTTAATTTTTGTCTGTCTGACTGGCAGGCATATTATCTGTCAATTTCTACACAGTTTGTGGTGTACTGGCTCAGAGAAAAAACCTGCCTGTTATTTCTCAATGTTATATACCCCTTAGTTTCAGAAACCTCAGAGAACCATTTTTGGTTCCCAAAAGACCCATGCACAGGTTCCAGAAAGAGCATTTTATTTATTTAGTTCTGTAACAGCCTCAATACAGTAAATAAACAAGAACAGATGGTAACAGATTTGTGAATTACTAATGGGTCATGGTTTTTCTAAGGACTTTCACTGCATGCAATTGTGACAGGTGTCTGGTCACCTTACAGTTAATCTAACCTAGACACCGTTAAAATATCCGACTACGCCACCCAGTTTTATTAAAAGACTGGGAACTCCTAAAATTTACCAATAATAGTCAATCTATTCAAAATAACAAAACCAAATCTTTAAAATGCCTAGTTACAAAACACACAATTCCTGATTTCCTGAGGCCAGCCTATTTAAATGGTGGCCTGTGAGCCACATGTAGCCCAGAAGCAACCTGTGAGTGGCACAGCCTGTGGTCGTCAAAAACACAGAGAAAAACTGAGAAAAACACATTTAACACGCCTTCAGAAATTCCTACAGTGGTGCAGACCATAGCCTAACAACATTCAACATTTAAACCTCATGGCAATGACTACATATTAAATGAGTCTATAATTAATTGTGTGCCGAGTCGTAGTTGTATTCCAGTTTTATCAATTGAGTGCGAATGTGGGTTTTCACAAATGAATCTGTTATTCCAATGAGATCCTCATTACTGACAACCACCGTCTCTGTACTTCTCTTCATACAATTGGTTGACCTTCTACTCACATACTTCAATCCTGCAGATTCATGGCTGTTACGAGGATGATGATCAACCATTGACACTCAAAGTAAAGAATGAATTAGAAAGACTGAATTTGATGACAACATGCAAAAAGTTTGGAAATATCTTTAAAACTCAGTCAATTTAAGCATTGATTGCTTTGCACTACTACATAACTACTTTTTTGTAGAATGTAGAAAGCACATTATTAACCTTCGGTATTCTTCGATTTCGGAAATTCTGTGTTTGTAAGTTTAAACTCTCAAGAACAATATTATGTACCTGCCCCACAATAAGGAGATTATGGTTTCACATCCCAGGTCATCCCAGCATGGTGTTTGCAAGGCACTTTCAGTAGTGAGTAAAGCACTATATAAATGTAAAGAATTATCCATCCATCCATCCATTATCCAACCCGCTATATCCTAACTACAGGGTCACGGGGGTCTGCTGGAGCCAAGCCCAGCCAACACAGGGCGCAAGGCAGGAAACAAACCCCGGGCAGGGCGCCAGCCCACTGCAGGGTGCGCACACACACACACTCAACCAACAAACACACACTAGGGACAATTTAGAATTGCCAAAGCACCTAACCTGCATGTCTTTAGACTGTGGGAGGAAACTGGAGTACCCAGAGGAAACCCACGCAGACACAGGGAGAACATTCAAACTCCACGCAGGGAGAACCCGGGTCTCCTAACTGTGAGGCAGCAGCGCTCCCCACTGCACCACCGTGCCACCCGTAAAGAATTATTATGATTATTATTATACTTGATGATTTGTCAGTTTCAAATTTTAAACATTATGCTTTTTCACCAAAAAAAAAACCAAACATGTAGGGCTAGGATTCTCGCCCTAAAAATTGATCTAAACACAACGTACTGCCACATCTTTGTTAAAAGGCACTGCCATTCACACATGTGGTGATTTAAAACAAACCTATGTTCTCTCAGTGTGCAGTAGACATTGTATTCATGTGTGTTAGTTATTGTTATCACTTGGTATGGGTTTGTGCACTGATGGCTTTGATAGCATTGATAGTTCTTTTTTATTCTGTTAAATGTACTTTGTGATGTGCCTGGGTCATAAATGACAAAAATATTTTATTTCAAAAGGGAAACAAATGTTTTTGCTAATACTTCGCACTATTTTGTTTTTATGGACTTTGAGATGTTCCTAGGTCAGATATGGTCAAAATGTTTATTTTTTATTTCAAAAGTGGAAAACAAGTATTGATACTACCTCAGATTTAGTTATGTCTTTTTATTGTTTTTATGCACTTTTTGATGTGCCTGTTTCAGTTGTGCCTAAATTTAGAAGGGAAACAATTAACATTACTTATTTTTCAATACATTCATTTGTGTTGGTCTGAAATTTATTACCTGCTGCTAACCGGCAAATGAAAATGTCTGGTCCAGCTAAATTTTCTTGTTTGAAAATCTGGCCTAAGTGATTTTGTAATTGAATAGCCCTGTCCTGAGGTGATTTTTAAGTAGCTAAAGTCAGATAAAGTTTCCCCACCATATCCAAAATCTTGAATATCAGAACAAGTACACTGTCATCAAAGTGGTTGTCAGCAAAACAAACTCTCCAGGAAGGCAGCATCTGATTCTATGCATGGGCAAACTTTGTCCGCAGTGGATTTCTTGGTTTTATCCAGTAGATAAAGACCAGGAAATAAACTGAGATTTGTATATTTCAGACATTTGTTCTCTTTATAGCTGTAAGGAAAAAAGAGCTTGAAACTGCCTGTCTATTAAACTAGGATATGCTGATTTTATTTATTACCAGACCAGCACACCAGTGTAGAAAATTACACTGGCCACCACAGAGTTGTAGAAGAATGCAGGATGTCATTTCCCACATTAAAGGAATGCAGTCTCCTAAGGAAAAAATGGTCTACTCTGCAGTTTCTATTATATTTCCTCAGTGTTCTGAGACCAATCAAACCTGACATTAATGTGCACCCCCCAAATACTTGTAGGAGTGGACCACCTGTACATCCACTCCATGAATAGTGACAAGACATAGAGGCTCTTTGCTGCGGTGAAAGTCAATAACCAGTTCCTTGGTTTTGCTGAAGTTTAGTTACAGACAATTCTCTTTGAACCAGGAAACAAATCTCTCCACCTGACTCCTATGCTCTGTCTCATCTCATTTATCACAACACTCCATAAGTGCAGAATCATCTTGGAATTTCTGCAAGTGATATAAGGTGGCATTATATTTGTAGTCTGAGCTGTACAAAGCTCACATCCATATCAGAAACACAATCCTTGAGTTTCACAAACTGTGGTCGGCCTGAGAGATAGTCCATTATCCAGGACACCATAGGCTCATCCACCTGCATATCTCTGACTTTACCCCTTATCTTTTAGCCAACAAATTATTTAGTGGAAGTGTGTCAGAGAAAGCTAGTGGGGCTCCTTTATACCAAAAGCAATACACCTGCATAATGCCTCACTGTGGCTTGGACAGCCACGTCAGAAGTGTTCTTCCTTTTTAATTGTTTTTTTTGCTTTTTAGTCATTCTGGTGTGTGTTCAGACCATAGTGTGTGTTTATATTTATTTATCTACCTATTTATGTATTTATACTAGGCTGACCCGCCTTTTAAGGCGACCGACTTTTAAGTTGACCACTTCTTAAGGCAATTCAATATGTAGATCAATTTGGTATTTTATATAAACTCATTAATTTTGTTATATTGCATTTGAGCGGTATTACTTTAATACTCGTAGTTTCTGTTATTTTTGTGATGAAATTTAAACTTTTTTTCTATATTGAGATCGCCCTTTTTAACCCCCCTGATATTTACTACGCTGTGTGGCATTTGTACTCCATCAACATTAATTATTTTCAGAGACATAATTTTGTCTATTTTTCCAGCTCATCGCACACAAAAGCAAGGGAACGATGGGCGCACCAGAACTCTGCTCACATCATGTCGCTTCGTACCGCAAGCTGCAAGTAGTAAGTGTGATAAGCAGAATACTGCTACACTTTCCACTCACGGGATGGAAGGACAATCCCGACAACTTTTATATAGTAAGAAAGAAGAAGTAGATATTGCACAGTATGGAGTAGAAAATCATCTTTTACCTGGAAAAATGAAACTACAAATCCCATCGTGCATTGCAAAATGGACGTGGCGTGTGTGAAAATCCGCTACTGGGTAGCACTCACGGGACGGAAGGACAATCCCGACCGCTTTTATATATAAGGATATTTAAATGCCAAATGTCCCCCTGGGGACAAATACAGTTCTATCTATCTATCTATCTATCTATCTATCTATCTATCTATCTATCTATCTATCTATCTATCTATCTATCTATCATAAATAATGTATAATTTTATATTTAGTTCTTTAATAATGTTTACATATGTGAAGTCTTATTTCTTTCAACAAAATGTTAATATGTTTAACTAATTTGGAACTTAATACTTAACGGCTTAGGAGTGTTGCATAGTATATACCATTTACCTGTATGTTGATTGGTGGAAATCCAATTAAAATATATTCAAATGTTAAGTAATAAAAGGAACTGTTCCCTTAAGACTAACCAGTCCTGATATAAAGGACTATACTGCTCACATGAAATGGCTCCACTGGCCAGTTATAAATAAAAATGTCCATGTTTAAATCGATATATAATGATGGCTCAAGATTCTTCTTTATCTGTCTGAGAGGAGTGAAGGGTGAGCATCCCAATGGGATGGAATTAATAAAGACCAGAGCAAATGGATAGTTAACTATGAGTGCAGTCTATATTTGCAGCAAGGTGTACACAAACCTGTGAGGTCTGAATATCCACCAGACAAAAGATAGCATGATTAAGCAGACAAAAAGTGAATTGACACAGAAGAGCAGCAGCTAGTGCCACTGGTATTGTCCCACCACAAAGCAGGAAGTCAGAACAGCATTTGGTGAAGTGGCCTGCCACTCCTGAAGGTAACATCAAAGGGTGATGCTAACCAGAAATTTTAGACTTTGTGCACATCATGACAACTGCAGAACTGTTTAGTGATGAAGAAAACCAGGGAACAAGTGATTCAGCAAGACCAAATTGAAATGAGTTTGAAACAAGAACTCAGATAAGTCAGCTGAGCCAAGACCTCAGGTCCCTGAAGCGTCAATTCAAGTTGGCCAAGAAGGAGGAGAAAACTGCCCCATCATACCTCACATACATCACATGAAAGAGGCTTATTACACTCAGGTGTGCTGAGTGGTGCCAAAAAAGGACAAGGAGGGGGCCTGAAAGGACACTCCTTTCATCAATAACCCCTTTGGTTTCACCAAAGGATACTGGGGCAGAAGCAAAGTGGCCATCTCTCATGTTCTGAACAGAAGATCAACCACCAAAACCACCACTTTGATGACACAAAAAAAGAAAGTAAGACTTCAGCCCATGTGAGTCTCTGGTGGCACCTCCTGAACCGGTGATTCAATTATACATCTCAGAACCCACCCTGAAGCAGTTCAAAGAAAAAGTCAAAGCTTCAAGAGCAAGTTCAGTTCCTGACCTGAGCACAGAACCTTAGAAGGCATATAAACAGTACCCAAGGCTTCTTGTGTGACTCTAGAAGATCTTGAAGGTGATATGGTTAGGGAATCCATTCCCGGACGGTTTTATCCATTCCCGGGAATTTGGGAATCCCGCATGTCATTCCAGGGTATCCCGGGCTTCCCGGGATGACACAGTGCATCTGGCATCTCACATGTGAACGGTTTTAGAACGACTGACACTTATTTTTAATAAAACTACTGCAGTATGTTGACACCAATAAAAGACTAACCTTATCTACAAGCAGTTCATGCTGTCATATAAGTACATGTATCTAGTTCAGGGGTGCCCAATGCGTCGATCGCGATCAACCGGTAGATCTCAAAGTTAGTGCAGGTAGATCGCGTTGCATTCAAAAAAAATTTTTTTTTAAACGTTAGTCTATCATATATCCTCCCTATGGCATTTGCCACTTGACTGACATACAGGCCAGTCTGAGATCTCCTTTCTTCTGAGTCACAGGTCATCCCGCACGCACGATGAAACGCGCGAGCTACTGCAAAACTCCGGCTGTGATCTAGTTAGCCTTCCAATTTATATCGACTAAAGAAGGGATTTAAAAAAAAACTGTTTGGGGAGGGTATGGGCTTTATGTGCTTTAGAAGAGGATTTTTTTCTCTCACAATGTCACAATTGAAGTGCATTTGTCTGATCTGTCAATCTATTATTGCTATTCCAAAGAAGGAAAATGTGGAAAGGCACTTTCGAACTGTTCATAAAAACCACGAAACTGCCTTCCTTCCAAAAAGCGATCTGAGAAAGAGAAAGGAGAGGGAAACTAAAATCGCAGTTAATCGGACAGCCGTCATTTTTCACTCAGCTGAATTCAAAAGCTCCTTGACTGCATTATTCGGCTCTACTTATTTATGCGAGTCAGCCTTTTCCCACATGAAGATTATTAAATCCAAATACTGTAGTGACCATTGCTATTGTGCCATAAAGGTTATTCAGTTATGCAAGGTACGACAACATATATTTTATGTATAAAGTATACTCAGTGTGTGTGTATATATACATATATATATATATATATATATATATATATATATAGTTGAAATAGTTTTACTGTCAAATAATGCAAAGAGTATGCGACACGTGTTTCGCCCTAATTCTGGGGCTCATCAGGCGTACACACTCACTGCACCCCCGGGAATCGAACCTCGGACGTCAGCGCTAGAGGCGAATATATATACTTTTTAATATAGGTAGATCATTTCGACCTGGTTATTTTAAAAGTAGCTCGCAAGCCAAAAAACTATGGACACCCCTGATCTAGTTAGTTGCGGTAATAAGAGCATAGAAAGCATAAATTGTCCAGCGTGAGGTTGTTCAGGCAAGAGAGTACTTCGTGCAGAGTACGCCAGCTGCTGAGAAAGCACGCTTTGCCTCCACTGAAGTAGGCAGCACAGTCATCAGATACAGATATACTTGTTCTAAACAACGCCCGCACTTGACGTTGCTGTGAAACACCGCCATTTCAACTGTTGCTGATGCATCCAGTTTCTTGTCATCATTCTGTGATGGTAAGTTTCTTGGCACAGATAATGCGGATGCAACAGACTGATGCATTGCAATTTCAAGTTGCTGTTCAAAGCTGTTGTCTGACAGACGTTAATGAAGTCTTCAGTTTTCAATTATAACTCTGTTATTTCTTGATCGATTTTTATATTTTTACACGCTATATATGTGAACTTGGCCATTCCTGGTTTCCCGGGAATTACAGCAGTTTCATTCCCGGAAATGCGGGAATGAAAAATGTCCGGGAATTGGATTCCCTAGATATGGTGGTGTGGAAAGGTCACAGCTCAGTGGAGAATGTAGAGGAAGCCTGGACATTGAAAGAAGAGGATTAAAACAACATTGAGCAGTTTTGTATCATTTTGTTGCTCAGTGTCAAAGGGAAGATCTTCTTCAAAATTGTGGCACAATGTATAAGTGAGGTGTTCTTAACGAATGTGTACTTTATATTGTTGTTTCAGTATTGAAGGGGGGCTTCCCAGGAGTACCTGCATGCCTAGATCACAAAGGGATGGTGACCCAGCTAATCTAGAAGGCAATGGAAAACAGAGAAGACCTGGAAGCACTCTACCTAGATTTAACCTATGCCTATGGATGCATAGTACACAAGCTCATTGAATCAGCACTGACATGATAACATGTTCCATAGATGATCTGAAACAGTCTGGACAATTACAGCAATTTCTGGTTAAGGGTCTCCTCAGGGTCACTAATATCTACCTGGCATTGGCTGGAGAAGGGCATAATCAATGACGGCTCTCATTGTAGATGAACATGACTGTCAATTCAATAGAGTTGGAATGTAGAGGCCCCATGTCTCAATCTGATACTCAGCAGCCACTCATATGTTGAAAAAAAACTGACCTTTTTTCCCTCCAAAATACCAATCAAATATTCATGTGAACACAACAAAGTGAGCTGGTGAAATATCATAAGTGATAACTTTGGTGCCTTCCATAGCATACAATTTAATTAGCATTAGCATTAGCATTAGCATTTAATTTCTTTTATAAATATGATCACAGTTGGGTAACAAGAATGCTGAGCCCTAAACAGCTGGCCGTTACATGATATATTCCAGAATGTCTGCTTGTAGTTATAGATAACAATGTCTCTTCTATCCCTAGTAGCATCTCTTACTCTATCTGTCATCTGCTACTTTATGGGCAGTCCTGCAAGGCCTTTATCTTTAAGAAAGAAAACCAATCATACTTAAGGTATAAACATTTACACAATATATTAATTTCCTTCTTTGTAGAATAGAAATATTTTATTTCTTATTGCTGATGTTGAATTCTGATACATACCATTTTTTATTTCAGCATATTTCTAAATCAAGGATAATCAGTAAATAACTACATAATTCTTATGGTAAAGCTCACACCTTTCCATGACTACTGAAGCAAAGAGTGGCACATTTTAAATAACAACAACAACAACATTTATTTATATAGCACATTTTCATACAAAAAAATGTAGCTTAAAGTGCTTTACATAATGAAGAATAGAAAAATAAGAGACACAGTAAGAAAATAAAATAAGTCAACATTAATTAACATTGAATAAGAGTAAGGTCCAATGGCCAGGGGGACAGAAAAAAACAAAAAAAAAACTCCAGACGGCCGGAGAAAAAAAAAAAAAATATTACTATAAGTACATGTCACATGACTTGCAGCTTTTTTATTTCATCTCCTGCAGGTATAAGAATGCAGGAAAAATGTAACCTTGACAAAGTGTTTGGGTAAAATATGAGCTGGTTTTATGGTTGACATCAGTAATAACATCCAACATTTCATCTGTTCAGGGTAATATTTTGTGACTTTTTCTATATTTTTACCAATTAATGAACAATAAAAAAATATAAAACATCCCAGAACTTGCATAGCTTCTATAATATACTCTATGTCTTTTGAGTCAGTTTTGTCCTACCATTGACCATTGAATTCTTACTGAATTTAGGTTGTTTGTTGTTTGTTCACAACCCATAAAAACCTCTTAAATACCTATCTATTAAAGTATCCTAACTTTAAAAAAGCAAAACTTTCCCACTATTTTTGGGTTAATTTTGGCCCACCTTTTATTTTAATGGATTTTACTCTCCATTTAGGGTACTTTGACTGTTTACAACTCATAAAATAATTCTTCAAGTCATCTGTTCTAGAACGTAGGATCATCAGTGCTATTTGTTAAAATGTCCAATCAATACAAAATAGATTTGGGTTAAAAAAATCTGACATCCTGAGCACAAAAAAGGGGTATCAGAATTGGGTTAAAAAAATCTAACAAATGGTTTGTATTTAATACATTATAAGGGATAAATGAAAACAAAAAAATGAAGTGGTTTCATTAATACAAAACACTTTAAATATTAGAAGTTAAGCATAAGGGCTGCTATAACATTATTTGTGTAAAGTAAATAAAGCTGCATGACTCATCTGTTATATTGCTTTCGGTAAGGGAACTGCAGGACATGTAATCAAAACCTGAAACTGAGTATTATTGGCACTGCCTAAACTAAATACACCTGGTGATGTGAGGGATGACTAAAGGAAAATGTAATCTGAGCCTTAGGAGAAGTGAGGGTCATACATTTTGTCTTTGTCATGAAGAACATTTTGTTTCCGCACCTGCTTAGCTGAATATAAAATATGATATTACAATGTTCAATTCAGGGCAAAATCTTAGCCAATTTACAGTTTTCAACATATGATTCTTGGGAAGTTCAATATATCTAACATTTGATTTGCCAGTAAAAACTGCAGTGTAAATATTGACATGGGGTTCAGACATTTAACTTTTTAGCTATAGACATGAAACAGTTAATGTCTGTATATGAAAATACACCACTCAGCTGGATATCATGCATCATTTAGACATGAAAGTAAGAATTTCACTGTACTCTGGGAACATTGCAAAACATCTACTACTATACAACTACTGCCTAGCCCCTGCTATACCCAATAGTAGAGTTAGCGGAGACCCTTCTTTGTTTCCAGAATCAACAGCCTAGTGCTTTCTTTGGACAGTTCTCCAGCATCCTCTATCTTAAAAGAAGCTCTAGTGCCTCACATAGCTGTCAGTTCAGAGGTCTTGTAGCCTCCTGCTAAGTCTTACTGTAGGTAGAGATTTGGGTATCCCTACTATTTGCTGGGGTTTACTTATTTAGCATACTGGATAAATCAACTTAATGTATAGTTCTCTGTGACCACCACTCTCTTTCCATCTCCCACTCTCTCTCTCTCAAGCTCTCATTCTCCTGAAATTTCACCAACATAGCATCATGTTTGACAGTTTCTACCACCCCTTGAAAGCCATTGTCACCCCATAATGAAATTGATTTTGCTCTTTTTCCTTCCTGACTTGTTTTTTTAGAGAATTTTCCCTCTGTCCATTGTCACCTATGTGGCATCACTGCTTCTGAAAAGCTCTCTACCATATGGACACCATTTAATTGTACTTAAGCAAATGCTCTTATAAGCATGCCAACATTAGCAAGATGACCAAAGGATTTTTTTTACATATGACTTTGTTTTATAAGATGATACAGATTATTATTTCCTTTGTTACTTATTCATTACTATACTTGCCTTATATGTTTTTCTTTTCTTGTAACTTTCTCTTTGATATCTTGTAAAGCACTTTGAGGTACAGTGTCTGTATGAAAATATGCTTTAAAAATAAGTTGTTGTTTATAGGGCAATTTAATGAGTATTCCATGAAGAATTTTTGAATTAGATATCCCAAATAACTTGTTGTTAGCTGATTTTTTTGCATGAAGTAGCTGTGTGGTTAATTTAAAAATAACACTGGTCATATATATATATATATATATATATATATATATATATATATATATATATATATATATATATATGTGTGTGTGTGTGTGTGTGTGTATTTTGCTACTGGAAACTTCAGACCAGCTGTTTATTAAGTTTTTGACACTGATTTCATATATCAAATTGGAATTAAGATACATATCATTAACGTTTTGACACTTTTTAATATCAATATATCAATACAATATCTAGAATATGAACTATGTCCCATCAAAACTGTTTTGATATGTTTATTCTGAAAACAAACCAGAAGACGATACCAGAGACACATTAAAAACATGTTTATGTCAATTCGCCTCAATATAAATGTGAGGTCAGTGTGCACAAAAATGTTTTGAGGCATTTCCTTTTGTGCTTGTACTGCACATCCGTCTCTTTTTGCAGGAACCAACAGTAGTCATCCATCATGCTCTGTGAGTAAATTTTCCCTGATATCGGTTTTCCATTACCTTTATATCTTGATGAAATTTGCCCCCATGCTCATCGCTGACATCATCCAGATTTGCTGGAAAAAAGTCGAGACAAGAATGTAAAAAATGCATCTTCGGTGACATTCTGGCTCCCATAAACTGAAATGCTTTCAGCAGGTTCTCCACAAGCTCAGCACAATTCTTTGCTCTGTGACTGCCAAGAATATTCTAGACAACTTGCACAAATGCTCCAGATGCTGGTGATTCAGTTGGCTTCAGTTTCCTTGTGAACTCATCATCAAGCATCAGTTCACTGATTTCTGGACCAAAAAAAACACCTTCTTTAATTTTGGCTTCACTTTTCTAAAGACCAAACTTATTTCTTAAATGCTGAAATATATCAATATTTCTGTCTATTGCTTTGACGATTTTCAATATAATGGTTAATCGAACGAATTAAATGTCCTGAAATGCAATGTTATGTTAAGGAAACAGTAAAACTGTTTACCTACTGCTTTAGAGCCCTGTAAGACTTAGTAATCAGTAGCAAATATTTTTTCTGTTAATTAAAATTAATCTATATATATAAAATTCTTTTCACGTTTGAAACAGAAATTACGTATGACCACGTGAAACGGAAATTACATATGACCACAGAACATATTATAATACAGGAACTAATCACTTCGTTTGTGGATGCCATTTTTATATCGTCTTTATGAATTGTTATTATTTGTGTGATTTAATGGTATTGAAAAGAAATAAACACAAACACGCCAATCTATCCGATAGAAGTCCGCCCCACGTCGCCCTCTCCCAGCCCTCCTCTCTGGACTCCAGCGCTGAGCTGTTTCCCCCAGGCGCGTTTTGACAGAGAAGTTTTATTTGTTCGTCCACGTGACTGTCGCGGAAACTGCCACATTGTAACTTTTTTTTTAATTGCCAGTACTTGATAGTAGAAGAGATGAGGAAAACAGCTTTGCATCTTTCTACTTTTTAACTGCGCTGAGCTCTAAATAATGTGAAGACAAGACCGTCTTCAGCAGCGACAGGTCGTGAGAACAAAGTGGACGCTGAAAGGTGTGGAATGTCAAGTTCCTCCACCGGGTTGAGAGCTTTGCAGTTTTGGGCGGCATCCTCTCTTCTCGCACTGTGACACTTCGAGTGCCTTGTCGGCTCCAGGGAGAGTGGAAATCTTTGCAAATTAGTGTAATCGGCACCATCAATGCAGGACTCTCTGTAAATTGCGCTGCACAACAACTTACTGTCCCTTAAAGTTACCCTGCAACATTCAAGGTTGCTTTTGTGATAAATTATTTTAAGAAGATGGAGGGTTTACATCTAAGAAAATGTACTGACCCCTTCATGTTAAGTTTTGGACTTGGGATTTGTTTGGACCTTCTGCCCATTAAGCACGGAAGGGCAGCATCCACATTTCTCAGAATAATCTTTCTCTTAAATCACAAGCATGTAGTGCAAGGTTGTCAGACAGAAATTTGCAGGATCGCATAGAAAATGTAATTTCTATACCATAGCAGTCTTTAAGCTGCTGTTAGTGCTATTTACCTGTTGTGTTATAACACCTTTAAAATGTACTTTACCCAAAAGCACTCCAGTACTGCTCAATGTATCTTTACTTCTTACATGTTAATGTTTCACTGTTTAATAATTTATATACCACATTTTTTTTTCCCTGAGCAAAGCCACTGGGTAATCAGCTAGTAATTAAATAAAATGAATAATGACAAGGTATACAACTCACAGCTGTTAGTAATGTGGGGCGTATTCGTTTATCTCAATGGCATCCCTAGTGGAATTACTGGTATTTATCAAAATGATTATCTGCCTTTACAGTCCAGTCACCTTAATTGTCCAAGACCTGGAACAGCATAACTAAAAAATGGGATGTGCTAGACGAAAACGGCTTTCAGATTTGGAGTCAGCAAGTGAAATTTGTTAAAGTACAGGTGAAAGAATCGAAGTAGTGAAATGCTTGTTGACCAGTGTAATTCGTAAAATAAATTGACCTCTGCATAAGGGCAAATATAAATGTGAGCTGCAGTGCTGAGTAGGTAAGAATGGTACACTCATTTAGATAATTATTTCCTTTACTATGATAGCAGTTTTGCCCCTGTTCACAAAATTGTCTGAGAGACTTGCTCATCATTTTTATTCATTTTAGTCTATTTCTTTCTTGATTCTATTCATTACATTCTCAATGTTCTCAATGTGAGTGGCAACATTGTGAAAAGGTCAAAATAGTCCTAAAGAATCATTTTTAGGTTCTTCTGGTAAATGAATGTGCCATGTCCTGATCAGTGAAGAAATATACAGTAATTACTGCATTTATTTCTCTAATTTATTAAAACTATTTTATTTCCATATAAAGATTCATATTCATTTGTAATAATATTATACTGTTACATATCACTTAATATATTTCCCAATTTTCATGACTATCTGTAGATTACCAGTTTGTTTCCTGTTTTTTATTAGGATGATTTTGCAAAGAACTCTTTAATGTAATGTTCAGTGTCAATAAAATTAACCATTAAAAAATGGTAAAATCATCTAGATTCTGTTCACAAAAAATACAACACTACCTAACTCAAAAAAGTCCAGGGGTGCCCTCTACTGACCTAAGGGAGACTCTTCATTCTGAAATGGTTTTGTTTATTTGGCAATTATTAATGAGCATGAAGAGTTTAGTTTTCTACTTTCTACATTATAATTTTCTTTTTTTTGTTACTGGAATATATTTTTTAATTCATCCAATCAAAGCCCAAACTACTTGCTGTTTTCATAATAGTAATAAAGATATATTGTAAACAGACTATGAGTACCAAAATAATTTAAAGACAATCATAAAAGGCCAGTATTCTGGTATAATGACAATATCAAATCAAACCTTGCAAAGATATAATGAGGAAATGTAGGCAGAATGAGATGAATTGAGCATCTGGTAAGGTTATTTGAAACTACTCTTGCAAAGCTCACACAATGATGAAATATGTGCACCATTTCCTGGACTTGTACATTTTTAGGATTATTTGGACTAAGAATTCTATGTTCATGAACTGTATATGTTGTCAGTGCAAGCATTGTTTTGTTTTTTGGTTATTAACAGTGAATCTTCATAAATATTTGTTTTTATTTGAACTCTACACAGTATCATTTCTTGCATTAGAAACTGAATTTAGTTATTTACTGTGTATTGTTTATTAGCTGATACCTATTCAATGATAATACTATATATTTAGTAGCTGTGCTGTTTTTTATTCTATTTCTCTGTCCTCTCTGTTTTGTTTAGATGTAGTGAGATGTTCCTTATACAGTTGTGTCATCAATAACAGAGGCTACAAATGACAACCAGCAAATGAATCAATTTACTTAATTTCAAGCAAGAGGACAAAGTGAGTGAACATCAGAAAGTCCTTAACTGAACAGTATGTTTTCTGTTTAACTTTATGATCCATATACTTGTGCAAAATATTATATTTTACCATGGCTCTGTTTTTTATACATTAATAATAAAAAGCCAGTTCCAAAGTTTAATTTTAGTTTTAATGAGTTGAATTATTTCTTCTTTATTCTCCAGCAATTGATTTAGTTTTAATGGAATTTCAAAACATTTAAGTGTTGTTGACTATCTTGATGAGCAAGAATTGAAAATGCATGATGTCACAAGAATAACACGAAGTCGTCAAAAAGGTTTGGGGCAGCCACCCATATATTGTGTCCTGGCTGCAAAAGGGTTGTTTTTTGATGAGTTGTATACAGGTTTGAGTCCAGAACAGAACTGATTATAGAGTGAGAATGAGGTGGCTTTAAACGCTGGGACAGGAAGTAGGAGCAGAATCGGAAAAGACATCTTCATGACCGGAAGAGACGTCATCAATGACACCGGAACCCAGCAGGATTTCTCATGGATGGACTGCAGAGGATCGAGAGAGAAACTCGCCACTTCCTTGTCTGATGTGGTACTACTATTATTCAGTCCCTTTAGCTGCCTCTCAATCGCACGTGTGTGACAATGATCAATGTATCATAGCTTTTAGAACACATAATTCCCTTCAGACTATCCTTTTTATTTTATCCTTTTATTTTAAGCAATTCAGTTAATCTGAGAAAGAAATCACAGGAAAACAAAATTTTCTGTCAACTTACACCCAAATATCTTTGCTAAATCTCATTAGAAAAGAAAATGGTAAAAATTTTTGAATAATGTTGAATCTATAAGTCAGTTACTGCTATGACTTACAATATGCTTGCCTTGTCTGCATGGTTTTCCTCCTACATCCCAAAGGCATGAGATTAGTGCTGTGTATAAGTATGCCCATGCTTGCTGCCATGTTCACAGCTGTTTCCCACTTTGCTCTATTCCCCTGGACTTTACTTTTCCTTCTTGGATGTATAGAACAGTCTGTCAAGTAATATTTCTGCCTCCTCGAAGTCAAGCAAGCTTATCTCTGCCTTCACTCCTCCTCTTATCTATTCCTAAGCTACATCCACACTACTATGTTTTCATTTAAAAATGGTGTTTTTAAGTTAAAATGATTATTGTCCACACTAGCATTTTCATGCTGTTTATGAAACTATCAAAAATGACTGAAAATACATATGACGTAGACATTTTCCTAAACTGGACAAGCGCCCATCAGCGAAAGAAATCCTTGAAGAGACGGTAACAAAACTCTAGTGACTGCTATATTATTTGCCTTTTGCAGGTGTATGTAACATTCAGACTGTACAGAACACAATTTAGATGTACATAAGTAAGAAACACAAAAAGTCCATGAAAGCAACTTCATAGTGTCTGCTGTGTTGAAATATGGCATTCTTTCATGAAGGATGACCACTCAGGAATTGAGGTGTTGTAGTGAGCAACTCCAATCAGGGAAGAACTATGCAATAAGTATGAACAAATGAGAGTATGATTAGAGCCTGGATTTTCTTAGCTGTATATTTTTTACTTACTCACACCAAACTGCCAAGCCATCATTTTCAGAAGTATGGCTCGGGAGAGTGTTTTCTAAAGTCTCCATTTTCATGGGTCAAAATCACTTGAGGAGGGTGGAAACAGGTGAAAACAGAGTCTAATATCTGTGTTTTTAATGAAAAACGAGGTAGTGTGGATGTAGCCCTGATGTAGGGTATAATCAGGAGAAGTAGTCCTTATCTTTTCCCATAACCACTCTGAATGTTAAGTTCCCTCAGATTCAAGTCCTACAGCCCAGATAAATGGGGAGGGTTACATCAGGAAGGGCATCCAGTGTAAAATTTTACCAAATCAATATGCGCACAACAATTTTGGATGATCCACTGTGGCAACCCATAACAGGAGCAGCCGAAAGAAGAAGTGACATATTCATATCATTTAACTTTAAAACTAATACCAATTTTGATGTCAAGTGATTTACTAAGTTGGTTTTAATAACCTAGACATTATTCTGGACATATTAAAATATTAAACTGGAGTCTTACCTTAAATATTATAATAATATATTTAAAAAAATAACAATTAGTCACCTCAACCATTTCTTAAAAGTGTAGTCCTGCATCCTTCAAATTCATAATAAAAAATTCAGCTTTAAAAAAATTGATTAAATAGTGGGCAAGTACTAAAAATATACTTCATTACAGCAGCAATAGTCTTTTAATGTTAAATGTATTCTAAAGCCCAGCATTCATGAGCTTCTCTGTATTCCTGCGAAATGCCTCATTAATCAAACTCAGCTTTCATAATATATTATAAAGCTTGCTAAGTTGTCAGGATCAGAATATAAATTAAAACTGTAATACAGACAGTTTATTTTTGTATATGTTTTGGATGTAGGATCATTCATCCTGTAAATCTTCACATACAATATTTGACAGAATAACTCATCTTAACTAGGAAATAAATGACAACCACAGGAAAAAAGCAAAGCAGTCCTAACCGACTAAGAGGACAACATTCAGTAAACTGAATAGGCCTGTGATTTCCTTAGGCAAAAATTTCTTAATTTGTTAAGTGAAGATTTCCATTAAATTTTATAATTGAACACATCAGAAATACACTAAACAGAAATGGTTACTTCTATATTGATTGAAAATGCTCTAACCTTATAAAAAAGGTAGGAGCCAAGACTGTAGATTTAGTTTTCCATAACTTTTGATGAATGTAATAGTTTAGTTTTATTAATAGAACAGTAAAGGTACGGCAGAGGTAAGCATTACTGCCTCACAGTTCCAGGCCCCTTCATTTGAATCTGGATCTGATTACCATTTCTGTCGAATGTGCACATTCTGCTCTGTTTATATATTTTTCTCTCCTTACTATCCTAACACATTCATGTAGGTTAACTGGCATCTTATCTCTTGCCTGACATAAGTGAGTATTGATCTGTTTATGAACCTGCCCTGCAGTGGAGACATGTTCCATTCCTGGTTGCTGTCTGTCTTGCTTTTGATTATGATACTGTGTTTGTACTCAGCAGTTGTATTATGCGAAATTTCATCTGAAAATAAGACAGTAACTCTACATTATCATTATGAAGCTGATGTCTTTACCCAAGACAACTTACAACAATTAATGGATACAACTGATTACATTTCTTTTGTTTTTCCAGTTGGAACACAGGCAGGTCAAATGACTTGCTTATGGTCACACATTGTCAGTACCAGGATTTGAACCCACAACCTCAGAGTTTGAAGTACAATACCTTAACCACTACACTAATTTGCCATGTTAAACATAAATAATTTGTTATCACTTTGACATCTTTGTTCGCTCGTCCATCTAGGAAATTATTTATTAATATAAAATATTTCTGACAGGGAAATTACTATCTTAAACAAAAGGGTAGTTCAGGTTACTGTTATGAATGTCTCCACAAGCTCACGTTCTTTATTACAACAAGCTTGAGTGAACTTGCTATGTGCTCCAGTCAGTTCACCATAAGAAGACTGAGGACTATAATAAAGAATCTCTGTTAAATAATTCAGGTTCGTTTGCATAACTGAGTTAAGAGGCACATCACTTTGCACTAATCATCACACAAATACTGTAAGTGGAATATGCTTTAGTACACCTATATATATTATATATATATATACATGGGTGGGTAAAAATAGTTTTTTAGAGTATGTGAGGCTGGCAATTTGAGCATTTACAAGATTGTGCCTAAGTGTCATTGTGACATTCTTTTTAGTTAATAAAGTTAATAAAGCTATTGTAATAATCTTAACCTGCATGTCTTTTTCCATACCAACGACTGTAAACCTACTTTTGCCCATTCTCAAAATTTATATTTGTATTATTTTTCACCAGGTACTCTGGCTAATAAATAGTATACTCCAGATACAAACCCCTGAATTATGTATTATATAAAGTCCTAAACTAGTTAAACGTATTCAGGTCTTAATTATAAGAAATAAGACTTCTCATATGTAAATGGTTAGTAGAGTACAAAACTTAAATTTAAATGTTGTATATAATCTCATTTTCTAATCAAAAATGTTCTGGTAAAAATGAAGTCAGAATGTCCTAGTTTAACAAGCAGGCAGTTTCAAGCATTTTTGTCTCCTACAAAATAGACCATGCAATCAAATATTCCTGAAGACATTTGTTGATTGGTGTTATGTTTACACAAGTTATTTTATGTCAAAAACTGCAAATATTTTCAATGTTTGGGAAGTAAAGGTGAGTAAGGGTTATAGACATTTTAGAATGAATATACTTTTTGCTTTGATATGTTTACATTTAAAATATGTTGTTTTTAGCATTTTTAAATCACAGGATTTAATGTGTTAAAGCAGCTACATTTTTACCCAACCTACTGTGGTCTTGGCTACACTTTAAAAGAAGAGCTATAACAAATTAGTATGATTCATTTTTACATAACTTTTTGCTACATAACACAGAGCCTTTTATGTTGCACAGCAGTAAATGACTTGCAAATGCACTATAGGGTAACAGCTATTTTAAAGTGCTGTCATTAGTTTCATATATAAATAATTGCTTCTAGACACATCCTTAGTGATGTATCTGCAATCATTGGGTGTTTTTAACATCATATATCCCCCTCCATGGTAACCCATAGAGGCTGATCAGACCTCAGTTCTTGTCTAGACGCCTAGCTGCCTACATTGCCCCATGGGTCTTCTCTTTTGAACCACAGCCATCTAGAGGGTCTCTCTCTCTCTCTGCCACGTTGGTGGTATTGTGGATGACTCTTCTCCTCCACTGCCTTTAATGCCCAATGCCCTAAAAGCTCTTGCCAAAGGTCAGGCTGTGAAGCTCCTGCAACCAGCTTCTGTCAAGGTTCTATCAAGCACCATTGCCATCCACCCATCTTCACCTCACTCACTTACTAGCCCTTCATACTTGGTGAGTTTCCTTTCAAAGGCTTCATCCAAACAATCTTCCCTGGGCACTATTAACTCCAGCAAAATAAGCTGCTTAGTGGATTCAGACACAAGGAGGATATCTGGTCTCAAGGTGGTGACCACCATCTGCCGTGGGAACCTGAGCTCCTTTTCTTGGTCTACCAGTGGCAGCCAGTTCTTTGCAGAGGCTAAGATTCCAACAGACGTTTTTTCTTTTTTTGTCCCTGTTGGTCTAGATTATTCCCAAGCTCTGATAAAGGTGATACCACTTGTTCCACTTAATTCCTTTGTAGATGGGTTTCACTACCACTTTTGGGACTTGTTCATGTCACAGTATACTATGTCTAATATATAAAGGTGAATGTGTGTTTGTTTTTATTAATTATGCAGATCCACATTGTTTAATCACCAAATTTTGCACAAATTCCCCATTTGTAAAAGGGAAGGCTATAAACTATGTTTTGTTATGAAAATGTTTCCCACCCCCACCTGCATTTTATTAGAGAAGTGCCCGAAGGAGGCATTTTTGGGACATGACACAGATACATAGGGTTGCTGACTGTGGTGAGTTTAGTCAGTGGAATTTTCCTCCTTGGAGAATGTGATTAGTGAATGTATGATTCCACCCCGGGCAGCATGGGATAGCCCTGCTTGTATATATATATATATATTGTGAGATGTGGCTGGCTTGTCATCCCGGCCAATACTCCCAGGCCGTCAGACAGAGCCCTCCCTGCAGTAAGGAGGTGCCCCGAAGACCAGCAGGGACTCATGGGACATGCAGTTTTTATACAAGACCCTGCTGGATACCACAGGGGCCGCAAGAGGGAGCTGCAGGGAGGACCTAAGACCTATTTGTGCCCTTTAACCCGGAAGTTCGTCAAAGGAAGAGCGACAGACTTCCAGGGTGAAAAGAAAGGACTTGTACCTGACCCGGAAGGGATTGAGAGTCACATGGACTGGGGATTGGAACACTTCCGGCTCAGGGTATATAAAAGGACTGTGAGAGCTCCCAGACGGCAAGCTGAGCTGGGTGGAAGGGTGGCAACGTGTCTGCGAGTGGAGGATTGTTTATTTGTATTATTGTGATTATTTATGAGAATAGTGGAGGAGAGGGTGTTTTGTGCACTGTGGAAGATTAATAAAGTCAGCATTTGGACTTTTACCTGGTGTCTGGAGTCGTGGACAGGGGTTCAAGGGAGCGAGTCCGCCCCCTATCTACCACTATATATATATACAGTGCATCCAGAAAGTATTCACAGCGCATCACTTTTTCCACATTTTGTTATGTTACGGCCTTATTCCAAAATGAATAAAATTCATTTTTTTCCCTCAGAATTCTACACACAACACCCCATAATGACAAAGTGAAAAAAGTTTACTTGAGGTTTTTGTAAATTTATTAAAAATAAAAAAACTGAGAAATCACATGTATATAAGTATTCACAGCCTTTGCTCACTACTTTGTCAATGCACCTTTGGCAGCAATTACAGCCTCAAGTCTTTTTGAATATGATGCCACAAGCTTGGCACACCTATCCTTGGCCAGTTTCGCCCATTCCTCTTTGCAGCACCTCTCAAGCTACATCAGGTTGGATGGGAAGCGTCGGTGCACAGCACAGCTATTTTAAGATCTCTCCAGGGATGTTCAATCAGATTCAAGTCTGGGCTCTGGCTGGGCCACTCAAGGACATTCACAGAGTGAATGCTGAAAGATGAACCGTCGCCCCAGTCTGAGGTCAAGAGCACTCTGGAGCAGGTTTTCATCCAGGATGTCTCTGTACGCCTGGCATTCACACCAAAGAGTTCAATCTTTGTCTCATCAGACCAGAGAATTTTGTTTCTCATGGTCTGAGAGTCCTTCAGGTGCCTTTTGGCAAACTCCAGGTGGGCTGGGCTGCATGTGCCTTTTACTAAGGAGTGGCTTCCGTCTGGCCACTCTACCATACAGGCCTGATTGGTGGATTGTTGCAGAGCTGGTTGTCCTTCTGGAAGGTTCTCCTCTCTCCACAGAGGACCTCTGGAGTTCTGACAGAGTGACCATCGGGTTCTTGGTCACCTCCCTGACTAATCGCTCAGTTTAGATGGCCGTCCAGCTCTAGGAAGAGTCCTGGTGGTTTAGTACTTCTTCCACTTACGGATGATGGAGGCCACTGTGCTCATTGGGACCTTCAAAGCAGCAGAAATTTTTCTGTAACCTTCTCCAGATTTGTGCCTCGAGACAATCCTGTCTCGGAGGTCTACAGACAATTCCTTTGACTTCATGCTTGGTTTGTGCTCTGACATGAACTGTCAACTGTGGGACCTTATATAGACAGGTGTGTGCCTTTCCAAATCATGTCCAATCAACTGAATTTACCACAGGTGGACTCCAATGAAGCTGCAGAAATATCTCAAGGATGATCAGGGGAAACAGGATGCACCTGAGCTCAATTTTGAGCTTCATGGCAAAGGCTGTGAATACTTATGTACATGTGCTTTCTCAATTTTTTTATTTTTAATAAATTTGCAAAAATCTCAAGTAAACTTTTTTCACGTTGTCATTATGGGGTGTTATGTGTAGAATTCTGAGGAAAAAAATGAATTTAATCCATTTTGGAATAAGGCTGTAACATAACAAAATGTGGAAAAAGTGATGCGCTGTGAATACTTTCCGATGCACTGTATATATATATATATATATATATATATATATATATATATATATATATATATATATATATATATATATATATATATATATATATATATATATAAAAATCCTAAGCCTGAAAGTGCAACGATTTTGTGCAACGATTTTATGTGACATTTTTATGTAACGATTTTTGTCCACGCTTTACATATGGCTTATTTAAAACCTACCTAATATGTTTGGTATTATTCTTTTCAGGGTTTATCGAACTTTAATGTGATGTTGTTAGATTTTAAGATTCTTATTCCATTTTTACATTATAAGCTGTGGTCACTTTTAATATCAACAAAGTCGTGGCTATCCGTGATTTTTCCTGTCATTTAAATCAGTCATTTTTTTAAAAAAAGTTTTTTTTTTTATCTATAAGAATGTCAGTTAAAACAAGTGGATTGTTTATTTAGTCTCTCACTCATCAAGCATAGTGGACCTCAGTTTAATGGGAATACTCCAATTGGTAAGTAATCATTTCATGATTTTTTTTACACATTTATAGAATTTCATGATTTTGACTCCACTAAATAATCATTTTTCTTTTGTACATATACAGATTTTACTAATATTCTGGCCACAACTGGGGGCTGGGCACCAAAGGCACCAGGGGTGCATGCTCCCCTAATATATATATGTATAGAGTTATGTTACTGAGCAGAACCTAGTCCCCAAAGCAAAATATTTATAAATGAAATTTGTATTATTTTAAAAAATGACATATTAACTCCACAATTCATTGTATTTTCAGGCTTTCATGAATGTATATGTTTATAAGATGTAGCTAAATTCATTGATTCCCAATAGCATTATACTGTACATTTCTTTAATTTGACATTGGGTTATTCTGTTAGTTTGAACTTAATTGCTGTGAAACACCTTTAGAAGGTGTTTAATGTGAATAAGAAAAATTTGAGCCATGATATTATTCTAATATATTTTATCAGCATTACAATAGTCATACATGGACCACATTTCACACAATATAAAATTGCCACTTAGCTTGCCTAATGAGCATATTATCTGTCACCATGAATTACACAATGATTCATTCATGTCTGATTTTACCATTTTCAAATATAATGCTATATACATAAATGCATATATATATATATGAAATAAATAAATGATACAGTTAAAGATATTTTTGAAGCTATTAGAGAATAAGTGTGACTAAAAATGTCAGAAAAAGAAAGAACTAATTGCATTACTTGATGAAAATGACTGTGATGGAAACAAAAGCAAGATTAACAAAATGAATTTCCTGAACTTTTGAAGAACAACCACTAAAGGAGAAAAAATAAAATCTTAAAAGTCTGCATAATGTGTGGGTGAAGGTTATTCATGGTAAAATGCTAGGATGAATCTACTTCACAAATTTACTGTCAAAATGAACAGAAGAGCTCTGAGGAAATGAAATGGTTTGAGAAGATTTATGTCAGTTTTATCGCAGTATATAACACTCTCGTATATCAGTTCACATCTGCGAAATACACAGCAAACTCCACATGATCATAAAACAAAAAATGTGGAAAATGCCACTGTTTACAGAATTGTAAAAAGACATCCTGCCTGTTTATCCATTTCTGTAGATGATTCAGACTATCCCAGTTTTATGGGGTTTCTTTTAGTTTAGCTACAAATTGCATGTTACACAGTGTGATTATTAATGTTTAACAAACCAAAACTGGTCTCTTTGCGGTATTCTACTTGTCAAAAATGGTAATTTGTCTGTGGTACTGCTGTGATGGCTCATTGTAGTGAGCAAACATTTAAACACAAATCTTACAGCAGAAACTGTAATTTCCAATCATACAGTTGCAGGCATAGATGCTGATGACCCCTCAGAAACTGCTGTGATTGGTGACATGGAACAACCGGCATCCCGATTGGGTTGGAAAGTGCCACCTTACCCAACTGGAAGGCCATACTGGATGGACGGTGTAATGGATGAAGCAACCTGGCCAGGATGGCTAATGATTCCTATCCCAATTGGGGCAGCAGTGAATGGACTGGTACAGTTTATCCCCCAACATGGGAGGTAGCAGTGCCTCTCAGGTCGGCTTCCAGGTTGGAACATCTGCAGGGGACATGTGGCCTCTAAGGGCAATCCTCAGAATTATTGGGTGCTACTAGAGGGTGCTGCCAAGTGAAGCTCCCCCTATTGTGGGGAGTTTAAGCCTGACTTAGAAGTGCTTTCCACAGGTTATAACCTGACACCAGAAGTAGTCCTGAGTTTTGTGTAAAAATGAGTCTCCTCACTTTAGTTCGAGGAGTCAGAGTGAGGAGGCAGAAGACAAAACATGGAGGAGGGTAAAGAAAAGAAGAAAGGGGGGAAAGCAATTCTGCTTATGCAAGTGCTTACAAAAATAACCTGAGTGGAGGTATTCTTCTAAATAAATTATTAGTTGAACCTTGGACTTGTGCAGGTGTTGTTGTGTTTGTAGCTTGGGGACTCAATGCAAAAACTGCCCTTGTCGCAATGCACATTCTTCGCTGACCCTGCCCTTTTTCCCTTTTGGCATGTTTTTCTCGGCTTATGATATGATGTCCCCACACTGCAGGGTGCTCATGCATATAGACTTCCCAGCTAAAACTTGTTAGTCTGCTAAGCAGGTTTTCGGAAATTGGCATCGAGGAAAAATATACATCAACGCAGGATGAATGCAGGACATACAACTAAACATGAAACTGAAACACTGTCGAGCTGGCTTTACACCAGATCATTTACAATATTCACATATTCGTGTAACCTGCGATTTCAATACATGCGTGGAAAGCCAGATGAGGTTGTTATTTAACATAACCACAAGATGGCGCCAGGGGACTTTAGTATAAACCTAAAGTTATATGATCATCACAAAAAGAACACAAATAACTACAGTAACTACTCTACAAACTAGAAAATTATAGATAATGAAGATCCAGTAAATGAAAAGGTAGTTTATTAGAGAAAAATGCTTCATGTTTAATTCCTTAATATTATTTTTGATTAAGCAGAGTTGCTAAGAATTTGTCTTAAAGTTATAGCTATAAGGCAACAACAGCAACACAATATCTAATATTGTCACAATCTAATTTGCAAATAAATCGATTAAAAAATAATATAATAATTAATAAATAAATATGAGAACTCACATAATTACACTTATTTGGCATGTTTTAGAAAGGTGCAGTTTAAAGTGCAGAAGAGATTATGGAACTTCAGAGAATCCAGAAGCAATTCATAAAAAGCATCCCATGTTTAGCTGAAGTATTAGGAACTGAAGGATGAAAAAACAGTAATTACAAATGTACCTAGCAGGAAAGTGTATTTTTATGTACATTAGATACACTGCAGAACAATTTATTCGTATAGTTAAGATACCAGCAATGAAAACAATTGGTTAATTTGCTGTTTCAACAAGTTAAATGAGTGAAAACCTACTATTTAAGTGAATTAACACTTTTGTAAAAGCTTTCAGCCTCAAGGTTTGGCTAATATTTTGGTTTGGTTGATTTACTCTTGAGATTTCAGTGTAGTGACGTTAGCCTACAAACAACATTTCTGTGTTGAAAAAATATCTATATGTCCTTTTTAATATTTGTAATTTTGAACATTAAAGTTTCCGAATATCCATCAATCCATCCATTATCCAACCAATCCATCCATCCATTATCCAACTACAGGGTCATGGGGGCCTGCTGGAGCCAATCCCAGCCAAAACAGGGCACAAGGCAGGAAACAAACCCTGGGCAGGGCGCCAGGCCACCACACAGGTTCTGAACATGCAACATGAAAAATTGTAAGTAGTTAATTTAAGTCCTCCAATATCTGGAGTAATAAAAGTAATATTATGACTAGTCTGTGCTCCAAGTTTCATTCTCTTTTTCATTCTAATTTATTGACTTTATTAAAATCAAATAACATTCGATACAAATACATCAAATTTTACAAAAATAGGTTTGAAACAAATCAACCCCCACTCCTGAGAAAGAGAGCTAGCCCAGCAGAGTAAAACTTTAAGCTAGTAAAGATAAGTAAATAGATAAATTAATAAATGAATAAAGATAAATAGAGCAAAAAAAAAGAAAAAAGAGGGGAGAAAATCTGCTTTCTCAATTTAAATGCTTATTCTAAAATGGTATTGATTAGATCCTGTCAGGTTTTGAAAAAGTTCTGTAGAGATCCTCTAAGTGCAAATTTGATTTTTTCAAGTTTCAAATAGTATATAACATCAGTTACCCACTGACTTAGAATAGTTAAGTTAGGATTCTTCCAATTGATCAAGATAAGTATATGTGCCAATAGTGTGCCAAGCTGGGACTTGATTGCAGCATTCGCAGGTTGGATCTTGCCCTGGAAACATTTTGGACAATCTTAAGCGAGACAGATGTGCATGATATATAATTCTGAGTTGAATAATTGTATGCTTTCCACATATGAAACTCAAGCAATTTCTGTGCATTGTTACCTTCCACTCCTTTTCTGAGATGCTGAGTGAGAGACCCTTTTTGCACTATCCTCTTGGATCTTTGAAAGGGACTGTAAAATGATTTTATTTATTACAGAAATGCTGTCTGAGTCCACAAGACTTATCAATATTTTGTACCAGCATAGAGGGAGGTGAGGAAAACTGGGCAGGTTCTGTTTAACAACGTTTCTAATTTGAAGATAGTGAAAGAAATGTGTTGCTGGAAAGTTAAATTTGGAGTGTAATTGTTTGCAGGATGTGAAGACGCTGTCTATGTACTGTATATATCTCTAAGTGATTTAATCCCAAATGTTTTCCAGACATTAAAAACTGCGTACGTTTGAGAAGGAGGAAAAATGTGGTTATCATGCAGATGTGCCACAGATAAAAGCTTCTCTATCTTAAAATACTTCCTACATTGGTTCCATATTTTCAGTGAGTGAAGCACAATTGGGTTGTTAGTATATTGGCGATGACTTGTTTTTATTGGAGTACAAAGCAAGGAATATAAAGATGTACTGCAGGATTTTATTTCTATTGCGGACCAAGCCTGTGTATGTTCATCCATTTGTGTCAATGTCCAGGTTCTTATAGCTTGTATATTTGCTGCCCAGTAATAAAATCGAAAGATAGGTAGAGCTATGCCACTTTCCGCCTTAGGTCTTTCTAGGGTCGCCCTTTAGATACATGGATGTTTTGAATTCTAAATAAATGTTGCTTATTGTTGAATCTAATTTCCTAAAAAATGATTTATTGATGTATATTGGAATGTTTAACAATAAAAAAAGAAGCTTAGGAAGGATGTTCATCTTAAGAATGTTAATTCTTCCAGTTAAAGTGAGATGAATAGTTGACCATCTATGCAAGTCTTGCTTAATTTTCTCAATACAGACGGCAACATTTTGTTGATAAGGAGCTTTATGTTTACTTGTGATATTTACCCCTAGGTATTTAAACTGATCTGCGATGATAAAAGGTAAGGTGTCCAATCTGTTATTGTGTGCTTGAGAATTCACTGGAAAGAGCACAGTTTTATTCAAATTAATTTTGTGGATCTGATATACAGTAATCCCTCCTCGATCGCAGGGGTTGAGTTCCAGAACCCCCCGCGATAGATGAAAATCCGCGAAGTAGAAACCATATGTTTGTATAGTTATTTTTATATATTTTAAGCCCTTATAAACTCTCCCACACTGTTAACATTATTAGAGCCTTCTTAACATGAAATAACACCCTTTAGTCAAAAGTTTAAACTGTGCTCCATGACAAGACAAAGATGACAGTTCTTTCTCACAATTAAAAGAATGCAAATATATCTTCTCTTCAAAGGAGTGTCTGCATCGGGAGCAGAGAATTTCAGAGAGAGAGAGTGAGCGCAAAGCAAACAATCAAAAAATCAATACGTGTGCTTTTAAGTTTGCCGAAGCACCGCAATAAAGCGGCATTTTTTAGAGGAGCGTCAGTATCTTCTAAGCAAACAGCCTCTGTGCAAACAGCCCCTCTGCTCACACTCCCTCTGTCAGGCGCAGAGAATGTCAGAGAGGGTGAGATAGAGGCAGAGACAAGCAAACAATCAAGCACCGCGCGGGAAGCATATCTTATAGCATTGAGGAGTTTTAGTTAATATGTAATACATGCTCTGATTGGGTAGCTTCTAAGCCATCCGCCAATAGCGTCTTGTATGAAATCAACTGGGCAAACAAACTGAGGAAGCCTGTACCATAAATTAAAAGACCCATTGTCCTCAGAAATCCGCGAACCAGCGAAAAATCCGTGATATATATTTAGATATGCTTACATTTAAAATCCACGATAGAGTGAAGCCGCGAAAGTCGAAGCGCGATATAGCGAGGGATTACTGTATACAGTACCATATCATCTGCATATACAGAATTTTCTGTTCAAGTCCTTCTCTGATAATTCCCTTTATCTTATAAGCATTTCAACGGTGAACTGCCAGTGGCTCAATGGTAATTGCAAAAACAAGTGGTGACAAGGAACATCCTTATCTGGTACCACGCTCTAGTTTAAAGTAGTCTGAATTAATGTTGTTAATACAAACTGAAGCTTCTAGACTGGTATACAATAGTGTGATCCATGCATAAATGTTTAGGCCAAACCCAAATTTCTCCAATGTAGTGAAAGGTAGTTCCATTCAACCATATCAAATGCTTTTAAATGCTAATAATATCTCCGGGGTGTTTGACTTTGTGGGTGAATATATTACATTAAACAGGCGTTGAAGATTGGAAGCTAAGTGTCTGCCTTTAATAAATCCAGTTTGATTTTGTGATATTACCGAAGGGAGCACTTTCTCCATCCTTCTAGCTAGGACTTTGGAGAGTATCGTAACATCATTATTCAGAAGTGAAATTGGTCTGTATGATGCACATTGTAATGTCATTATTTTGTATAGGAAAGACAGTAATTAGTGCTTGGCAAAAAGTTTGAGGTAGAATTTTATTGTCGTTTGCTTCTGTAAATGTTGCTAATAAAAGGGGAGCTAGTTGAATTGAGAATTTATTATATAATTCAGCAGGGTAGCCATCAGGACCTCCTGCTTTCCCACTTTGAAGTGAGTTTCATTCTCTTTTTCTGTATTTCATTATGGAGAAGGTTTGGTTTAGCAGCTCAACTGTTTGTCTACATTCATACATATAATTTCATTATCAAAAATAATAACTGCACAGGTAGCTGATAAACTACAGCTGCTAAGCCTGTGAGTATACTATTTTGTTACAAAACAACTGACCACAACACAACTTGTGGTAGAGAAATTCTGTGATAATCATTGTATGTACACTGTTGGGTTTTTCTTATAGATTTTTGGGTGCTGATCATGAATATCACAATTATATTTACCCATCACGTACTGTTTCAGAGAAATCTTCAGTTTTGTCATGATTTTTTCTGATATTTGTATCCAAATATTTTTGCGCTTGTAAGTGACTTATCAACAACTGTTTGTGCAGCCTGGGCATGACCTGGCTTGGAAACAGGTCAGGTTGGAAGCTATTCTGTGGAAGCTGACATCCTGAGCATGCCTGGGCAGGTCTGAACGAGCTTGACGCTGTCTCAGCATGCTATAAAGGTGGCTTGGATACACCGATCCTGCTCATTTGGTTTTGGTAGGTATAGTATCAGTATAGTAAAGTATAGTATCTGCAGCAATATAACAGCAAGTAAGCTTGATGCTATAGACGTTTTGGTGTTGGGCGATATGTCTCGTCAATGTCATAACAGCCGCGATACATTCTGCTATATCTGTGGCAAATATACCCTTGCTCCTCAGAGACATTGCATGACTGCTCTTGGGAAGAAAGCTTATCATCTGTATTTCGGCTGCAAAATTGGTGATCAAGACAAGGAATGAGCACTTCACATTTGCTGTGTGACATGTGCTGTCAGTCTGAGAGCCTGGCTCAGAGGCACTCAAAAGACGATGCTGTTTGCTGTTCCAATGATATGGCGAGAACAGAAAGACCATGTGAAAGACTGTTACTTCTGTTTGACTAATGTGTCTGGTTTCTCTGCCAAAAACAAAATCAATTGAATATCCTAATCTGCCTTCAGCAGACAGACTTCCAATTCCGAAACCACCAGAGGATTGGACCTTAGATGAACCAGATGAAGAAACTGCAATGCAAGGTACTGACAGTGACATTGACCTGGATTTTGAGCCGTGCTCATCAGGCGATCCACATCTGATAACACAGTCCAAATTGAATGAATTGGTCAGAGATTTAGGTCTGTCAAAAGCAAACGCCAAGCTGTTGGGTTCGAGACAGAAGGAATGGTGTTTGCTGTCACCAGGTATGAAAATGTACGTGTTTCAAGGCCGACATCATGATATAACCAAATTTTTTGCACAAGTCGACAGTCTCTGTTTTTGTTGTGACATTTAAGGATTTTTCTCAGCCTTGGGTTGTGAACACAACCCAGAAGAGTGGCGTCTCTTCATTGATTCGTCAATGTTAAGCCTGAAAGTTGTTCTGCTACACAATGGCAACTTTTATCCTTCAGTACCTGTTGGCTATGCAGCACACATGAAAGAAACATATGAGAATATGGAACTGTTGCTGAAGCACATCCAGTATAGCAGGTACAACTGGAATATCTGTGGAGATCTTAAAGTCATTGCTCTGTTACTAGAACTGCAGCTCGGCTATACAAAGTACTGTTGTTTCATCTGTGAATAGGACAGCCATGCCAAAGAGTCGCACTGTTCTCGACAGAACTGGCCACTCCGTAAAAAGTTAGTTCCAGGACAGAAAATTGTGGCACATAAATTGCTTGTCGACCAGTTAAAGATATCTTTGCCTCCTCTTCACTTTAAACTGGGACTGATGAAGAATTTCGTGAAAGCACTGAACAAGGAAGGTGAAGGTTTTCGTTATTTAAGACAGATGATCCCAAGAATAGCTGATGCCAAGAAAAAAGAGGGCATTTTGGTTGGCTCCCAGAACAGACATGTTATGAGTGACAAACGGTTTGAAGATCTGTTAGTTGGGCTGGAAAAAATTGCCTGGAAAGCCTTCAAAGACGTTGTTGACAATTTTCTGGCCAATTACAGAGCCCCAAACTACATTCACCTGGTAGACAAACTTCTCAAAGCATGCAATATAATGAAATGCAACATGCCACTCAAGATTCATTTCCTCCACTCACACTTGGACTACTTCCCTGCAAATCTTGGTGCTGTCAGTGATGAACACAGTGAAAGATTTCACCAAGACATTGCTACGATGGAGAAATGATACCAGAGCAACTGGAATCCGTCAGCGCTTGCTGACTACTGTTGGACACTGCAATGTGATACACCAGACATTGAATACAAAAGAAAATCAGGAGCAAAGCACTTTTAATTCTGTTGAATTTAACAGCTTATGTGAAACATGAATGTGACTAAATACGTTATTGTCAGTAAAAATATAAATGTCTATTTCTCAGAGTTCCTACATGACGCAGTAAAACCAAAACTATATTTTTGCATACCCAGTAGGTACCTGTCACAATCAGCAAAAACAACAACAACAACAACATTTATTTATATAGCACATTTTCATACAAACAGTAGCTCAAAGTGCTTTACATATTAAAGAATAGAAAAATGAAAGACACAATTATAAAACAAAATAAATCAACATTAACATCGAATAAGAGTAAGGTTCAATGGCCAGGGGACAGAAAAACAAAAAACTCCAGACGGCTGGAGAAAAATAAAATCTGTAGGGATTCCAGACCATGAGACCGCCCAGTCCCCTCTGGGCATTCTACCTAACATAAATGAAACAGTCCTCTTTGGATTTAGGATTCTCAAGGAAGGGCTTGATGATGATGATGGTCAAAACAGCCAAAGGTTGGTGCTATTACCAAATGCTTTGTCCCAAGCATGATGTTGAGACTTATCTTTCACCAAACACCATTGGGCTCCTTTCCTGGCCCCTTTAGGCATGTCATTAGGTGGTTCTTGGACCTTCAGCTGTACAATTTTTTGGGTCCAACATCAATGGGGCTCCCTTCACAAAAACAATAACGTTCTCACCTGGGTATGTGACCTTTTGGTTCAGTACACCCGATGTCACAAACGTGCGATTGGGAGACAATTTGAGGTCTCATCTAGTTGCAATACCACCTAGAGACGAGGGTTGGTGCTGTTACCTAATGTTTCTCTTCCTTTTTTTCTTACAGACCATACAATAGCCAGTCCCAGTAACAGCACTTCCAGGCTAAAGCCTTCTGGCCCCAAACATTCCTTTCAGTACCTCCATCTTTGTTTCAGTCGCTAATCTGACTACAGTCTGGAAAGACCTATAAACCTTTTTGCCTTTTTTTGCTTTATTTTTGCAATCAAATATATAGGTGCCCCAGCTCTTTCCAGTTTTCTTGGCATTTTATTACAATAGATAGATAGATAGATATGTCTAGAATGTAGCTTTTGGTTAAGAAAGTTTGAAATTTACAATTTCACAATGCCAATATAATTCAACACAGTATATAAACCAAGTAAAAATTCTTTAGTCTATATGATTACATATTTAGCTGCATAAAAAGCTCTTCTATGATTTAAACCCAATTTTTTCAACTAGAAACTATTGTTTCAGTAATTGACAAAAAATAAGAAACCTGCTTTGAATAGGGCAACATTTTAGTATTTTTCTTGTGACACGTACATGAGTATACAAAAGTTATGGAGTCTGTAAAAGTCAAAGCTATTAATTCACTGGTACAGTATGTCCTTTGGATTTGTTTAGCTGTAATTGACAATGTTTTAAATGAGATCATTGAACATTTCATTTATGTCTAAGAAATTGAACAAGCAAGATATAAAGCTGTTTAAATGTAATACTGGTGAATATACACTAGATATAATATCAACTATTTTGTTTAGTAAACCTGAAGAAAACATGACAGGGTGGAAACTTCAAGTTAGCCCCAATATAAACATAGAAAGGAAAGTGTACAGTGGAACTTTAAACTTAGATATTCCTAATGAACTTCAGATGTGATGAGATTCTGGAGATCAAAGAGAAAGAAATGGCAAAACTAGACATAAACTGGAGTCACACAAAGTGATGAGGATGTGATTTCCATGAGGCATTATTTAAGTACATTAGCGCTTTATAGGTGTATCAGTTACTTAAGCATCTGTTTGGATGTGTGAGCTTTATGTGTAAAGGCAGCTTCTGCTAAAAAGATGTTGCACAGACACAAATGAGTAAAATCATTTATATCTAAATACAGTATGTAAAATGTTCCTTTATTCAGGAATGTATACATTATATAAATAAATTACCTTCTGTTGTGGTATACTTTTTCTGATTTACATTCATACAACTTTCCAATTTGCTTAATCCAGTTCATGGTCACAAGGTCACAGTCTATCACAGGATAACTGGCATTGGAAACAGGAAATAAGGCAAGAGGTCCCAGATGGAATGCCATTACACATTTACATGCATATCGACATACATGCATAATGGGCAAACACAGAGTTGCCAATTACCTTAATATGTCTTTGAGGTGTTGGTGGAAAATCAAATCACCTGGAGGGACACCAAGGCAAATACAGGCAGAAAAAAATACAGACTTCATCCAGGAAGTGACCAGCCTGGGATCCAGGACTAAGGAGCCATGAGGCAGCAGTGGCAACATCTGTACCACCATGCCACCCATTCTCACATATTTATAGGGAGCCTAAAAAATAAGATAGATAGATAGATAGATAGATAGATAGATAGATAGATAGATAGATAGATAGATAGATAGTACCTACTTTCTTACCTGCAAATGTACATATGTTTGTGCTTTTCAGCTGTTATACAGTATAAGCACATAAAGTAGATTTTGTAATACAAAAGGTCTGATGTATTATCTCAGCTGTTCAGATTGTTCATTGTTACTGTCCATAGACTGTTGGCCTAATAGAATAAGAGGTATGCAAACAATTTTAAAGATACTAGGAGTCATTATATATTATTAAAATGGTAGAATGTGCAGTATATGCTGAAAAGGACTTCTCAAGGCACACATTTACTCAGAGAGATGCATACTTTTTTTGAAATAAATAATATGTTCCTTTATGTTGCATACTGGAAAATGTCAAATTTCAAGAGATGAATACTTATTACATGGCACTCTGTGAACAATTTTTGTATCTGAAATCTCATTGTCAAAAATTGTTTTTCAGATTACAAAGCTGCTGCCCCTTCTTCACAGTGAGATTGTTTGGGATCCAACTCAAGCCAGAATCTGTTCACTGATAGGTATAAAATGTATTTAAATGCTGAAATAAAATTCAAAATCTAAATTTGGACACAAGTGTTTAGAACACTAAACTGAGCAAGATTTCAACACCAAAAATGTCGAAGGTCCAAAATCTAAGCAGTTGTTGTAATATGTGAGCATCTATTTATAGCAGTACAAATTCAGATATCATGGGGTAACCAAATGTACCAATGTAAGTCAAAGCCTAAAACTATACGAGTCAATGCCCACTATCTTGTTTTGCTGTCACATTAACAGTTTCTCTTAGCTTTGTGCCTAGGGCCATTATCCCGTTGGAAAGTGAACAGTCAGCCCAGTCTGAGATCCAGAGCATTCTGGAGCAGGTTTTCATTAAGAATATCTCTGTAATTTTTTCTGTTCAGTTTTTCCTCACCCTTGACTAGTCTTCCAGTACTTAGTACTGAAAAATAACCCCACAACATGGTGCTGTGACCACCATGCTTCACTGCTGGAATGGTATTGCACAGGTGATGATCAGTGCCTGGTTTCCTCCAGATGTGACATTCACATTTGAGGACAAACGATTTAATGCTGGTTTCATCAGACCAGAGAATCTTGTTTCTCATGGTCCCAGAGTACTTCAGGTGCCGTTTCAGAAACTGCAAATGGGCTTTCATGTTCCATCTGGTGATTCTGCCATTAATCCCAGATTAGCAGAGTGTTGCAGTGGTGGTTGTCTTTGTGGAAGTTTCCACCAGTACTGGAACATTCTTCATCTTAACGTCATCTTCTTAGACCCAAACCCCCAAATATTTGTATTTTCCTGTGGTTAAAATATGAAGGATTTTGTACTAAATTATCTCCAGACTGTCTTTTCTAAGACTCTATCAAATACCATACAGTACTTAAAAAGCAAATCATTTTCCCTGCTTACATTACACCTGCTGTACAAATGTCCTTAAGGGTGACAATATTACTTTTGTTGATTTATTGTATTGTACTATTATAATTCTGTCCCTCTTACATTAAAACATGAACATAATTGTAGCACTGAAGGGGTTGTGAATTTATTGGTATGCCCTGTCCTTCTTTTTTGTGTTGGTAAAAATTGCAGAACACGAAAGTAATATTATAACAAATTTCACTAAACACACAATTTCCTGGCAGTTTACAACAGAACAACACACAATACAATATTAAAGATTGGAAAACTACATCCATGGCACGATGATTACAGCAATCTTTTATTCGCACAGAAGTCTATTGGATCTTTACTGTACAGCCTTCAGGTTTAAATGAACAGAACAACATGACATGTTTCCTAATTAGGTTTCTCCTACACTGCTTCATTCCCACTGAGCTTCATTGCAGTTGTTTATGTGAAATGTTTTGCAACTTTGAGTAAGTGTCCATTATTGATATACATTACATACCAGCAGTATTTGCTGTTATTTTCTGTTCTGATTTTAACCTCTTATTTTATAGCTTTATGGTACATTGAAAAGGTTATTCTGTTTATAACTTTCTCACAATTTTGATGCATATTGGTAAGTCCCTGGAGGTTTTCTGTATGTGTTTATTTACTTTTCAGCTCACCATATGGATTTTCTATATATATAATATTGTTTTCACACAGTTCCAACACAACACTGCTTTAATGATAGCTACATTCACATTCACACATAGAGTAATGTGAGAATGAGTAAGAGGTAAGCCCTGCCTCATTCACCTTATATACCATTATGCACTATAATATCTTATTTTATTTTCCTTTTAATATAATTGTCTTCATTTCATCAGAACCTGATCCTGTATGAAGTACATATGTGTTTAATTTTTTATGTCATAACAATTATCTTTATTCAGGATATGGTAACTGAGACCTACTTTTAGTAAGATAATAAAATTTCACTTATTTTGTACAACATTAATGCCCCAAAGAAGAGGTTTCATTCCTTGAAACACATCAGCATTTTGGTATTGAATTATCCTGTTAAGAACACAAGCATATCTTAGACACACAACTCAAGTTTATCCCATGTGGTTTTTATTTTGAGAATGTTTTGAAATTCACCTTGTTCAGATATATCTACTGAGTGTGACCTGGATTAAAATTACGCATGTCCTTTTTTCTAATTTTCTTTGCTACCTCCTTTTTATTTTATACTGTATATACAGTATATGTTACTGGGTCTCTTCATTTCATTATATATGTCTTTCTTTATATACTTTTTTTTGTTCTTTATTTCGCCTTATACAATTTCTCGTATTAGGAATTTGTTAGTTTTTGCATACCTCTTGGGGTCAGAGTGCAGGGTCAGCCATTGTACAGTGCCCCTGGAGCAATTGAAGGTTAAGGGCCTTGCTCAAGGGCCCAGCAGAGTAAGATCTCTTTTGGCAGTGACAGGGAATCAAACCGGCAACCTTTGGGATACCAGCGCAGATCCCTAGCCTCAGAGCCACCACTCCATACTAAACTACATATATATACAGTATGTAGTATATTGTATAGTATATATATATATATATATATATTGTGGAAGTTGACCCGGACACAGACAGGCAGACACGTTCATGTCACCCACAAACACGTTTATTTACAAGTATTTACAACAATTGGTCACCCAGACCCAGTCCAAAATAGTGCACACAAATCCCAAAGTCACAGTCCTAGCCACAATGCCTTTCTTCGGGCCGCCTCCACAGCTCTCCTGAGCTTCGTCCTTCCTCCTCCCGACTCCAGCCTCGAATGAAGGGAGACGGCCCCTTTTATATATGACCCGGATGAGCCCCAGGTGTTCCCGGCAGTCCTCCTCTAGCCACACCCCAGCGTGGCGGAAGTGCCGGCTGTCCTCCCGCAGCTCTCCGGCGCCGTCCTAATTCTTCCCCCAGCACTTCCGCCACACCAGGAAGTGCTGGGGTAACAGGTCCCCAAGGCATTGGGGCGCCTCCTGGCGGTGACCACGGGCCCCTGCAGGGTGGAGCTTCCATGCCCTGTACCCGTGGCCCCCAAAGCAACCAGGAAGGTGACCCCCACGTGATCCAGGGTGGGCGCAGACCCGCATCCGGTCCCTCATGGCGTCCCGGCCGGGTCATGGCCCCTGGCATCCCTGACAATATATATATACATATACACATACATACATACATACACAAACACACTTATTTCAATACCCCTCATTTTGCATTTCCCTGGATATTTATTGTTGTAACCTTATTGCCAACACAAATTGATCAAGTTCATTCTTTTCAAAATAAATATGTGGAGCTTAATATTATTTATTACTTTTTATTATTTTGTTTCAGTTATTTTTCATTTTTTGGTATATTTTAATGATTATTGCTTTCTAATTGTTTTTGCTTTTCTTCATGATTTTTATTTTGAATGCACAACATATATTTTGTATTCTATGTAGTTTTGTACTTATTCATTCCCTTTTTTGTGCTTTGGAAAATAAGCAGGTTATAGTTCTACCTATAGATGAGTTATGCAGTCATCAAGCTCAACTGTACCATGTAAGTACTTTTAGACTGTTGTATGCTATACATATAAAATGGGGCACAGATCAGGATAAATAAATAACAGTAATCCTTGTGGTTTGATTTGGAACTGTTAGAGAAAACCAAAATGACAGATCTTGAGTTTCACAAGGAGACCATTCAGTACATGCTTGAGTTTGAAACTGGAATCTATAGTAATTACTTTCCATGGGTAAAGCCAAAGTCTGCAGTAATAGAAATTATATTTTTGGAAAAAATTGTTGAACAGCAGAGACAAGACTGGAAACTAGTTTTAAATTATACTGACTTTAAAAATGTCCTGCAATAGACTATGGTCACAGTGACCCTAAATTGTATTAAGCAGATGGATGGAAGGATGCCTATATGGAACTAGAAATAAAATTCTAGTAATTGTTTCAATTCTGACCACCTGTCAAAATTGGTTTAAACATTGCTGTTTTAGTGATTTATTAAATTACATTACAGAAGGGTAAATGCTGCATATTTGTTTATCTGCCACAGACTCATCACCAGTTTGATACTGATCATCATTAATAATATGAAGAACAACAGACTCAATCCATCTGCTGTCTGATTGCTTTTTGGCTATTTTGTCTTTTTTTTATTTTGTTTTAATCAGAATGTGCTTTCTACCCAGGTCTTCAGACAGGAAAGCCAGACAGAGTCATTCATCAACATTATTATCATCCATCTGGGTTTTATCACTTAAAAGAGCACACAATACCATTTTGTACTATTTGTATTCATCTTCTATAATTCATTATCTTCTGGTACAAACCCATATGGATGCTATATGTAAAGGGTATGTATTTAACGCCTTTATGAATGTAAGCCTACCTATGAATCATAAAAGACTGGTTGGAATACTGAATAAACAAGTAGGAAAAATATATAAGGCAAGGGAGTATGAAAAATAGCTTTTGGTCAAATCCAAATAATGACAAAAACAAATCCCTAGCTGCTGCACTCTCAAGACACATCAAAACTCTTTAGTTTCTGGATTCTCATCTTTCTGTTTTCTTGAGGTCTCCTCAAGTAAGCCTTTACCATAACTCTCCTTCCAGCTTTAGAAACAACCTGCCTCTGAGATGAAGCAGCTTAAACACTCTCCTGGTAATATGTTTTGAGCTAAATACAATAATCATAGTGTGAGTGACACCCCACCAGAACTTTAGACAGCAGCTCCTGGTGTCCCCTGCATCACTCGGCTGTATACAGCACTACTGCTCCAAATGGCAGGTCCAGAAATCTTCCTGCTTTCTCAAAGGGTAGATTACTTTCATTTCCCTGTGGCCACGCCCAAAAAGTTCATTATGGTCTCTTTTTCATTGGCAAGGTATATGGTTATATCTTTCTCTTTTATATGAAAACCCTGGAGGTGCCCCTTCCAGGAAACAACTCTTCAAGATAAAATTTGCCAAACAATGGCACACCCTGTCCTTCTCTTATTGCCAATCATTTTTTTTTCATTATTGGGGGTTTCTGCACTGGTAACTCATTTAAAGTCAGACAGACCATTCACACAGGTGTGTTTTTGTCTCTGCTTTTGTAATCTGGACTAAAATTATGCTCAGGAATGAAGAAAAATGAACTGACTGAAGGACTTCTTTGTTAATAGTCTTTCACTTGTGTTTCACTTTGTTGTTGTGTATTGTAATATTTAGCATTTTGTGATAATTTCCCATGTTTTCAAAGGATGAATTTGAATTGGTTGATTAAAAGAAAGAAGCAGCCTTCTGACAATAAGTATACATATACTTTTCAGTGTATAAGTATATCCTAAGTGTAAAGAGCAAAAAGATTCTGAAGCTTTTTAATGTGTGTTATATGATAAAAACTGCCGTGTTTTATGGTTTTAGAAGCACATTGATAAAATGCAGGCAGGTGTGATGTTTTGTAAATACATTTCCGATGTGCCATTTCTGTAAGGTAACATAGAATGAGGAAATTGGAATTTAGATCTTAAGAGCCTTCAGAAAGGAGGACATGTTTTATTTTAAATGAAAACAGGTGAGTGCACCACTTCAGGGTGTAAAAAATCAAGCTGTGTGAAGTCAGAGAATGAACTGACTAGGAGTAGGAGCTGACCAGAGAGAAGGGAGGAAGTCAAATTGAGAATTCAAGTAGCTGCAAGACTGGGAAACTACACATCCACCACTAACAGATTGAATGGTTTGAATAGCCACATTTCTATTTTGTTTTCATTTATGGCTTAGCTATTTAATAATAATATTTAAATTTTAAAACTTATTGAGCCTTCTTTTCTGCTTGTACATTTTGGTCTATTCTATCACCAAAGGCTGGGAAGTTGAGTTCTTTTCTAAGCTAGGTTAATCAGGAGTGAGGGAGAGAGAATACTCCCAATAGAGAAGCTACAGTCACAGGCATACCTCTTGGTGAAGTCTTAAGGTAGAGGACTTCAGTCCTGAATGCAAGTGCTTTGCAACTGTGAATTGTATATCCCTAAATATAAACAGAGGTGTAACATATTGCTTTAGGATATAGGAAAATAATCTGTGTATTTGATAAAAATGCATTTATGCTTTAAGACAAGGTGCCTCCCCCCAACTTCTATGATAAAAAACTTGGTGCTGTGACTGCACAAACAGGGTAAATTGATTTTTACAGTGCAATAAAATAGTCTTCAATGTCTGAATGTTATTGCTTTTATGCTCAATTTCAGCAGGCTGTAGAATAAACAAATAGCATGAAAGTGAAAAATTTAAATAATAAAGCATTTCAATTGTTCAGACCTTACACTATGCTGAGAAACAATTAATACAATATAGTATTACAAACAAGTAAGTAAACAATGTTTTTAAAGTAGCTAGACTAGCAGAAGTGGATCATATATATGTGTTATGACCATGCGATTCTTCTCACACACCCATATGGAACTGATTCCACAACCTAGCCAATTTTACAGTTAAATATTTATTAAGCCTTTACTGTGCCTCGAAATTAATATTTTTCTTTAAATAGAACTGCCTCTTTAGACTTTGCTGGAAATAACAACACATCCACATTTTTGGGGATATCTTCATAAAAAAAGTGTTTTCCTTTAAAGTCTGCCATAGACTTCTAGATCCTTATGGGCCTGTGCTCAATGGTGACAAATTTGACACCATTTAATGGATAGAAATTACTTCACAGCTTGCAGCCAAACAAAACTGCCTGATCATCTGGCAGTCTGCTCTTTTATATTAAACCTAGAAGCCATAGGTTTGAGAGAGGCAGGTTTAGTGCTTACTTCTGAGGACCACACTGGACCAACCCTGGTTTGTGGAATTTTGGTGAACTAACTGGGCAGATTCTTTGCTATTAGTCCTCCAACATTCATCTGGGAAGAACACAATTTGTGGTACTTGAAGAAATTCTGTTTGGACCTGCGGTGTTCCCTTTGCTCCCATACTGGACCTCTGAGGGATGCTAATGAACCATGACAATGTAAAATTTGGAAAAACTATGTGTAAGACTGAAGTGTATATCAGCATAGAATATTCATTGGGTCCTGTTATATATATAATGAATACCACCCTGGATATGTGACAGAAACCTAATGATATCTTTAAGAGCCAAATCCTTTAAGTTAATGTTAATGTTAGATTTACCTTAGTTTGCTTAGTTTTACACTTGACTATACTGTAGCCATAATACAGATAGTGGAATATTCAGTTTAACACCCTATAAATTGAAGGTAATGGAATGTTCTTAATGTTAGTTCAGTGTGACAATAAAATAAAATAGTAAAAAGAAACCTGAACTGTTGGACAGATAGGCTTAAGGACATTAAGTTTTCTGCCCGTTATGTACATAAATGCAATGAATGAAATAACTTATAGAAACCTTAAGAAATGTAACCTAGATATTTAATCCTGAAGTAGAATTGCACAAACACCTTTTGTTTGTTTGGATTTTTAATAAAAGCACTGTCACTTTTTGCACCAATCCATTGCTGAATGCATGTATCCTCATTTGCCTGGCTAATCTCAGTTCATGACTATCGACGGTTCCTGACAGCAACAAGTGAGCATGGAGCCAACCCAGACGATCACAGTGTGCGTTTTTAATCTTTTTTGCAAGTTTCAAGAACTGTGTACCTGACTTATTGCCCTGAGCAAAAGGACTGGATTGCAAATTTGCATACCTCTTCATAAAGAAATGGAAGGTTTTTTTAGTCTTTTTCCCAGCATGAGCTCATGAATTACTTCAGTGAGGTATCATTAGCTGCTCAACACTGTATGCGTGTATGGCTTAGGAAAGAGCTTCCTTCCGATATGTTAGCAGTGCAACATAACTAAAGGGATAATTAAAAGGCCTTTCTGGTTTCTAGTTTTACCCTGATTATAAAAAAAAACTTCTAAAATTACTAAAATTAACACTATATGCTTCTGTTTAATCAGAAAAAATGGAAGACCGCCAGCAATCCCACAATAGCTGATTATTGTTATAATTTGTGTATTTCACATAATGTTCTATGTTTAGATACACACAATTGTCTCATAAATGACTAAAGCTAGATTTAATTCAGATTTAGCAGTGAACTCACAAGGAAAGGTGATACACATTGAGCTCAGTTTGGAGCTTTTAAACAGAAACTATAAATCCAAAATGTGTCTTTGGCATAGCTAACAATGATATAACTTTTCTGTTTGTTGGGGTGGCATGTCCACTTCCTTATGTTCAAAGTAATTTAGGACAAAGTGTCCATTGCCCATTTTGCTAGACTTTTTAGTGGCACAAAAAGCCTGTTAAATACAGTACCAGATTTAACAGGGATGCAGATATACACCGCACCTTTCCTCAACTTCTTTTCCAGAATAAATGGCTAAACTGCAGTTCACACTTCAGAATAAAGTCTCTGCACCTTATCTGATAACATGGCCGATCCCAGGCCAGAGACATCTAATAGAGTTACCAGCTGAACACCAAAGTTTGAACAAAGAGCTAAAATTCAACAAGTGGCAACCTTGATAGACAAAATAATTCACATGGTTCTGTAACTGGAACAGAACTTGAACCATCTGTGATGGCTATATGTTGTTCAGTCCAAGCAAACATTTGTTTAATTCAGTAGGTGTATGCTGTGGTCCATGATTAACTTGTTTAAATGTATATGGAAAGGGTAACTGTTTCAGTTCAAGAATATTGTACTTTCTATTGTATTTATATACTAGTGTTCTGTATTGGTATGGCTTCAGTAGAAACATCTGCTCAATTGATTAATTATGCTTGGCAAAAAGGAGTAAAAGAAATTGTTGACACAGTGAATCATTCTTGATAAAGCTACTGTGGAAAGAGCCACGAGCCAGGGTTTCTGTTATTATTCTTCTTTTTACAGCTATGTAAATGCTTAATGTTGTAAATAAATTAACATAAAATGTTCATAGTAGAATGTACATATTTCAGAAAAGATTTTGAAACTTTTAGTGTCAATCTTTTCAAATACTATAGTAGTAGTGTAATAAAACAAAAAACGCTAATGCGCTCTTTAATGTGAAATGCACGCAATACTTGCTTAGTGTTATGTTTGTTCATTAACAATATTTATGTTGTTCAATCCATGTCATGTTAATTCTTCTGTATTTATTATTTAGTTTTCTTAGTATAAATTACCAAAAGTAAATAAAAATGTAACTATGACATTTTTGTTACATTAATTGTAACAGGTTAATGTGATAGGCACTGGAATACTCTGTGCAGTGAAATGATGCAATAACAGTAAGATTAGATATCATTTATTGCAGAGGAGTTGTCTGTTATTGAATCTGTAAGTGTTTATAACTTGTGGAAATGTTATATAGCGTGCAATGTATAGCATTAATTAATAATAAAAGACATGCACTTGAACCCAGAAGAACAACAGCAACACCTCCACACAACAACGGACATCATCTTTAAAGAATTGGTATTGTAAAACTGTTTACCTATGCCAAAATAAATTATAACTCTAAACAACCAGTAAACAGCTAGCCTGTTCTGTGTTATGTTTGTCTGTCTTGTATGTCTTGCATCCTGTTTTCCATGTCAATATATATGCAGTTATCATGTTTCTATAGTCCCGGTGTTTATCAATATGATATATTATTCTGTTTCTTAAAACAAGTGTGCTTCAGTTAACTTGATACAAGTCAAATGGTCAGAAACACCTCCTACTGAGAAAGGTAAGCAAAATAAAGTGGAAGCCTTAACAAATTATTTAATTAATTACTGACAAAACTGATAATCCATTAACTGAGTTAAAATGGCACTGACACTGAAACCCACCTGAAGCCAATGTTGCTTCAATCCAAGTGCTCTGTATGTGTCATCTTTCCTTGTCATTAGGGGCATGTACCTCTTATAAAAGGTCCAGCATCCCTGAGCTGAAAAGCCCCAAGTAGCCTTTAAAGACCTACAGCTCTAGAGCTGCTGTAAAACTATATACCTTAAACTGGTCACACACTGGTTTAACTCATTCCAGTCAAGTCCCACATGCTGTGCACTAACAACAAGGCTACAAAATGCCAGTGCCTCTGGGGATGTACTCTCATTTTTAATGTGGACTTACCCTTTATAGGAGGTTTTCCTTGTGACTACTCGATGCTTTGTCCTACACTGCCATATTGAGAGCTGCAGTTGCCCTTGGCAACCCTTTTGAGACATAAAATAAATCTGAGATAAATTGCAGCATCACTCTTTTAAAGATTCCCATCCTGTTTCTCGATAGGGAAATCAAGTGGTATATGTAAATTAAAAAAAAAACAGTAAAACACAAAAATATATGTAACTATATGACATGTTCTTATGACATTGCATATATAAAAAGACTTTGAAACCATAATTCTTGCTTGTACTATTAGCGGACTGCTTTACACCAGCCATATGTCACAATACATTATTGATACAGCAACACTGACACTGACAGTTGTCAGTCAGTCTCGATGTAGAATGAGCATCTAAAAACAGACAATGTATATCAGAGAATACGTTACCACAGACTTATCCTACTTCTATTCTGAACAATTTTCATTCTGCTAACTAAAGTTGCATAGATTCATTGTGCTATACTGTTTCTACATAAATAACATTTATTATAATTAATTGATAGGCAAAGCAAATAAATTAGTATACTGTTGGTGCCCAGTATACAACCTCAGTTGCAGCCATTAATGCTTATCAGTGTGTGATTAATGGAAAGGCAAATATATTGGTTATCAAATGGTTAATGCTCAATATTAACAGGGATATTTACCTTCACCTAAAGACATGGGTAATGAAACTGTTTTAACAGCTGACTATTAGGAGGCCTCATTTCCTGTTGTTTATGTAGCAAGCAATAAAAGGCCATTTTTGAGTTCTATCACAACTCTGCATTGTGTGGTTACAATTCTACAGCAATAACAACTGAAAAAATGGTAAAAAGTGACATTTAATGTAAAACAGGATTGAGAAGCCATGTGTTGTAGAAATCCTAATTGTTTACAGCTGAATACTGTTTGAGATTTGTAAAAGAGTAATTTGGCAGCATGGCCAGTCCCTTGGGGGGCAATGTCCATAATCTATTAGGTTTTAATGGGGATAATATCATAATCATAGATAAGTTATTGCTTTGCCTTTTATTAATGACAGATATCTTGATCATTGTTCTGTACATGTAACAGAAATATGACAGCCACAAATGGTCTCAATTTTGAGGTGTTAATTAGTTGGAGCACACAACATTACATGGGCAGTGATCAAAGGCACAGATTTTAATGGCAACACAGTTACAGCAAAACACATAATACAAAACAGAAACAGCTTCATGAAATCCACACAACCGCTGCAGTTCAAATAATAATAATAAAAAAAACAGCTGTTCTCTTTCTTAAATAACTTCCTTCCTGATATATCCACATACAACCTTTGAAACACACTCTGATGTATCAATTTTAAAGCAAAAGCTTAAATAAAGATTTCAATTTTCTCTTTCTGAAGCTTAGGATATAAGTGTTTATATCTATAAGTTGTGATGGGTGGTCAGAACCCTTACCCGGCAAGGATGCCCAGAGTGTGGAAGGATTCGGGGAGAGAATATTTTCGGGATACTTTACTCCCCTGGGTCGATAGTGGGCAGCCCACTTGGTTTCCAGAAGAGCAATGGGTCATGAGCATGGGAGCTCAGCCCTGATGGAACCTGTGGCCATCGCCAGGATATTGCTTGGGCCTTATTTGGCCACACTTCCACCACACCTGAATTATTTGGTCAATAGTCTCCTTTTAAGTATTAAATGGTACCAATTGACATTATGCTGAACATCCACAGTTTGTCTCAATGCTCTGATATTTTTTAGTGTTCTAAATGGTTCTCAGTGGTCCAGATATGTCCTTCACACTAGAATTTGATTGAAATTTATTCAAGCACTTTAGAATAGTATGACAAGAAGTAATTCTTTCTTGCTGAGACACGTTAAACTTAATGCTGTCTTCTTTGCATGTCTGCTACAGATTTTGACTCAATGTCTGCCTGAACAGTGAACATATGAATTAAGCATTGACCACGACCAGTGAAACTGCTTTTAGCATACATATATGCTTTAAATTTATTCAGCCTCCCTTCATAACACTCCAAAAATCACCACATTCTTGTGCTACATTACTTAAGTTCATTTTGACATTTCTCACGGTGTAATGCCACCCCAATAACACACCGATACACACCTCAAAACAGGGAGTAGTGGATAAAAGAGAAGTAGCACTTAGCTTGGCTATAACAGATGATTTAACTTCTTGAAACTAACACTAGTGAAGACACCACATCAACATCCTTAACAAGAGTCTCATATTTGACAGAAACCAGGGCAAATTTCTTGTTAGGTTTTGCTACTCCACTTGTATCCTGGTGTCTTGTTTCAGAGAATAGGATCAAATGCTGGATGACTTGATGACTTCCAACAAGACAGCCATCAGATGTTAAAGAAAGGAAGACAAATAGAGATCAGCAGTGGGGTATATTAACTGCTACACGCTTTTAAAATATAATTCAAGTATTACAATATATTTTCCATTTAACAATATGGTAGTTCTTGCCATTTGTTCTGCAGCACATGTAGTGTCATATATTCCCAAAAATGTAAAAGACTTATATATGGGTATATATTGTGACCAAAAGTACAATAGCTTTGCCTACTTTGCCTAAAGACAGTCAATTGCATCTAATGAGGCAACTTCTAGAAAAGCAGCTACAATATGTAACTTAGTCCTGTAAAACTCTTTTCTTCACTGAAGCCTCTACATCAAGCATGTCAAACTCACTACCATTGGTGGGCCGCTTCGACTGCCATATGTAGGCTAATATGTGAGATACATATTGCCTTTCCCTGATTGTGCTGCCCTTGATGCAAAAATGTGCATGAAAAAACACAAGTCATTATCTCTGTCGAGCAACATGTATTGAAGTAAGTTTTGCTCACAATCATTGGGTTGACAGAATTTTACAGTGCTAGTAATAGTACTATGTGTAATTTACTTGAAGTGATTTGATCTTGAGTTCTCATGTCAACAGATCCACATCCTGACATCGCTCAGAAAGTAGTCGTGTTTAAGGATGCCTAAAAACCACCATAAACCTGATTTTGAAATTTTGACCCATCAGAATACTTTATCTGTTTATTTCCTTATGGTATACTGTATATAGAATAGAGTAAAAACAGTTTCAGTAATTAAGGAGGTAGAAATGCATGGTGCAGACATTTATACAGATGGTTGGTTGTATACAGATGTTTGAGTAGCTGAGTGTAAATGACTTTCTAACTTTTTCGTTTATTTTTAGAATGTGTGATTCACGCTCACAATTACACGAAGTAAACAGAAGGCATACTGGAATGAATGTAACACTTGGCAAGAGGGTCTTCCCTACCAAACTTCAAAAAGAACTCTTTCCATATAATTTACAAGTCTTTGAAGAGCAACTTACTCTTCTGTATTGTCACTTTTATTCCAATTACAAACTTGAATTTTTTTGGGTAGAAACCAGCATTATTATGTCTCAGTCAGTCCAGCGGTAGTCATAACAAAAGTACTGAAAGCACTAGTGTTCCCACTGGAGTGTGCAAACTCATTTTACTCATTTTCTAGGAAAATAAAAAGGCAGACTTGCTAAGTTGCCCAGAGGACAGTTAGTCTTTACAAATTTATATTATCCAATGTTCTTGAAATGGTCTCCATTTAAAGTTCAAGGCTCAGGTTTTATCAAAGACATCAAAATTCTAGTCCAGTTAGCTTGCATCCATTTTACAGATAGTTTTAAACATTCACTGAAATTGACAAAAGTTCCTTACATCCTTAAGATGGTCTCAGTGGCTACAAAACTATAATCTTAACATCTGTTATAATGTAGGCATTCTAGCAACTCATATCTATTATGTTGCCTTAAAAATCATGAAATTAACATTAATAAAAGACCAAGTGGTTGTACATCGATGAACAATCTGTAGAGATGACAGAGAATTTCAAGTTTCAGAGCACCACCATTTCCATTATTCTAACATAAACGGTCAATACATGTAATATGGTCAAGAAAATTCATTCTGTGACCAATAAAGTAATGCACAATAGAAGAGCCTTCTCCATCACTGTGTGGAAAGACTATAGTGCTGCTGAAGACAAAAAACAGCTGGAAAGAGTGACTTCTGAAATCACAGGATTCCTTTTACTCATTTTAAATTTACACTTCTCTAACAGCCTGAAATGTAAAGGTATTGGGATTTTATTTGAACATTTGCGAACTGCTCATCCTTATTTCAATCCCTCACAAAGACTAGAACTAATGTGCTTACTTGGTATTTTATTTGAAATGACTTCATCAATCAAATTCTATGTAACTGATGTAGTAATAAAGAAAAGTACAGCAACAGCAAAAAAAGGCTAATAATTAAGAACATGGCATAATCCTCTGCAGAGTCTCTCACCTTTCCTTTTAAAGGGGCAATCATCTACTGTCTGTCTTACTACACAATTACAAATGGTGGTTCTTTAATGACACTTTACTGGGATGTGTGGTTTCCTGTAGAACCATTGGTTTCATTCTGGGAAGGATTCTTTGCATATGAGACTGTGTCTTGGGGGTTGGAAAATGTTCCTAATATGTGGACCAAACAGAAATCTTTAATGTCTAGTAGGCTATCTAGCAAGATCAAGAAAACTTGATCTCAGCCTTAGTTACTGTGTGCAGTGAGAGTCATGTTTTGAGATTTCAAAATCTGTTATTAACTAATCATGGTTATTTATTAGTCCTGATGCAGACTTAAATAAATAAAGGCTTTTTCTGAAATCTTCTCCTGGATAGCTCTTTTAGAAATCAAAAATGGTTCCTCTATGGCAGGAGTGCCCAAGAAGTCGATTGCGATTGATTGGTAGATCGCAAAGGTAGTGCAGGTAGATTGTGTTGCAAAAACTTTTTTTTCTAATGTTTGTCTATCATATTATCTCCCTATGGCATTTGCCACTTGATTGACATACAGGGCGGCCAGTCTGAGATCTCTTTTCTTCTAACACACTGGTCATCCCACACTCACGATCAAACGCGCAAGCTACTGCAAAACTATGGCTGTGATCTAGTTAGCCTTCCAATTTATATCGACTAAAGAAGGGATTTTTAAAAAAAAGAAATTTGTTTGGGGAGGGTATGGGCTGTATGTGGAATTGGAAGAGGGTTTTTTTTCTCACAATGTCACAATCGAAGTGCATTTGTCTGATCTATCAATATATCATTGGTATTCCAAAGAAGGAAAATGTGGAAAGGCACTTTTGAACTGTTCAAAAAAAATACTACGCAACTGACTTCCTTCCAAAAAGCGATCTGAGAAAGAGAAAGGAGTGGGAACTAAAATCACAGTTAATTGGACAGCCGTCATTTTTCACTCGGCTGAATTCAAAAGCAAAGACAGACACACCAAAGCATTGTTCCAGGTCAGTCACTCGATCATTAAGCATAAGAAGTCCTTCCAAGAGCTACCTCCTTGACTGCGTTATTCGGCTCTACTTATTTATGTGAGTCAGCCTTTTCCCACATGGACATTATTAAATCCAAGTACTGTAGTGACCATAAATGTATTAAATTGTTATTGTGCCATAAAGGTTATTCAGTTATGCAAGGTACAACAACATATATATTTTATGTATAAAGTATACTCAGTATGTGTATATATATATATATATATATATATATATATATATATATATATATATATATATATATATATATTATTATTATTATTATTATTATATATATATATATATGGTAGCATTTTTAATGTAGGTAGATCATTTCAACCTGGTCATTTTAAAAGTAGTTTGCAAGCTGAAAAAGTGTGGGCGCCCCTGCTCTATGATATCATCCTTAAGAACCACACTGACACCTTTATTTTTAACAGTGTATATGACAAATGACCAGTGGCAGCTGTCACTTTTTTTTTCTTGAATGTACTGGAAGGTCAGGATGAAATGATCGTGTGACTTTTAAACAAATACCAGATTGCAGGAAAACTATTAAGTGAAATTACTTAATTATTTATTTTGTCCATATTAAACAACATGTCTAAAATGGCCTTATCACAGAGATGTTAAAATGTCTTGTATATTAACATCAGCAATCTTGTTTTTCTTATCACATACTCCTTATTGCCGTCATTTTTTTTTTCTCTACCAATATTTAAATATTATTTGTAAATTTCCTTCTGCCTCCATTTTAGTTGTTTTTTTTTTGCGTCAGACAATTTAATCTATTGCAATTTCATACACCTACACTATATTCCAACTGAAGTGTGTGGCCACTCAACTGTGAGATATCCTTTTATTGGCACTACTAAATTAATCCCCATTCCTTTTTCAAGCAAAAATCATGGCACTTGAAAAATAAGTTATAACCACAATTGTACAATATTTCAAGAATGTCATCCTTTTACATAATTTAATGCTCATACACGAATCTCAGATGGAAGGAAGCATGCTATAACTTCAGATGACATAGTTAAAACAGACTTTGTCAAAACAACTAACACTAAGTTTGATAACACACTTTATTCTATAACACAAAGATCTGGATTTTCAATATAATCTGTACTTTTTCCTACATGTTATTTTTGTTTTTGCCCCAGTGCCCTTCTGTGGATGAGCTGCCTCTGCACAGGAAAGAACAATGCCTCAATTTACTTTGTAAAAGGAAAGGGTTGTGAGTTCTCATTGAGAAAGGCAGCAGGACCCTCCCCTTGAGATGCTCTTACATAAATGAATGTGCTAAGGGAAAACATAAGAAGGGCTCCCTGTACTTTAATACATGGAGCTAACTGGACGTGATTCCATGTCTTCTTTTACATGGTTATTATGGGAGCTACTTCTTTGTCATATGATATATATTTTTATCCATATATTCCATCCCTGTTTTTGATCTTTAATTCATTTTAAATTATGTAAATTTTAAACAAATGAGTAAAAGCAATTGTGTATTTTTGCATCCCTTTTCCCAATAGTAAATATACAGTTTATACTGTTTTAAAATGTAAACAAATGCTATATAAGAAAATGAAAGTTGAAATGTATATACTTTTTAGAGCTATTATAATTTACATCCTTAAGTTGTTTCTTATCTGTATGTTTTCCAAAGGAAAGGTATTTTTAAAGTAAACATATTGTGAAAAAATATTTTTCATCTGTTGTGATGTGAGATTTTGCATATAACTTGATAAATGTTTTGTATGTCTTTATTTATAATCTAGGCAAACCAATGCAATTTAGAGGTATTCGTGTTTGCCCCCCCTCCCCTTTTTACGACTGTCTCTTTGTAATTTTATGACAGGATTTGGGGGAATGTGTCTTAAACCAGTTTGATGAGTATTTCTCTGCTAAAGTCTTTGAACCCCCTACAAGGAAGCCAGGATGTTTAACATATGGTTTTGGGCAGGAGATAAGATGATCTATTCCACCCATTGGTCTGAGATATGGCTGTCTGGAGGGTTTGGACAGAAAACCTATAAATTTGCTTGCTCAACCACATTCTCTCTATCTAACCAACATATGATGAAGAAGCATCTCTCTTGCTAACCTGTGATGATGAAGACAACACAATGAAGAGCACAGCTCAGCAGCCATATTGAACAGACATGTGGCTGAAAGCTGAGCACCAATGATGCCTTAACTAGAGACATTTTAAGTAACTACAAGTCTGTGTGCCACCTGAATTACACATCACCATTTTATCAGGTTGTATGGTTGCCAATATTCAAATGTACTTTGCATTTTGTTATTATTTATGAATATTATCAGTAATACATTATTTTATGTGTAACTTAACTCCTGCTTGTCTTTTTACTACTGTCGTAAGAACGAGACATGGACAGATAAAGGGTTGGGGCAGCCACCCGTATAATGTGGTATCCTGGCTGCAAAAGGTCGTTTTTATCAAATAATCAGCACTGAAGTGCATTCAACTGAGTCCAGAACAAGACTGAGGAAACAAAGGAAAAGGGGCAGGTTTTAAAGGGGAGACAGGAAGTGAGGTCATATGGATCCGCACGTGGTCTTCCACCATTGGTTCGTAGCCGGAGGTGACATCAGAGGGACTGGAGCTGGTGTGGCCGACTTCCATTGGCTCAGTCCCGGAAGTGATGTCAGGAGATCCAGGTGAAATCCCCCGGGGATGGTCTACAGGCAAGGGAGAAAAAGAGTCAGTGCACTCTGCCACACCCCGCATGCCTCAACTGCCTTCACTCAAGCCCTTTAGCTGCCTCCCATGCGCACGTGTGTGACAAGGCCCCCCCCTTAGCCCAGACCCGGCGGGTCGGGCGACCTAACCGAGAGGTCGTGAACCCAGAAAGAGCATCAGCGTTGGCGTGGAAGCGCCCGGCGATGAACGAGCGAAAACTTGTACGGCTGCAGGTCAAGAAACCACCGGGTGACCCGCGGATTCACTCCTTGTGGAGGGCCATCCACTGTAGAGGTGCATGGTCCGTGACAAGGGTGAATTCCCGGCCCAACAGGTAGTACCTCAGCTGAGTAATCGCCCATTTAATCGCCAGAGCCTCCCTCTCCACCGCAGCATACCTGGTCTCCGTCCAACAGTTTCCGCTCAGGAACATGATGGGGTGCTCCACACCATCGACGCTTTGGCTCAGCACGGCGCCCAGGCCTGTGTCCGGCGTCCGCCTGGAGGATGAAAGGCAAAGAAAAGTTAGGTGCCATCAAAACAGGTGGACGTAAGGGCCTGCTTTAAGTCACCAAATGCAGCCTGTTTTTCAGTCCATACCACAATGTTCGGGCCCTCTTCTTTGTTAAATCAGTCAAGGCGCCGCTCTCTCCAAAACCGGGTACAAACCGGTGGTAGTACCCGCTAACCCGAAAGGCTTGGACCTGCCGCTTGGTTCATGGACGGGCCATTTCAGAATGGCATCAATTTTGGAGCACTGTGGCCTTACGGTACCCACCCACCAGGTAGCCTAAATATTTGGCCTCGCTTAATCCAAGAAGCATTTCTTGGGATTAATCCGAGCCCGCCTCACCAAGTGTCCGTAATACCGCTTGGACATGCTGTAGGTGTTCCTTCCATGTGCTGGAATAGATGACCACGCCATCCAGGTAGGCAGCACTGTATGAGTTATGAGGTCAAGCACTTTGTCCACCAGACGCTGAAAGGTTGCTGGAGCCCCGTGTAACCCAAATGGAAGGACACGATACTGCCAGTGTCCGCTAGGGGTACTAAACGCGTTTTTCCTTCGGAGTCCGTTAAAGGAACCTGCCAGTACCCTTTTGTCATGTCAAGTGTGGTCAGGTATTGAGCCTGTCCAAGCCTCTCGAGGAGGTCGCCCACGCGGGCATTGGATAGCATCAAATTGGGAGACTTGATTGCCGACGGAAGTCATTGCAGAACCTCCAACTTCCGCCAGGCTTACCGACGAGCACAATGGGGCTGGACCAGGGACTATAACTTTCCTCAATCACACCTAGCTCCAGCATGCGCTTGATCTCAAGCTCCACTTCAGCCTTTTGCCTCGGAAGACGATCGGGCTTCTCGGACAACAACCCCGGCTCTGTCATGATGTTGTGCTCAATCAGAGAGGTCCTTCTGGGTTCTCACTGACTACCTCCCGAACGGTCCGGATAACTGTTTCCAGCTCCTGCCCTGTCTGGGACTTAAGTCCGTGCGAAGTTAAGGTGTGTGTGTGAGCGAAGAGTGAGCGGGCTGGCCGGAGGAGGGATCGGGTCCCTGTCCTTCCACGGTTTCAGCAGGTTCACATGATAAACCGCTCCTTTGGCCGACGCATTGGGTTGACTCACCAAATAGTCGACCAGTCCCTTCCTCTCCTTAACTTCAGTAGGGGCCCTGCCAGTGGGCAAGCAACTTAGAGTGGGAGGTAGGCACTAGGACCACGAAGAGACGTGCCGCGGTTGTAGTACCGGGCCTGTGCTGCTTGAGCCTCCTCCATGTGACTTTTAAGGACAGGCCGAATCTTTCCAAATCTATCGCGTAACTGCGCGATATACTCCAGTATGTTTGTGGAGGGAAGAGCCTCTTCTTCCCAGCCTTCTTTCAAAATATCTAATATGCCCCAAGGTTGTCGCCCATACAGTAGTTCAAAAGGGGAGAACCCCGTGGAGGCTTGTGGGACTTCCCGATAGGCAAAAAGGACGAGGGGGAGGAGCTGATCCCAGTTCCTTCCATCCTCGCTGACCACCTTACGCAGCATTTGCTTGAGAGTTTGATTAAACCTCTCTACTAATCCGTCGGTTTGAGGATGATACACCGAGGTCTTTAAATGCTTTATTTTCAGTAATCTGGCAGTCTCCTTGAACGTCTCCGAGGTGAAGGGGGTCCCCTGGTCTGTCAAGACTTCTTTGGGGATCCCCACGCGCGCGAATACCCCTAGTAATTCCCGTGCGATGGCTTTAGAGGTAGCTGAGCGCAACGGAACAGCTTCGGGTATCGTAGCATAATCCACGAGGACTAAAATGTACTTGTGTCCTCGGGCTGAGGGCTCCAGGGGTCCCACCAGGTCGACCCGATTCTGTGGAAGGGAACGTCAATCAGTGGAATAGGAACAGAGGAGCACGGTCCCTCCTAGGAATTTGTCGCAGTTGACACTCCGTGCAGTAAGCGCAAAAGCTACTAACCTCCTCATTAATTCCTGGCCAGTAGAAACGGAGCTTGATCCGCTCCAGAGTTTTTTCGGTGCCCAGGTGGCCACCTAGGAGGTGGGCGGTGCTAGCTGCAGACCTGCCGCCGGAAGGTACGCTGCACTAGCAGCAGCCTCTCCTGCCCGCCATGCATTGCTACACGGTAAAGGAGGTCATTATCTAGCACAAAGTAGGGGCCCTGTGGCATCGGCTGATTAGTGCGCTGGCCATTGACAAGGACCACTGCATTTTTTACAAACTTCAGGGAGTCATCATTCCATTGCTCCTTCTAAAAGAAGCGGCGTTTTTTAAATTGGAACCGAACACGGAGAGAGGGTCAGCGTCGACCTCAATGGGCGTGGTTTCTCCCGCCTGCCGCGCGTTGGTGGATGACGTGTTAGCCCGCGACGCCCGGAGTTGCCACGCCAGTCAGGGCGACCGCCGTCTCTCTCTGCCGGCTGATTACACGGCGTGGAGGCAGCTTGAGACGGGTTATCTCCGTCCATAACGAGGCCCAAATTAACCCCGGAGTGGTATGTGTCTCACCTTTTGATTTTAGACCAGTCCCGCCCTAGTATCACCGGGTGTGGAGGATCAGGTAGGACCGCTACGTGAGTTTACTTAACTGACCCTCCGTAACTGATGATACAGCGCGGACCTGTACCAGCGGATGTCTCCGTGGACACAGGTTATACCGGTCTTAAATTTTAGCCACTGTTGCGGTTGCACAAAGCGGCGGGCAACAATGGAAATGTTGCTGCCGGAGTCGAACAAACCTGTGGTCTTGTGTCCGCTGACGATCACCACGCCAGTATGTGGGACCGCCAACGGATTAGCCAGAGCACACCAACCCTCCTCCTCCACCTGCATTCCTCCTTGCCTCCAAGCGGTTTTGCGCTGCGCCAGCGCTGACGCCAATACAAGCTCGGATTGTACAGGGATGGGCTAGGTCTTGGAACGCACTCGGCTGAGTTTGACATGAGGACGGTTCTGCTCCCCAGAGTGTGAGGCCGCCTCTGCGTCTCCATAAGCTCTATGAGCTCAGACATGTTCTTAAACTGCTTGCCCCAAACGGCTGGGTGAAGCCACGGGGAAGCGCTTCCAGGAGCAGATAGCAAGCTACCTGCTCTATTATTTGGTAGGGCGTGTTTTCAAATGGCCGTAGCCAATGCCCTACCATTGCCCATAAGGACCAGGCTTGTTTGTTGGTTGGCGCTCAGGGTCCAACCTCCATTTTTATTTTATTCACCTGCCAGTCTGGGGCACCCCTAGGTGGTAAATGGGGCTTTGGTTTCACAGGGAGGCAGGCACTCTCCCCCAAGAGAGCATACTGAGTCCCTTTGCCTCCCCTCCAGGGCAGCCCACCTGTGAGCCCCACCCACACACACCCCCTGGCCTCCAGGTGGCCTAGTTATGAGTGCTGGGAGCGGAGCCCGCACCGGGTCACGCCGAACCACGGGCACCCTCCCGCCTGAATACTTGGCCCCGGTACGCTCCCACCTGGGTATATTGCAGGTCCTGTCCCCTTCTCTTCTGGGACTTCTCCATCCTGCCGACTATGCCACTGTCACAAGAACGAGACATGGACAGATAAAGAGTTGGGGCAGCCACCCGTATAATGTGGTATCCTGGCTGCAAAAGTCGTTTTATCAAATAATCAGCACTGAAGTGCATTCAACTGAGTCCAGAACAAGACTGAGGAAACAAAGGAAAAGGGGCAGGTTTTAAAGGGGGAGACAGGAAGTGAGGTCATATGGATCCGGCACGTGGTCTTCCACCATTGGTTCATAGCCGGAGGTGACATCAGAGGGACTGGAGCTGGTGTGGCCGACTTCCATTGGCTCAGTCCCGGAAGTGATGTCAGGAGAGCCAGGTGAAATCCCCCGGGGATGGTCTACAGGCAAGGGAGAAAAAGAGTCAGTGCACTCTGCCACACCCCGGCATGCCTCCGAACTGCCTTCACTCAAGCCCTTTAGCTGCCTCCCATGCGCACGTGTGTGACACTACATCTAATTGGCTGAGGTTATAGATATAGAAGGGAAGGTGGGGATAAGTTATATACAGTGGTAAATTTGTGAGATTAGGCATTCTAAGGCTACATTTTATTAATACAGTAGGGGAAAGTAGAGCAATACATATATTACTCTACCAAGATAAAACATCATCTCAGGTATTTTATAAAGTGATAAACATTTTAAAAAAATGCACTTAATACTTTAAAAAAATACACTTACAGTAGACACTGTAAAAACAATTAAACGTTCATTTGATGGATAAAGAAAGACATATGTTATAATCAAGATGAAAATCCTATTAGTATTTGGCTAATCGCAATTTGTCTTGACATCTTTAATCATGAATCAAAGCCCTTTGTCACATTTTTCACATGTAAACATAATGACAAATAGGTGTGATTCATGAAGGCTCAAAAATAAGACCATCTGTTTAAAAAGGACATTGGTTGACCTTTATGTAATAAATGACAGAATGAACAGCAATCCCATATCAGGCCGCTTTGGAAGAAGAGAAATGCTATTTAACCCAAGACACTGTAGTGAAATGACCTTTTAGCTAGCAGTCCTTGGTGTTAGATACTGTAGTTAAAGTGCATGTAGAAACTGTTATAATAATACTTATTTGATGCTGTGAGTTTTTAAAGAGTGTGCTTTGTTACCTACAAAAAACAGAAATGCTTTAGTGACTACATTGTTAGGTAATTTAATATGTCCTTATTTGTGACTGTTGCCACACATCACAAGGCACATACTGTAACTGTACCGGTACATACTGTTTTAGGCACTAGTAAACAGACATAAGTCTATAATAATATATATAATAATAGAATAAAAGCCCAATTATGCAGTTACTGTTACAGTGAGCTAAAATTTTTACTCTTTGATTAATATATGTTGTCATGCACGCGTGCATAGGGAGCCGCTTAAAGACCCAACGAGCAACGCGGTATATCGTGCCAGGGGACAAAGCCGGGGTACTAACCTTTCTTTCTTTATTTCCACAGAAAGACTGAAGCACCACCGCCTTGAATTCACCTGGACTCCCTAACAACGCGCGACCACTTCCGCATTCCTTCCTTCCCTCTAGTCCTCTTCTGATGACGTCATGACTCCCATCCACCACCACGGTTCCTTCCCAGCATTCCATCTGCCTGTTTCTGGTCCCACCCCATAAATTGTCCCCCTACGCATTTCATGATTGTCTATTGTGCTTATGAGAAGTGAAACTGACCTTGAACTTACAGTATACAGGGCTGGAAAACCCCAAACTTTTGTGTCTGTGCTTTTCTTTTACAGTGGTGAAGTCGGCAGGATACACAGACCAAAGAATGTTTGAAGGGCAGAACCTAAACATAGTCTTAACGACAATGATGAACGAGCTCCAGGCTATGAAGGTGGAGCAGGCAGCCACGAAACTGGAGCTGACGGAGACCAAGATGTAGCTGTGGCAGAAGCGGTAAACCAGAGCCCACATGGCCTCCACCTCCTCCAATCATTCCACTTTCTGAGTCGGACGATATAGAATCTTATTTAATGATCTTCGAGAGGACTGCCTCTCAGAATCAGTGGCTGAGGGCGGAATGGGCGTCCATACTGGAGCCGTACTTGAAGGGTGTCACGCAACGGGCCTATCATTACCTTTGCGAAGGAGAAAGCCACTGATTATTATCTCCTGAGGTCCAAAATATTAAATCGCTACACCGTAACATTGGGCCAGCAGGCGAGGGAATGGCAGCATTGGAAATTTCACCCCAATCACCCTGCTAGGGCCCAGGCCTTTGAGTTCTGGGGTAAAATGGGGCGCTGGCTAAGGCCGGATATTAACCAGGCGCACCAGGTAGTGGAGCAGGGGGCCTGTGAGTGGTTCGTCAATGCCATGCCGGAATACCTCGCCCAGCAGGTCAAGAGGCATCCGTATAAAGACATGAAAGACCTTCTGGAGGTTCTGGAGAGCCAACTAGCAATGAACTGAGTCGGGGGGTTGGAGTCTGCTTGTGGGTTCCAACAGGGACGTGTCACTACCCCTGAGCCCACCCGTAACACTCCTAAAGCTAAATTGGGTCTGATTATGGATGGACAAGGCACCATCCCAGCAGTTCCCACACCATGCACCTCGGCAACTAGTGATGACATAGGTAACCAGGGGGAAGACTCTCTGGTGATGTACCTTGACCCAGAAGTACAAGCAGGTGAGGATCTGGGTCAGATAGCCGATAACCTGTGCCTCCACAATATCCTCTCATCGGCATAGATTATCAATTTAGATCTATGCAGGCTTCTTTTAAAAGAGAACAGTGGATTGATGATTCCCTGAAGTTTGCCAGGAATGCCATCGTTTCCATTGACAGTGATTCACTAGACAATTCCGTACCACTGGGACCCTACTTTGTTTTAGAGAATGATCTGTTGTAACGAGTGGCGGAACACGAAGGTGAGGTACGGAAGTTGTTGCTAGTGCTGTGGACCTACCGGCAGGTGGTTTGTGAACTCCCACGCCCACCTCCTAGGCACCCATCTCGGGGCAGAGAAAACCCTGGAGAGAATAAAACTCTGTTTCTATTGGCCCAGAATTAACGAGGAGGTCCGATGTTTCTGTCAATCCTGCCCAGAGTGTCAGCTACGTCAGATTCCTATGAGGGACCGTGCTCCTCTTATTCCAATTCTGCTTATCGATGTTCCCTTTGAAAGGATTGGAATCGATCTCGTAGGCCCCCTAGAACGTTCAACTCGTTGCCATAAATATATATTAGTTATGGTTGATTAAGCGACTCGATACCCAGAGGCGGTTCCCCTGCGCTCTGCTAATAAAAAAAATATTGCACGGGAATTAGTAGGTCTTTTTTCCAGAGTCGGAATACCTAAAGAAGTCCTTATGGACCAAGATACACTCTTTACTTCGGATACGTTCAGGGAGGTTGCCAAGTTACTCCATATTAAGCATCTCAAAACGTCTGTTTACCATCCTCAGACAGATGGGTTAGTGGAAAGATTTAACCAAACCCTTAAACAGATGCTTCACAAGGTAGTCAACGCGGACGGTAGGAACTGGGATCAACTTTTACCTTTAATGCTCTTTGCTTATCGGGAGGTACCACAGGTGAACTTTTATACAGGCGCCAACCCCAGGGTATTTTGGACATTCTCAAAGAGGGTTGGGAAGGAGAGGCTCTTCCCTCCACCAATGTTTTGTAATACATCGCACAATTACGCAATGGATTGGATAAAATCCGACCCCTCCTAAAGGAACACATCCCGCGAGTTCAAGCGGCGCAGGCGCGGAATTATAATAGGAACACCTCCCTCCGGGAGTTCCAACTGGGGGACCAAGTTATGGTACTCGTGCCCACTTACTATTCAAAACTGGTAGCCCATTGGCAGGGCCATTATGAGGTTAAAGAGAGAAAGGGGCTCGTCGACTATTTGGTGAAACAACCGAACCGTCGACCGAGTGAGAGGGTTTATAACGTTAACTTGTTGAAACTGTGGAGGGATAGGGAGGACTACCCTCTCATTGGCCCAACCCTCTCCCTTTTCTCGACAAAAATCAGTCCTTAACTTCAGCCCCAATTTGACATCCCACCAACAACAGGAGCTGGAAGGTGCAATCCTATCTATCCCAGAAGTGGTCAGTGAGGCACCTGGCTGCACCTCACTGATTGAGTATGACATCGTGACAGATCCCAGGGTGGTAGTCAGGGAGCGGCCCTATCGTCTCCCGGAAGCAAAACGTGCAGAGGTGGAGCTGGAAGTCCAACGGATGCTCGACATGGATATTATCAAAGAGAGTCACAGCTCGTGGTCCAGTACCATTGTCCTTAATGAAGTCTCTAAATTCGATGCCTTCCCAATGCCCCGTGTGGACAAGCTTCTTGTGCGCCTGGGGACGGTACATTATTTGGTTACTCTTGATATGACTAAGGGATACTGGCAAATTCCCTTAACGCCATCCACAACAGAAAAGACAGCATTTAGTACCCCTAGTGGACATTGTCAATACAAGGTTCTCCCATTTGGGCTGCAGGGGGTGCCAGTGATCTTTCAGTGTCTGGTAGACAGAGTGCTAAAGCCCCACCAGCCCTACTGTGCCGCCTACCTCAATGATGTGGTCATTTATTGCGAGACCTGGGAGGAGCATGTCTTGCAGGGTTATGTCGTCCTCCTAATTCTAGTAAAAGTAGGCCTCCGTATTAATCCCTAAAAGTGTTTTTTTCGGAATAAATGAGGCCCAATACTTAGGCTACCTGGTTGGAGACTGGTGAAACCACAATGTTCAGAAGTTAAAGATATCCTCAAATGGCCCCGTCCGATAACCAAGAGACAGGCGCAAGCTTTCTTGGGATAACCGAGCTACTACCACCGGTTTGTACCTCGGTTTTCCGAGAGAGCCGCAGCCTTGAAAAGGGCCCCTTTACATGTGGTATGGGATGACTTAAAGGAATGGGAATTCAGTGACCTAACGACGGCCCTGACAACGGCACCGGTGTTGAGAACTCCTGACTATTCTCTTCTGTTTCTCCTCCAGACCAATGCTTCGGACACAGGTCTAGGTGCCGTGCTGAGCCAAAGCATCGACAGTGTTGAGCAACCCATGATTTATCTGAGCTGGAAACTGCTGGATAGGGAGACAAGGTATGCAGCGGTAGAGCGGGAAGCTTTGGCCATCAAGTGGGTGGTAACTCATCTGAGGTACTACCTGTTGGGTCGAGAGTTCACCCTGGTGACGGACCATGCTGCCCTCCAGTGGATGGCTGTTCACAAGGAGTCAAACTTATGAATCATCAGGTGGTTTTTAGACCTGCAGCCTTATAAGTTCACTGTCACTTATTGCAGGAGTAACCTACAGGGTAACGCTGATGTTCACAACCTCTCAGTTCGGGTGGCTGGGCTTGTGGGGGAGGGGGCATGTCACTCATGCACGCATAGGGAGCCGCTTAAAGACCCAACGAGCAACGTAGTATATCGTGCCAGGTGATAAAGGCAGGGTACTAACTTCTCTTTCTTTATTTCCACAGAAAGACCGAAGCACCATCGCCTTGAATTCATCAGGACTCCCTAACAATGCGTGATCACTTCCGCATTCCTTCCTTCCCTCTGGTCCCCTGCTGATGACGTCATGACTCCTATCTCCCACCACGGTTCCTTCCCAGCATTCCATCTGCCTGTTTCTGGTCCCACCCCATAAATTGTCCCCCTATGCATTTCATGATTGTCTGTTGTGCTTATGAGAAGTGAAACTGACCTTGAACTTAAAGTATACGGAGCTGGAAAACCCAATACCTTTATGCTTGTCTATGCTTTTCTTTTACAATGTATACATCAGGCAAATTTTGATGCTAATACCTGACATTTTAGTTAGTGTTAGTCAAAAATAATTTCACAGTATATGCAGTTGCTATCAGAATGCACTATACAGTACATTTAAAGTGCCAAAAAAAACCCTAAAAAACATGAAAAGTACCGATGTGAAGAATGTTGCACACTGGATTTTTGCAGCTATGTCCAAGGTCAATCTTCTTGTCTTTTCCTGCAGCATCTGGCCATATCGATCTTTCTCCTGCTCTTTGAGCCACAGGCAATATCACCAAAATAACAGACTGGATTATGGCTTATGGATGGCTACCCCTTGTTTTTACACTCTGCCTCTCTGCCCACAATCAGTCTCATTTTTCTGGGTCTTTCCACTCTTCCAGAAGTGCTCCTTCTCAAGTCCAGGGACTGCAAATAATTCAGCTGTTAAAATCTTTTAGGAGCAGCAGGTTGATGGTACTTGACTGGCTCATGTGTACTTGGCAGGAACAATATACTGCACATAACTCCTCTTCCCTAATAGCAACATATCAAGGATGTGCTAGCATGTTCTTTTACTTGTTTGGTGAAGCACAATCAACAGCCTGAATGGCTCCTATTTTCTCCTCCTGACAGGCTCTTATCTGGGCATTTCTCAAAGACTGGCATGTTTTAAGTTGGCAATGCCTAAGGGCTTGCATTCTCAGTGTTGGTCTTTTTTATAATTGTTTAATATGTGAGGTCTACTCTTTTTTTAATGGCCTTAAAATGTATACCTTTGTTCTTGGAGAACAGTGTGGTGTGCTGGGCTGGTAACATCACTTCAAGAGAAGCCAACAAGGTAATTGAAAGGGCAAACTCAGTTATGGGATGCTCTTTGGACCCCCTGGAGTAGTAGCAAAGGAGTGAATTAAGCAACATCTAGTGCCATTATGAACAATTCTGCACATCCTGTCTCTGACACACTAACACTGACTACTTTCAGCCAATTAATTATTCAGAAGTGTGTCAGGAAATGCTAGTGGGGCTCCTTTACACCAACAGCAACATGCCTGTCTAATGCCTCACTGGGACTGGGACTTCCAAGTTTTATTTCTTTTTATCTACCTATTTAAATATTTATTTAAAGAGCTTCTGTAAAAAGCCACATTTCCCCTTGGGGACAAATAAAACCATATCTATCTACATTTATTTTTTGATGCTTTTATCCAAAGAAACCTACAAAAGATGTAGACATAATCGAGTAACATTAGGCTAGGACTTGCTTTTTCAGCAGGTGTAATAGAACAGGTAACAAAAGTTGATGTAAAATCTAGTAAATTTACAATAATAAATTACAATTGATAAAGCAATTAAACTTAATTTAACCTATCATAGAGCAAAGGTTTTTTTTTATTTTATCAATTAGACACATATTCATAGAATAGGTGGGTTTTCAATTGTTTCTAGAATACATTGAGGGAGTACATTAACATGACGCTCCAAGGTGAACAAAGTCCCAAAATATAAAATTCAAAAGGTGATCAAAAACAGAGCATAGATGTTCAAAAATCCAATAAATTACAGAAGCACAAAACAGAAAAATAATAACCAGAGACACTCACCAATTTCCAAGCATAATCTGAATGAACAGCAAGGGACTTTTGGTTGTCCCCATCTTTAAAAGCCTGTGGGAAATCCCCAGCAGCAGTGGGTAGGTGGCCCCGCCTCTTTGGGAACCACCTATAAAACATAAGGAACATAACACAGGCATATGTAATAATTAAAATCATTAACAAAAGTAACCGTCACAAACAGTTTTATTAACACAAAAAACAACACATAACAAATATAACAGGCACTATGTGTTCTCCTCTTGTTTTTCCAGTTTCACTCTTAGTTTGTTTCTTCATTCTTCATGGCAGTGGTTGCCATTGCTACAACTTGGAAGTTGTGGAGTGTGGCAGAAGTGCTTGGTTGGCGCCGACCTGACACAGACTGACACCGGAGGCACGTGAAAATGAAAATAAAAGATTTGTTTGTTCTTCAGCCGTGGGGCACATCTTCCCCGTGTCTCACAGGCCCTACACAGTCCCAAAACACCCGCAAAAATCACTCTCTTCTTCCTCCACTCCTTCCAGGCAGCTTTGTCCTCCTCCTCCCGACTCTGGCACGTCTTGAGTAGCCCACCTGGAAGTGCTTCAGGTGATAATTAACCTAATTCAGGCTTCACGTACAGGTGTGGCTACAGTCCAGCCCACATGGGCTCGTTAAGCCGTGCAGCTCCTCCCAGTGGTGGCCATGGAGCCCAACAGGGCCCGAGCCCTGAATCCCCACGCCTGAGGCCCCAATGTAACCCAGGAGGGCAGCCACCACGTGTTCCAGGGGACGTAGTGGGCATCCCATGGCTGCTCCCCCGGTCCCAGTGTCAAAGGGGTGTCCCAGCCGGGCATGGGTCCCTGGTGTCCGCCATAAGAGATATAATAGCTATACCGCTATTGTTAAAATGCAGATCAAGTTTACATCTACTCTAATAATAGTAAGCAACAGCAATGTGAGATATGTGGCATCTGAGCACAAAATACAGTTTTAGCCTAATTCTATAAGGGGCTAAGAAGACAAAATTAATTAAAAATTAAAAAATTAATTTATTTGCTTGTAATGTTTCCATGTTGGCACTACAACTTTATGTGTAGTAATAGTAGCCTCCATTCATATAACATTTCCTTATACTCTAATATTAATTTGTAAATATACAACAGAGCTGCTTCCTGTCTTATGTCTGGTGGTGCGAAGATGGCACCAGAGACCTTACACTGCAGGAGTCATAATGGATGAATTTTTGGTTTTCCTGAATAGGAAGCTGTGAAAAACTAGGAGATGCAACATACAAGCTTGGTCAAGCCTTGTCACTGTGTGCTGGGTATTGTAATAAAGTTCTTAGGATTGTGAGGAATCTTTACTACTCAGAACAGCAGGCACAAGCATGAGCTCCTGGCTCAGAGACCCACACCCTTTAAAACACTGGATTTGAACTGTTCCTTTATTGTATTCATAAAAAATATTACTGTGTTTATATTGTTGATTTCCATGTATGTTGTGCTTATTTGATTATGAACATAATATGTATTAGGGAGTTGTGTATCAGCTACACTATATTGGTTACTACGAGCATCTGACTTTGCCTGAGCGCATATTGCATAGTACTTATATGGCATTCAACTATATTTTTTGGCATATGCATATGCTTACTGTTTTCATATCAGCTATACAGTTTTTTTATTTGTTTGTGCATGTATGGAATTAGTTTATGTATACATGACATAGAATTATACTGTACTTTCAAACTTTATCTTTTAGCATTGTGTGCATGAACTGCAATATTTTGATTTATGTTAGCAACCTAATGGTGTGTATGTGAAATATGGAATTATGTCAGTGTTGATGTATGAATTAACAATGATGGCTAATATTACTGTATTGTTTATATACTGTTAATATGCTAATAAGCTATTTTGGTTACTATTACATCCCTACACTATTGTCTCGTCTGTGTACATAAACTGCTGATTTGCTTAATAACTGCATCAGTTTGTTTGCATGTGTAAATTGTTGGCTTTCATGTGATATACAGTATATGTGTATATACTGTGATGGATGGCCAGCAGTGGAAGGATGGGGGAAGGCAGCTACTCTGGGACACTACAGTACACTACACTAGACACTACAGGACGAAGTGGGAACTTCTACTTTCTACATAGGCTGCAAGTACAGTCAAGTCATGAGGACAGAAATCCAGAAGTACTTCCAGGCTGACAAAAAACTAGAATTCTCCATCTGACCCGGAAAGTGCTGGCAAATCTCATGGGAGGTAAAGACCCAGCAAGCGAGCCAGAGTTGGGTGGAGTGGAGAAAGCTTGCTGGGAGGTGTGGAGAAAAAAAGAAAGAAGGGAATTGTAATTATTATTGTGTTTATTTACTTATATTAGTGGTGGCTGTGGTGCTTAGGGGCACGATACAAGAAGAAAATAATTAAAAATACTTCTTAGTGCTTTTAACCTGTGTCCTGAGTGTCTGTCTGTTGGGTTTAAGGGGTAACAGTGAAAGCTAATGTCCACAATATATCATTTTGTTTGATCATGTGACTTTAAAGTGGCTTGAGCTGCACTACTTTAAAAATGCAAGTTAACAGACAGCATTAGTGTGTCTGGGGCAAGGAGTTTCTTACAACTGAAACAATAAACACCCTTGTGAAGTCTTTATGATTACAAATCTGAAGCAGTGCATTAGAAAGCAAACAAAAACTATATATTAGAATCCACTATACAGATCTTCTGTGCTGTCTTCTTTGCTTTTAAAGCACTCTTATAGTTTTCTTATTAACCTTGCAAAAGTTTTCAACATTCAAATATTGTGACCTGTGTAAGATTACTTTTCTTCTTCTTGAGGAGCATTGTTTGACATACCATCTATCCAAAATTTAATGAAAAACAGATATAATATACAGTATATACAAATTGATATCATACACAAATCAAAGGTACAAACCAAATTCTTCAATTCCACCCGGGGGGTAAACATTAATATTATAATATTATAATTATAATAGTATAATTAATAGTATACAAAATCATTGTCTGTCTGTTATACCTTCATTGTGATCACTCTTTAATTTAATATTGTTCTTTATCAGTATGCTGCTGCTGGAGTATGTGAATTTCCCCTTGGGATTAATAAAGTATCTATCTATCTATCTATCTATCTATCTATCTATCTATCTATCTATCTATCTATCTATCTATCTATCTATCTATTCAGGCAAACAAACTAATACATTTGATATTAAGGTCACTATCATACACAAAGTATGACTCTTCAAGAAACTGTTATATTTTTATTGAGGAACATAAGAGCATACAGTACACACACAAGCTAATAATACAGAAGGGAGAGGGTTTGAATGATAGACGCAAATGACTTATTAATGCTGTATTTTGATTGAAAAATGTAATAGTATTCACTAAGATTAGAAGCCTTTCGGTTAAAAATTGGATGATACACATTTATGATTTTACCAAGCAGTTGGATCCTGGCATGTAAGTATGTAAACACTGTATAATTCTAATATATTTACGGCTCCAAGAAAACTGTGGGGATTATGGTTGAAAACAACTGCAAATACTGTTACATTTAATCAACACCAGGTTTCAAAGTCCATTATTTGATATCTTAGTCATAGTAAATTAGACTTAATGTTCATGAGAGTCTGAGTTTGGATTGTGTTTTCAGCATTAATTTCTGCTCCAGGCTGAGGCTTTTAAATTTGCTTTTGCAGTTCAGTTTACAGACACTTGTAATTTCACTGCATTTAGCTCTATGGTAATAGGGTGATTACTATGAGGACAATTTGTAAACATGAAAAATTTGAAACAAACATGAAGGGAGAGTTGAAGGTGTAAGAACTTGATTTTAATATATTCTAGGAAACTGAGTGTCTTAAACTGAGGGTGGGATATCCCACGCACCCACATCCCACCCACATCTCATCCACAATATATACATTTTGTATATTACGGGTCAAAAATTTTAAAACACACTAAAGTAAAACAATATCCAGTTTTTATGGAAATGTGACCAGTTAAAGTACAGTGAACAACCTGAAATGGTACAAAGGTAAACAGTATACCTGAAGAAGTTAAAAAAAACAATTAGGTTACCAAATGCTAAAAAATAATGTAATTTTCAGAATTATATAAAAAGTACTTTTTCAGAGAACAAGTAATAAGTTAATAAATTTATGAAGCAAATGAAGTCAATTTAGCCTTGACAGTTGATGTAAACAATTCCTGCAGGTGTTTTATCATTTGTTGGGTGCCTGAAAACCCTCTGTCTGTATAAAGGCAGTGTTGGAAAAAACGTGTTGCTACACACTCTGTTTTTACAATATTACAACATATACTACTAATGGCAAGAAAAAGGCAGTTAGCAAAGGTAGACCATTATAAGCCTTAGAAGCGTAGGTCTTTACTTTAGAGTAACTGCAAAAAAGCCAAGATGTCAGTGAGTACAGTTTCTAATATCATCAAAAGGAGTTGGAGAAAACTCTGATAGAAACAGGCCTGGCAGATCCAAGGACACAACAAAATCAGAAGAAATATTTCTGAGAGCCTTGCGCGGTAGACACCTCACTAGACAGTAAGCTGCACTTTCAACTGTGAAGAGAACACTCTGAGTTCCTGGTTTGATAGGTTGAGTGACAGTGTGAAAATGGGAACTAAAATTGCAAAATAACAAAAAATAAAGGCTTGCCTGGGTGAGAAACCACCCCTGGTGCATCACTGAAGAGTACAAGACTGATGAATCAAATATTGAATTCAACAATTTATTTAGGTTTTTTGTATACCATCAAAGTTTGCAGACGACACTGCTATCATGGGCTGCATCAGGAGTGGGCAGGAGGAGGAGTATAGGAAACTAATCAAGGACTTTGTTAAATGGTGCGACTCAAACCACTTACAACTGAACACCAGCAAAACCAAAGAGCTGGTGGTGGATTTTAGGAGGCCCAGGCCCCTCATGGAGCCCATGATCATCAGAGGTGACTGTGTGTAGAGGGTGCAGAGCTATAAATACCTGGGATTGCAGCTGGATGATAAATTGGAGTGGACTGCCAATACTGATGCTCTGTGTAAGAGAGGACAGAGCCGACTATACTTCTTTAGAAGGCAGGCGTCCTTCAACATTTGCAATAAGATGCTACAGATGTTCTATCAGACAGTTGTGGCGAGTGCCCTCTTCTACGTGGTGGTGTGCTGGAGAGGCAGCATAAAGAAGAGGGATGCCTCACACCTGGACAAACTGGTGAGGAAGGCAGGCTCTATTGTAGACACAGAGCTGGACAGTTTGACATCCGTGCCAGAGCAACGGGCACTAAGCAGACTCCTGTCAATAACGGAAAATCCACTGCATCCACTGAACAGAATCATCTCCAGACAGAGGAGCAGCTTCAGCGACAGACTGCTGTCACTGTTCTGCTCCACTGACAGACTTATCACTCTTTAATTTAATACTAGGCTGACCCGCCTTTTAAGGCGACCGACTTTTAAGTTGACCACTTCTTAAGGCAATTCGATATGTAGATCAATTTGATATTTTATTCAAACTTATTAATTTGGTTATATTTTATTTGAGCGGTATTACTTTAATACTCGTAGTTTCTGTTATTTTTGTGATAAAATTTAAACTTTTTTTCTATATTAAGGTCGCCCTTTTGAACCCCCCTGATATTTACTATGCAGTGAGGCATTTGTACTCCATCAACATTAATTATTTCCAGAGACATAATTTTGTCTATTTTTCCAGCGCATCGCGCACAAAAGCAAGAGAACGATGGGAGCACCAGAACTCTGCTCACATCATGTCGCTCGTACCGCAAGCTGCAAGTAGTAAGTCTGTGATAAGCGGAATGCCGCTACGATTTCCACTCACTGAACGGAAGGACAATCCCGACCGCATTTATATAGTAAGAAAGAAGAAGAAGATATCGCACAGTCTGGAGTAGAAAATCATCTTTTACCTGGAAAAACGAAACTACAAATCCCATCGTGCATTGCAAAATGGACGGGCCGTGTGTGAAACTCCGCGCCTGCGTAGCACTCACGGGATGGAAGGACAATACCGACCGCTTTTATATAGAAGGATTTTTCGTTATCAGTATGCTGCTGCTGGAGTATGTGAATTTCCCCTTGGGATTAATAAAGTATCTATCTATCTATCTATCTATCTATCTATCTATCTATCTATCTATCTATCTATCTATCTATCTATCTATCTATCTATCTATCTATCTATCTATCTATCTATCTATCTAGTTAGCAGAATAGATGGTCCTACAGTGTGTGACACCAACTGCCAAGCATGGAGGAGGAAGCTTGATAGTCTCTGGAAGCAGAATCAGAGACTATGCCCATTTGTCTATGCATAACTGGTCAGAGGTTTATCCTACAGCATGGTAATGACCCAAAGTATACCTTCAGGCTATGTCAAAACTACCTTAGAAGAAAAGAACAAGATGGCAGGCTTAGAATCAAGGAATGGCCAACTCAGTCTTCAAACTTAAACCCCATCAAGCTGGTTTTGGATGAGTTAGACAGAAGGGTGAAAGCAAATCAGCCTACAACTGCAACATGCATATGAGAACAATCTTGGGAAGAAATTTCCAAACAATATTTT